>NC_135717.1:23143706-23492872 GCF_964656455.1 Halichoerus grypus | reverse complement strand
AGGTTATCTAGGGGCTTTCCCAAAGTCATCTATTAATGGAACAAAAGGCTCTTTAACTGCTCTCAACACTTAGGAAATTCCAAGTGTTTTAGGAGCTCTGTGCTAAATGGGGACAAAGACCAAATATATATTTCTTACTATAAATCACAGTATCACAGGAAAAGAAAGGGGGAAGGAAACCCTTTTTGATTAAGCAGCCTACAGTATCAGTCCCAGCACACGCATGAGTGTTTTAGTTGTGTTTTTTCACAAAGCAAGATTCCTGGGGTGTTGTGTGATCAAAGGTCGGGACCAAGGAGAGGTTAGCCAGAACTCTAACCTCTGGCAGGGAAATCTACTCTCAAGAGAAGAAGTGGTACTTATGCTACCTAATAGCCCAGCCTACACACACTGGAGTCCATCAACTCATCAGGTGGAAGCTGCTATGATATGCCAGGCACTGCATGTTCCACCTTCTGCAGACCCCCTGTCCTGCCCACAGTGAGGTAGCTTCCCACCCCGCTCACCACCACCTTCAAGCCGAAAGGAATGTAACCCCGTGGATTTCCTGCTTATCGGCACAGCAGAGAGCGCCATAAAAGGTAATTCTCATTCTGGTACCTCAGTGGGTTACGACTTCAATTCCCATCTCAGGATGGACTTGTGTCCTCAGCAATTCTTCAATTTCACCAGGATATACTATAGTTTAGAAATGAAGCTGGTTGCAACTTGAATCTGCCACGTCCTTGAAACAATAAACTGCTCCCGTGTTCTTAATCCCTGTGTGTGAGCAACAATGTGAGTTTGTAACACGTTGTCTGTGACAAAGTTTGCCGGCCTCTGCCTTTGTCTGATACAGCGATTCTTACCCAGGGGTGTATGTCAGGATCACCAGAGGAGTTTGTATTAGTTTCCTCTTGCTGCTGTAACAAATTACCACAGGGCCAGTGGCTTAAAAATAACCAATTTACTCTGGAGGTCAGAAGTTTAAAATTGGTTTCACTGGACTAAAGTCAAGGTGCCAGTGAGGCAGGTTCCTTCTAGAGGCTCCAGAGGAAAGCCCTTTTCCTGAACTCCTTTAGCTGAAGAGCTGTCCACCTGTTTTCCTCAGCTGGTAGCCCCTCCCTCGTCCTCATGGTGCATCACTCCAGGACCCGCTTCCATCGTCACATTGCCTTTTCCTTCCTGTCATCAGATCTCTCCCTGCCCCTCTCTTAGAGGGATCCCTGTGATTGCAGTTAGAGCCCAGCTGGATGATCCAGATAATCTCCCCATCCGGGACCCTTAAATGAATCGTGTACATAGAGTCCCTTTTCCCAAGGAAGGGAACATTCACAGGTTTCTGAGATTAGGACATGGATATTTTGGGGCCATTATTTGGCCTCCCACAGAGTCTAAACATGCTTAGACCCCCCTCCTTGAAGATTCTAGTTTAGTAGGTGGGGTCAGGACATGTATATTCTTCAAAATATGTGCCTGATTAAGAATCTCTCATCTAGCACATAGCTTTTTCCAACCGTCAGTTGCTTATAATTTTATTTCTGAGGTTTTATTTAGTCGGTTCCAGTGCTGACTGGGCAGCACATACGCCAAGACTTTGACTACTGACTATCTCACTGAACCCTCACATGCTTTCAAAGTAGGTTTTGTTTTTCGTTTTTAAGATTTTGTGTGATCTCTACACCCAACATGGGGCTCGGACCGACAACCCCAAGATCAAGTCACATGTCCTACTGACTGAGCCATCCAGGAACCCCCAAAATAGTTTTTTTGATTTTTGTCTCGTTTTTACCAAAATAGGTTTTATTCTCATTTTACAGATGTGGAAATAGGCTCAGAGATCGTTCCACCTGCCTAAGGTCGCACAGCAAGAGAGACATAGATCCAGAACCCAAGCCCAGCTCTTATTCTAGAACCCGAGAAATTTCATAAAACCGCCTGAGTCAGCAGAATGGGGCAGGGAAGGAAAGTTCAGCATTAGAGGGGACTTCCCAAGGCATGCGGGTCCATTCCCAGCCCCCATAACTTCTACTATCCGAACTGTTTGGTAGAGTGTTAGACTCCACATGCCCCTCATCTACCTCCTGGGACCTTTGTGATAATTACGGCTCATCCTTACTGCATAGGCGAGATTGTCACCACGAGTCTGGGTGAAGGAGCAGCCTCCTGCGACTTGAGCTCACTCTTTCCCCACAGCGCTAGGCTGCCTCCCCCATGTACGGTAGGATGTGAACCTTCAGAAGTTGAGAACATAACTTGAATCACTCATTGTACTTGTTCCAGGCTACCATGGCAACAAGTGTTCATCCCAGCAGCTGCTCCACAGCGAGCTTTGCTTTTCTCTGAGTTTGCTCCAGTGCTGTGGCAAACGTCAGAGCCAAGCCCTGCTGTGGGGGCAGCCTGGGGGCCGGGTCACCACGATCCTGACCCGTGGCACTACACAAACAGGCCAACTTGGAGAAGAGAGGCTCCAGCTCCTTCATCAAGATAGTATATCTTGGACCAGCTACCCTAGGGCCTAAGTTGCTCTTCTGTAAAATGTGTGCATTTCTAGCAAAGTATTGTTGGTAGGGACTCATCATGTATTTGTTTCCTATTGCTGTTGCAACAAATTAATACAAACTTAGTAGCCTAAAATACCGGTGATTTTACAACTCTGGGATTCAGAAGTCCAAAATGGGGCAGCAGGACTGTGTTCCTTGAGGCTCTAGTGGAGATCCATTTCCTTGCCATCCTTGCTAATATTGGCTGCCCACATTCTGTGGATTGTGGCCCCCCACTGATTTCTGCTTCCATTGGGACGTCTTCTGACTCTGATCCTTCTGCCCTTTTTATAAGGACCTGTGTGATGGGGCCTTATTAGGTAATATCCCCGTGTCAGGACCCTTAGCCACATCTGCAAAGTCCCTTTGGGACCATGTAGAGAATATTCAGATTCTGGGGAGTAGGAGGTGGACCTGTTGGGATGGTCATTATTCAGCCTACCACTGGGGAACAGGAAACCCCTTAAGTGGCCAACTTTTAAATGCCATTTAAAAAAGTACATGCAAGCACATGCAAGGTTTCTAGTTCTAATATGTAACACTTCACCTTGTCAGTCACAGAAAAGCTTGACTCCAAGACCATTTACCATTAGCAGATTAAGGCCTTACTCCCTTCTAAAGCTATATCCAAAGAATGGCTTTAATGAGATCATTTGAACTTTTGACCCTTGTTACTCTAGAAAGACCAGATCTCTCGCACAGATCTTCCCCACACCAGGGCTGAGTTCTACCATATTAATCTCAAAGGACTTAGAATGAGAAGGTATATTGGAAGAAAAGGAGGAATCCACCATTAAAGAGCTGCAGTATATGTAATATTCTTTCCTTCTTGAGGAAAGAATATTAAAAGTCAGAATGACTACTCCCAATTGAGGGTTGAAAAAGTCTAACACATTGAGGACTTTGTTTTCACCTCCCAGCCCTGTACAGATATTTAAAAGCTTTAGGACTTTTTCCCTAGCAAAATTCTTGTTTAGATCTAGGTTTTTCTAGTTGAAGGATACAATCAAGTTCATTTCTGTATTCGTTATCTTGAAGATAGTCTGTTAGAGCTACAGTGTGAAGCAAACACTAGTCCTATTGATAAAATTGCAGTGTAGAAGCTGGGGGGACCCTCAGGGGAAAAAGGCTCAGGAGGAGGGAATAATCAAGTGTAGGTAGTGGGAAAGCAGCTTTCCAGGCTCAGCTAAGGGGCTGGTGTACAGCTGTGGAGGCTTAATGAGACTAGGACTGTTGTAATTGCCCCTAAGAAAACCAGAACCTTATATTCTTTTCTTTCCCCCAAGGGAGATTGCTGCTCTCAAACTGCATGATGAATACAGGGAACAATAACTGAATACCTTCAAGTTCTCAGGGAAAGTTTCTTTCAAAGAGTAATTTGAGTTAGGAAATAGTGAAGCAGAACACTAAATTAATTCCTTGGGAACACCTGGTTACTCTGCCCTTCTAGTGACTAAGGGTGACCTCTTGTCTCCACATCTTGCATATATGAATGGAGGGGTGAAAGACTAGTCGTCTAAAGGCAGCCCCAGAGCTGGGCTGTAGCTAAGACCCACTGCTGGTTGAATTTTCTGGCACTACCAGTTTGGGGAGTGGAGGTCAGAGAAAACTGAAGGACAGGAAGCAATTAAGTCCTGAATTTCCTTATTCGCATCTACACAGCCAAAGCCCATTAGGATTGTGGAAAGGCTCTACCTTCCCTCTACAAGTGTGACCGCAAGAAGCCATCCTTGAACTCCATGTAAGTTTAATGAGGTAAAAGCAGGCAGCTTACTTCCACCACTTTATTTGAAAATCCTTAGTGATTTAACATCATGGTTCTTTTCTTGTGCAGGTAGCTAATGAGGCCTAGAGTTGCCACCAGGCCTGCTAAGGCACCCACAGCCACCACAGTCTTAAAAGCAACATATCCGGCAGCCCCGTGCCCTTTCGAGTCCACAGCATCTGGGAAGGAAGCAGACATTCAAGTCTTAAGATCATTTAAATCAAAAGGCCTAAGTCAAAGCCTGAGGGTCCCCAGAGAAGTGAGATTAAGCCTCAAAGGATTCATTTGGGAAGCTTACAACCTGGAATATAGTCTACTCTTTGAGCCAAGCTCCTCCTCTCTCTGCTCTGCTCCCGCGGCTGTTCCCACTTCCTACTTGCTTTTATTAATCTAAAATCAGATGAGTCGACACCAGGAAAGAACCTGTTTCAGCCTATTTAACATTATGGCACTAATAGAGATGGTCCTGAGTGCATGATTTCTTGCAGGTTGTTACGGATTTAAGACAGCTTACTTTCAAATTGTAGGCCTGGGATGAAGATATGGGATATTAACAGGAACACAATCTAGTACAGACTGAAGTTTGGCAGTAGTAAGGTACATGCCTTCTGACCTAATAGTTTCACTTCTAGAAAGATATCCCCCGGGGGCGCCTGTGTGTTTCAGTCGGTTAAGGGTCTGACTCTTGGTTTTGGCTCAGGCTGTGATCTCAGGGTTTTGAGTTTGAGCCCCCAAGTTGGGCTCCGTGCTCAGCCAAAGTCTGCTTGAGATTCTCTCCCCCCAATCTCCCTGCCCCTCCAGTTTGTGTTCTAAAATCTTAAAAAAAAAAAAAAAAAAAAAAAAAAATCCCGAATTTGTGTAGTAGGCTAAGATTTAAGAGCATTCTACTGTGGCATTAGTGACAAAACTGGAAGTAACTAGATACCCGAGAATGAGGACTGTGGCTAAGATAGAGCCACGTAGATGGAATCCGATATAGCTATTAGCAGTGAGGTAGTTCTCCGTACAGATTAAGTGGTTCTAACAAGTTAAAAAAAACATACAGCAAGTAGGTAGAACATACGAGGATTCCACTTGCGTTAAAAGATTTTTTTTTTAAAGAGGGATTTTTGGATGAGTACACAAGAGACTTAAAGGTATGGCTAGGAAGAGAGACTTCTTGTTTTATTACTTAGGATTACTGTAGGCATGTAGTATTTGTGCATAGTTAAATTTAAACATAAATCTAAGATCTTGAGTCCAGGAAGTACCCTAGGCTTTAAATCCATACCTCTGAGTGAAGAGCCATCTGACAACAGGAGGATGGGTCCTGGGAGACTTACTATCATTTTCTCTTCAGTGGCACCTGTGGCTGGGGACAGAAAACGGAGTTAGTGTCTGACCTCTGGAATAGTGACCAGTGGAGAGAGGTGTGTCGATGGACTTCTTAGAGCACATCTCCGCCGAGTCCCCGGCTCTATGTGGGTTTTCCCCACCTTTGCAGGAGAGGGCATATACTTTACTGTAAAAACAGGATAAACTCTCCAAGAATATCCCAAGAAGATTAAGTTCCCAGTTCACCTAGACTCCACCATAGTAACTTTTCAGAGTCACCTCTGCAAAAGATCAGGCTCCAGTCCATGTGCAAAACCAAACTTGCCCATAGTCTGATCAAGAACTTGCCATCTCAGCCTTATCATATAGGCAGGGTGGACTGGGCTGAGAAGGTTTCTTGGAACATGTGAAGAGTCCTAACGAAGCCCTCAATTCTTTTTTATTTTATGTGAACTCTACACCACACATGGGGCTCAAACCCACCAGTCCAAGATCAAGAGTCATAGTCTCTACTGACTGAGCCAGCCAGGTACCCCACAGCCCTCATTCTTAAAGCTTCCAATTCTGAAAGGATAAGGCTTGCTTTGAGGACTCACAGTAACAAGGACTTGAAATTTTTACCTCGCCGCTGTCTGGATGACACAGGGCAAGTCACAGAACACAGAGGGGAATCAGGAGAGAGTTGATTGCAGATTAACGCACTGCAGTGGAAGTAGACCTGGAAATAGAACAAGAGTGAAGTAGAACCGATGCACTCACATTCAACCTGTCCCGGGTGGCTTAATTGCTTACCAGGCTAGAGAGCACTTGGGCCTCTGATACAAAGGCAAAGGTCTTCACATCAAACCTCTGATAGTGATTAGGATATGTCACGGAGGAACCAACCGGATGGAAAGTGGTTCTGTAGTTGTCCAGGTTGTATTCACAGCTGGGAGGCACACACAAAGGAAGAACATCAACCACATTATCCACCCTCCCCCCAGCCCCCTGCCCCAAGTTTGACTCAACACTTGCCCAAATTCATCCATATATATTCTAACACCATCCAAACTGTTCTACCTTCTACCTGTGCCTTTTATTTAATATACTTTCTGACGTGGCCTATCCAACAATATCAAGTCATGAGTTATACATGCCAGTTCTATTTTTCTAGCCTATAGTAATACAATTTAAGTATCTATTTGTTCGCCAGCTAAACCCATCAGGAGCTACTAAAGTGCTGTATGTAGTTCTTCTCACTGGCTTAATTCTTCCTACTCATCTGAGTACCTAGTATGTCCCAGGCAGTTAGTATAGGTCCGTGACAAAGGTAGAGAACTCCTGCTACTTTATCTCCTTGATGACAGTTGAAGATGATAGCTATAAGGAAAATTGCATGTTAGGTGGGGCTACACATAATCCTGGCACAGTAGTGTACCTGGAGTTTAAGGGCTTAGCAACAGATTACAACAGCTTCAAGGAAGGTAATGTGCAATTTCCATCCAGGTGCAAATACCTGCAGGCAGAGCTCCCAGGACAAATATCAATTCATGAGTGTGTGTAGTTACAACTTAATAGCATTATGGTCTTCAGGCTCGAGTCAGATAGGCTTTCAAATCCCACCATTTACTAAATATTACTTTGGGCTAGTTATTTAAGCAGCAAGCATGGGTTTCTTCATGAAGTGAGGTGGCTAGTATATTTCACAGAGTGGTGAGGTTCAAATAATGCATGTGGAGTACATAGCACCATGCCTGGCACGTGGTAGAATAGGAACTGGAGATCTATTCTCTCCAGATCAAGAGTGTTGGAGCCAGACATCCTTGGGGAGGATCCGATTCTTTTAAGTTCAAGGGTAAGAGGAAAGCATGAATCATGCTATTGGACTAAGGACTGGTTACTAATGAACACAAAGATCAGGGCCTTTGTGACAGAGTGCTCTTCTGAAACCCAAGAGGGTTTTAGCTCCTCTTGTCAATTTTGTTTCTAAAAGTGTTTTAGTTTTTGTTTGTTTTTTTTTTTAAATAATCTTTACCCCTAACATGGGGCTCAAACTTACAACCCCAAGATCAAGAGTCACATGCTCTACTGACTGAGCCAGCCAGGTGCCCCTTCACTGACAATTTTTGATTAACTGAGCTACCTTATGGGTTGAGAATACATACCCATCCATGATAATATTCCACTGGGGGAGTGAGTCTGGGTCCATGGTGGGTGTTGCCCAGCAATCATCTAAGACCAGCTTGATGTTGGGGTCGGCCCTATTAAGGACTCTTAGTTCCAGGTAAATTGGTTGGCGGAGGTATCTCACCACGGGGTACTCCCTGTCCCCATAAGGTCGAAGGTAGGATTTATCTGAAATGGAATGGAAACATCCTCACTACTCAAGTTGTTGATGGTGGCAGTAGGAGCTAAAGCATCACTAGTGCTCCATTAGTCTGGCAGCATCAGAAAGTCCAGGCAAGATTTCCCTGAAAGTCTTTAAGCAGGATTTCTTAGGTTGTGAGGTCTCACCTGGGTAGGTTTGAAGGCTCAAGGCAAGTGGACCTGGCCTCACTGAGGCCATTGGAGGAGGAAGACTTTGGACATCGGTCTTTATTAGCAGGTCATCTCTGCTGTAATGGCACTTCACAGTCATTCTGTAACAAATGGGGGGAGGGGTGAGGTGGTAAGATGAATTTTAGGTTAGAAGATGGCTTTAATTTAATGTGGAGCTTAAGTAGCAATTGCATCACACCTGAATTCACTATCTCTGGAAATTGTGCGTGGAGGGAGATCCGCCCAGAGAGCATGTATTTCATTTTCATAAATGACTTTGTCATCCTTGAACTTAAAATTAGAGAAAGGTTAGAAGTGGGTGACCAGTGATCTTACAGTCCAGTCTTAACACCTCGCAGTCTGCTGGCACTCACCTTATATCTTGTTCCGCATCCGTTCAGGGGGATGTGAAACAGTGTCAGCCCTTGAGATGGAACCTTGAAGGTAGGTCGGCAGGACGAGTCTCCCACCCTGAGGGTATCCAAGTTTAGAGCTGGTTTTGTTTGGTGGCTGTAGACCTTGACATCCATAAATCCATCCTGGGTGCACAGGTCACCTATAACTAGATGGTGGTAAGAGTTTAAAGAAACATGTCTGCCATGTTAATGGTCATCTACCAACCTTCAAGTATGGATGAAGAGACCTGTAAGAAAACCCTGAGGGGCTAAAGTGAGTTGAGGGTCAGATTATGGCTTCGAGTGTAATGCCTTGTGTCATTATGTCCCTTCTTACAAGACTCACAAATCCTGAGTGGTTTGGGGAAGGGAATGGGGGGTGGGAGGATAGTTGATGATGGAACTAATTTTTCCCATTGGCTTGACTGGATACAGGTTAAGTAAGAAGCACAGGGGCAGAGCCAAGACTGAAAAAATACCTACTCCATGTCCTTGAGGAATCTGTAGGCATTTGGGGGCAGTCTTTTAAACTTTTGTAGTCCTTCTAGTTACAGGTTGGAATCAATCTTATTTAGGTGGTGGGCTCAGGCTCCTAATGCAGAACATATCCAGGCTACTTAAACATGGATCCGTTATAGCGAGATCTACCCGTATGTATATTTTGAAGGTGTTTTCTTCGGGCTCTGTTTTAGCAGCTACATGGAGATTTCTGATCTGATCAGTTTCCTCAGAGTATAAGTAAAACAGGGTCTGAACCTCTGTTTTCCCATATACACAAGAACTAAGGGACAAAATGTTTCTTACCTATAGAAACTGGTGACTCACAGACACACTCGGGATAAACCACCATGGAAACAGTCTCCAGTTTAAAGGCAAAGGTCAGCTTGAGTGAAGCTAAGTAGAACTGATTGGGTAGGCATTTTTCAGAGAACTGAAATGAGACAAGAATTTCGATTAGCAGCCACAGCCCCGGGGGCCCAGAATAGCCCACAGTGAGGCAGGAAGTTAGTATACTATATACCTATAGGGCACGCTCCAGAATTGATCAGGTTTCCCTTTAAACCAGAACAAGAGAGAGCCTATCACTTCTCCAGATCAGGATGCTGTCCTAGGCAGGAAATTTATTGCTTTAAACCCATGCCCGGAAACCCCCAGCTCTGCATGCTCTTTGTACTAGACACTAAAGCCTGATCCAAAGATCCGATTCCAAAGAGCCGAGTCCTCTGCCAAGCCAGGTCTGAGTAAAAAGGACTCTACAAATGTTGTCAGATGTTATTGCAAAACACACATACCCCGACATAAGATTACTCTGCTGTCCCTGGCAATTGCATCTGTCAAGAATTCACTTAGGCAAAGTGATCAACTGAGGCCTTTCCAAGTTTGAATCCATTATATGGACAGTTAGAATTTATGGTCAAGTCATCAGCTGTATCCTAAAGACTGTGCTTCAAGCCAGGCTTCCATAAATCTCAGTGGTTCATGATAGGAACATACTTTCATTTTGAGAAGAGTTTTGCTGAAGTGCAATCTCAAGCCCTTGGATTCTTCCTTCTCGATCCCATGGTCGTGCAGCTGGCTTACGGCAAAGTTCCTGTTTTCAAAGCTCACAGATGTTAACTTCCCAGGAAACTCTGGTATGGTGAGCGTCACGTGTGTGGCATTACAGGTCACGGGATCTAGAAGGAATGGCCGACACAATGCCTATGATCAGCTTTCGTCCCCGCAACAGTGTCTCCCACAACTGGAGCTGCCCTTTCCTAGGGCCTTACCTGACAAACAAAGCATTTGTGTTGTTAAGATGAGCTTCTGCCCGAGAGATTCTTGTATCAATTTCACAGGTGCTGTGTAGAGGTGACTGTTACCTTGCTGAGGGTGGGGTGGAGGGAGAAACATTTTTAAAGACAACCGTTTACTTGAATTTCTAACCAATGCTAGAAGAATTGTCAGGGCAAACATATTCTCAAGTATCGGGCACTATTTTGGCCTGAGTAGAATTTAAGCATTTTGTCCAGGTACTGTTCATCAGGTGTTACGATTACAAGATTTTAGAACCAGAACACCTGGCAAGTTAACGTTGTCTAATGGTAGGACCTGTAGGTGATTTCTAGGCAGATGTGAGCAAAAGCTGTGGTAACAGCACTCAGAAAAGGTTTACAGGACTCTGCGTGCAGTTTATACTCAATGTGTAACAGGACTGTTCTTGTTAAAATGGCTGACATGTAAGCTTGCTTAGGTGCCAGGACCTGTTCATTAACTCATTAATTTCATGTCTTGATTGTTGGCCCCAAAAGCACCAATTCTTACAGGAGAACCATATTATAGGAAAATGATAAAACAGAACACCTTAATTCATAGAAGACTTTAGTACCACCCTCTAGCATATTATAGAATGATTATACATCAACGGGAAGAACGGATCTGTTTTGTTCACCCTTGTATCTTTAGTCCTCAGTGCAGGGCTTAGCACATGGCAGGCATTAAGATACCTGTGAAATCAATTGTATCTCAGTTCATTTGAAGACATGGTTGAGAGGACACTTGGACTTAGAAACACTGGTCTGTGCTTGGGTGGTGGTACAAGAAGATTCACACCTACCACGTAGTGAGTCACTCCAGTGGCACTGAATGACATTTGGATGCTTAGCTTGTTCTTATCAAAGAAGAAATTATATCCTTGTGTCATGGCCTCCTTAAAAGTCAGAGTTTGGACTTTTACACCATCACTAACCTCCATGATCCATCTCAGAGTCTTGGGTCCCTAAAGACAGAAGTTTCATTTACAGGGCTGGTGCTCACCTTAACCCTAAGACTATTTGTCATTTTAATATTTTATTTTTTATTTATTTATTTTTAATATTTTGTCAGAGAGAGAGAGAGCACACACAAGCAGGGGGAACCGCAGGCAGAGGGAGAAGGAGGCTCCCCGCTGAGCAAGGAGCCCGATGCAGGACTTGATCCCAGGACTCTGGGATCATGACCTGAGCCGAAGGCAGACGCTTAACCAACTGAGCCACCCAGACATCCCATATTCAATATTTTAAGTCAGGATTGAAGTTAGGTTACCTTTACTATAAACTAAAGGTTACTTAGGTCTGTAATTTAAAAAGTTACTTCCATACCGCATTTTCATCAGCCATGCCAGGAATAACATTAAAGGTAAACTGGAAGAAAAGAAACCATGATGTGAGGCTTTGAATTGGAGGAGCAAGTTTCTGAAATCACGCTACCTGACAGTATGTGCAAAACGCCCAGAGGAACTGCTGTGTAGTTCTTACACCAAAAGGCCTGGTTGTGGCATATACTAAGAAAAGGCACAGGCCCAGTCATGAAAACTAGCTGTGCCCTTAGGTATCATTTCATCTCTGAGCTTCTGATGCCATAAGGCAATTGGAAGATCTAAGCTCCCTTCCAGTTTTAAGTTAAGACAATGGATTCTTAGATGCACATTTTTTACCTTTGTCCATAGGAATCAAGATTTAGGTCAAGCCATGCAGTTCTATCATTGTTATAACAAAGTATGAATATATTTTATTTGTCCATTATCAATATTAGTTATGTTAGACTACAAAATTCCTTAATATGTGAATGGAATGTTTTGCTTTTTTACTATATCCTATCATCTGGCATAGAACCTGGGGCATGAGAGCTATTCAGTTTGTCAAATGATTATTAATGTGATTGCAGCTACCAATGGAATCTTTTCTACTGCTAGGTATGATGTGCTGAGCACTATATATACCTTCTCAGTTCTCAGTGCCACCTATGAGATTATTTCCCCCTATTTTGGACTTGGAAACAAAGGCTCAGTGTGGTTAAGAAATCAATCCAAAGCCACTCAACAAATTAGTAGTGAATACAGGATTGTAATCCTGATCCTGTTCCTAACCCCAGCTCTGTGTAGACCACCACATTTCCCCTACAGTAGCCATGAGAAGCAGTCAGCCTGCTTCACTCACAGACATGGAATCCTTTGTGCAGATAGTGGATCCTGCATGCTCATGGGTTTCTTCTGCTTGCACAACTGGACAGCTGATCGGATATATGAAAGCCGTATGTCTCGAAGCAGTACTGTTGTCTGTGAGACTGATGGTCACCTGGTGCTGGCCAAACTGTGTGTAAATGGCATGGTAAGAAGAGTTAAGTGCTGGGACCTCTGTGGGAAAAGCAATTCCATAATAACATTGGACCCAGCTGAATGGCAAAATTCTTGAGGTTACCAGTACCACAGGTTCTGGAAGGACCTCATTCCTCTATCAACAGACTCTACAGCTAACCCTTTTAGATATCCCAGGAAGACTCCTGCTTTGGCAGCAAATAGCTCCTTGAGCTTCAGGGACTGGAGTTCTATTTGAGTTCTTCTTGACATTTACCTTTGTCTGAATATCATGGTTCTGGCTAATTTAGGGCCTCTACCCAAGTCATTCAAACATGTATTGAGTACCTATGTAGCAGCCATTGTTCTGGGTGCTGGGCAGAGCCAACTTTGGTATTTCCCTTGGTTTAGGGAACTTATAGTTTTAAGGGACAGCCACCCCTTTTCTCTAAAATATTAATCTTAGGCTTTTTTTAGGCCACATATTATTTCTAGCATATATTTTTATTTTAAATCCTTTAAAACCTAACCATTCTGAGCTCAAGGACCATCACACACATGCACACGTGCATACCATGGGCTGCATGGGGCCATCCACAGGTTTTAGTTTGCAGACCACTGTTCTACAGGAAAGCAACTCTAAGCTCTCTAAAAGGTGGTAAGGGCTATTTGAGAAAGGAAAAAATTACTGAAGATCTGCACCGTGGAATTAGATGAAGTGGCCAGTTAAACAAACAGATTTCTACCATGTACCTCAGACCTAAGTCATGAACTAAATGAACTAAGTCTATACTTTCCAAATTCCTCAAGTGATTCTTTGCACACTACAAGCTTGAGAACTGCTTGGCGGGTTTCTTTTTACTGCTCCCAATAACCCCGATTAGGCAGTACTGTTGCTTGGCAATAGAGAAAACCCTATTGCTCAGCTGCTGCTTGCCTTCCCACACCTGTTTTTATACCCTAGCAGCTCTGTTTGCCAGCACCAAAATAGCCTTCCATTTCCCATGGAGGTTACAGATCAAAAATAGCTCATTTTGAGCATTTGTTGTATCTTGTTGCTGTGACAAGTTCTTCATCTGCATCTTATCATTCATCTTTAGATACCCTTTGGAGAGGGTACCATAATCCCCCTTTTCCAGCGAACAAGCAAAGGCTTAGAAAGGTTAGCTCTCTTGCTAGAGATCTCAACTAGATAGTGGTAAGGCCAGGACTCCCACCAAGGCCCCAACTTCAGGGTTTCTCAACCTCAGCATTATTGGCATTTAAAGGGGGCCGCCCTGTACAACGTAGGCTATTTAGCAGCAACTTCAGCTTGTATAGACAGCCCCCACTCCAGCTGTGGCAGCCAATAAGGTCTTTAAAAGGTCTCCAAACATTGCCAAATATCCCCTGGGCAGACAAAACAGAAAGCAAAAACAAAACAAAAAGAAAAACAAACAAACAAAAAACACAACAAAAAACAACCAACCACCACCACCAGGCACATTAACCACCCCTGGTTGAGAATAAATGCTCTACCCTCAAGCCTATATCCTTAGCTAGTAGGGTTACTAGTAGTAACTACTAGGATACTACCTCCCAAATCACTCCTCAAAGCGATTACTTACTACTCTCCTGGCACAGGTCTCAAATGGGGCCATCAGGGTGAGTTTTTCTGGGTCCAGGATAGAAGTGCAGTTCAACAATTCAAAACTAAAGGGATCTACAGAAGTCAGAGCAAAGGGCCAAAAAGTACATTTCAGTGACAAAGTAAACCAAAGCTACATAGCCAAGACTGCCAATCCATTTCGAAGCTACTTCAAATCATTTCCCTTTTTATTGTCCCATGTGGGTGATATAACCCAAGCTTTGAGAGATGCTGTGATTTGCAACTAAAAATTTCCCAGGGGATTCTGAGATAAGACAAGTTTCTAAGGAAAGACAAGGTCTTCCATTCTTGGTGGCATCATGCAAATCAGGGACCCCTAGGGCATCATGGGGATTGGGTGCAAGTTGCTCCCGAGTATGTATTCTGTTCACCTGAAAAATGGGGCTAGCCTTGAGCCAAGGGCTTTCTACTAAGACTAAGATAAGAATATACACATTACCTACCCACCACAGACGCATGCCATTTTTTGGTGCCCAGATTCCTTGGAAATTCCACTACCATTCTATTTTCATAGCAAATGACAGTACCTGAAGAGCAAAGGAAGCATTTAGGGTATCTCTGAGCTGCAGGAGGCAGGATTCCTACAGAAGTATGGAGGCACCTCTTCTCCAATAGGCATCAAGGAAGGATACCATTTGAGAGAGGCAAAGCTTGACCCCCACCCTCAAGGAGCTCACAGATTGGTGGAAAACGATATAACTACTGTGCAAGAAGCTATAAGAAAGGTCCCAATTAAATGCCTGGGGCTTTCTGAAGTTCTAGTCTAGGTTTAACCATGCATACAGGGACCAGGCTAGAACCTTGACAGTGAAGCTGATGGAGGTGGGTCTATACTAAGTCTATACTTTCCATAGTATGGAAAGGTCTGTGAAGAATTGGAGAACAAATGTTCTGTCTAAAGACTTTTCAACTTGAAGTTTAAAAAAAATGCCCTAAGTGGAGCACCTGGCTGGCTCAGTCGGGAGAGCATGCGAGACTCTTGGTCTTAGGGTCATGAGTTCGAGCCCCACATTGAGTGTAGAGATTACTTAAACTTCAAATAAAATGCCCCACATAAGCCAAAGGACACTTTTTAAAGGCTAAATTCTACCTATAATCTGCTACTCTACATCCTCTCGCTCAGGTGAAAGTTTGAAAAGCTCTTATAAGTGGAACAGCTCCAATTTTGTCTGTTATGCTGATGCTTTCCTTAAGCACGAGTTTGTATTTGAAAATGATTGCTCCTGAAGATGGGCGCTTAGCATTGTGTTTTGCTGTTCTTTGGATACCATAACGCTTGAGCAATGAGGGAGTAGAAAGTAGTACAGGTGTTTTGCAAGATCTTTTGTTTAGCTAGTATAGCAAGCCCTAGGTAAGCAATGGAAAAATCTATTGACTTGGTCAAGGTAAGAAAGGGGGTGAGTGGAGATTGTCTGAGCCACGTTTAGGTTTCCTGGCTATCTAGTTGCAACCTGTTTTAGAGATGCTAAGGGCATTTCCCCTCCCCCAACAGGCATACCTGGGAAGGCAGGATTCCCCAATTGAATAACACCTATTGAGTTCACTGAAGTCACAAGGATGAAGAATAAAGAAAGTGACCTGTAGGTGCTAAAAGGGGATTGGAGAGAGTTAAGGAGGAATGAATTTCAGCAGATAAGACCATTGTGTCCCCTCCCTCTGCTGCCAGGATTACTCACCTCCAATCTGCACTAAACCAGCTTGAGGGACTCCCACCATCTCCTTTCTGTCTGCACGCCATGGCCAAATGTATCACCAAATCAATCAGGTAGGTGGGTGGGCGCCTCTGTGCTTTTTTTTTTATAGCAGAAAACAGGATGTGACCCTGCCCTTTCCCATTGGAGACACCTGAGTCTTCCCCAGCCCTCCCAGCTGAGAGGGGGGGATTTGGGACAGGAGAGGCTTTCTGGAAGGCCTGAAGGAAGCATAGTTCTGCCTTTTCTGACACTTGCATTTCTGTTATTCTACCAGGTGCTCCGCGGGCCTGCCATGAAACCAGAGTTCCCTGAAATTGGCTCCAGGTGAATGAATTGGTGTTTTTCTCCATAACACTGGGCAAAATTAGTTTCTCTGGGCGAAGTATTTACAACTCCAATGTAGAGAGAAAGAAGGCGGTGGGTTTCATTGAGGAGAGAATCTCTCTTGTTCGTATCACCTTTCCTTTATGTAACCCCTAGCCTTCGGGCTATGGTGGACATTACCCTGGCAATATGCATGCAGTACCTTTACAGAAAATAGATGATATATTATTTCCCCCAAGTATAAACTTTAAGCGTACTGCAAAAAATGCAGACAATTACAGAAGGATATAGAGAAAAGGAAAAAAGTCACCTGTAATCTTGCCACTGCTAATATTTAGATATGTAACTTTACGGACTTTTTATACAAACACCACACACACTTAAAACCAACAACCTGGGATCAAAGTTTAAGTTCTGTTTCGTAACCTGCTTTTACTATTTTACATGTCATGGACATTTTCTATATCAAACATAAAGATCTCCATTACCATTTTTAAGGTTGCCTCATGTTCAATGTCTAGACAAATCAGTGTTTAACTGTTCCTAATGATAGACATTACAAAAGCTTCCAATTTTTCATCATCATAAACCATAATATGATGGACATTCTTGTATATTTCCCTGCTTAACCCTTGGGATGAATTCCTGGAGGTAGAAATTCTGGGTCAAAGAGAGTAGTGATCTAAATAAGAATGTCATATTATGTACCAGTTGGGAGTTTACACATGGGGAAACTGAGGCAAAGCAACTTGCCCCAGCCTGTTGGCAACTGACTGTCAGAGACATGTTGAGAACTCAGATTTTCTAAGGCCCAATCAACATATCTTTTCAGCATCTCTCACTGCAGTTTGAGACACCTAGATGTCTGCAACCCATGTTCTTTTTTTTAATTTAATTTTATTATGTTATGTTAGTAACCATACAATACATCATTAGTTTTTGATGTAGTGATCCACGATTCATTGTTTTCGTATAACACCCAGTGCTCCATGCAGTACGTGCCCTCCTTAATACCCATGTTCTATTAATAGGTGATTAGTGTTCAAATTCTGTGCAAGTCATGGGGTCACATTTGCAATTATTGATTTATGTGTTGTCTTTGTGGTGTAACCCTAGGAGTAATTTCCACTCCCTGTTACAGGTGTCTGAAATACAATTGTAGGTTAGAGTAGTATTTCCCCAACTTCCTTGATTAAAACATCACATGGGGCTCTCATTAACAGCACAAATTCCTGGGTCTCACCCAAAAGCTGTGGAATCAGGCTCTCCAGGGGAGGGTCCTGAGTGGATGTATTGTTTAACAAGCACCACAGGTGAGTCTTAAGGTCAAGGAAATTTGGCAAATACCTGGAGGGAGGGAGGCAAGAAAATGAGTGGTTGCTAGCAGTTAACTTCTTCGTGGGAATTAACCCATTATGTTATATGGAATTGGGGAGCTGGAGCAAAAGTCAGGACAAGCAAGTCTCTGGGAGTAGAGATGGTGACAGGGTTTAGATTCTGAGCAGAGGCACGATAGCAATAGTTACTCCTTTCCTCTGAAGTATAGTTTCCAAAAAGTGAAACCTTTTCTGCAGATGTGAAGGTATTCTACCATGATGGGTTAAGGCTGTGATGGGAAGGCAGGAGAGGATGGAGTGTGGGGGGAAGATTCAGAGAGACCTGGTAAGAAGGTGGTGAGAGAGGCAATAGGCTGATGTGTTGCTCCACCTTCTGAGGCCCTGCCCCCAAGCTCTCTTCCCCCCTGGCCCCCATACTGTGCTTTTTCTCTAGAGTGTTAGGTCTTGCCTTAGAAAGGGTAGCTCTGGTCTCAGCCCCAAATTGGGGGTTCTGTGAGACTAAGGGGCAGCACAAAAGCCCTGAGCAGGAGGCATAGAGAGAAGGAGGACCACTGTGGGTGCTGGTGAAGGTGGTGAGCACACCAGAGACTAATTTCATTAGCGCACTTTGCTAATCACTACAAGGTATTCCCTCTGTCTGAATGGGTCTCTCCCAGAGGGTCCTGAGGTGACTTAACCGCTTGCTAATCACCAGGCATTTCTTGAAGGGAATTTTAGGTTGTTATGCACAAGAACAAGGCAGTGTTGTTGTCTTATTTGGGCAGGTGCCCTCCTTACTTCTGAAAACAGTTCTTATAAGCAACAGTTTACGATTCTTAAATTCCAAGCTTCTTATTTTCTACAATATAAACATATTAATTGAAGACAACCTAAATGTTATCATCAGGAGATGGTTAGATCAACTATGAATATCTTCAGATACTGAAATGAATCTGTGGATTCAGGTGGATCTGTGGATGCTGATATTGAAGATGTCCACAATGAAATTGGAGTTTTAGAGGTGTATGATTAATATGTTTTCATATTTTACTTAAAAAAAAGAGAAAAAAACTACGTGTATGTCTGTATATTTATGTGTCTGTGCATGGGTATATAAATGTGTATTTGCATTGAAAATCCAGGAAGGCATTTCCAGAGAGCTAACCATGTTACCCAGGGGAGGAGACCGTGCAGGTAATCAGGCAGTCCAGCCAGTCAGGCTATGCTTGCCATTTACAACTGTTGTCGGTTGTGATTGATTTGTGCTCTCGTTCTACTACTGGTTGTAAATATATGTACTATATCATCTGTAGGAATAGGGAGGTGGGAAACTCCTGTTTTTCTGACTTTATTTTTTTCTGTATTGATTGAATTGTCTTGGTGATAATATAACAATTAAAATAAAGTGATAACAGCAGTAACAGTAGATCTGAGTTGTATTTAAGTGATCAGTGTAAGCCATAGGATCAAAGGCTCATGGGTTCAAACTTCCTGGTATAAAGGTATTACACTCAAGTGAGTGGATTTGGCTCATGAGGCTTCTAAAGTCCATATCCCTATTGTAAAATGAAGAAATGATGCCTAAGAGGTTTGGTAACTTGCTCAAGATCATATAGAAAGTTAGCAGCAGAGCTCCAGTGATAAACTAGGTCCTGATGTCCATTCCCAAGCTCTTTCTAATTCGTTATGATTTTCTCTTTCTCTTTCTGTCTCTCTTTGTCTTTCTGTGTGTGTGTGTGTGTATGAGGGGGTGTTTTAAAACTCCGTGCTTCTCTTGCAGTTTCAGTTAGCTTTAGAAGAACAAGATGGCATTAATTAGAATTTAGCAGTGTAAGATAAATAAGAAGTGTAGAAACTTCTACCAGCTATGCTAATACAGCTTAAAATAGCTTTCAAATGTCAGATATGAATTTAACTTGGGAAAATAAGTTAGACTGTGTCAATGAGAATGTTCTTGAACATCATATGGTAGTTCCTTCAACAGTGTAACTATACAGTGTTAATGTCATTTTCCCCTTTGGTTCTTTAGACAGATCCAAGTTGAATAAGCCTCCTGATAGTCATGGGCTCAGAAAGAACTAGGACAAAGGCATATGAAGCTTCATCGACCTGTAAATATAAAGATAGGGAAGCTTAGGGAAATGGATGACAGAGAAGGCTCAGAAGTTCTAAATAAAAATCCATTTGCATACAAGTATAAACACAGTTTACTCCATAGGTAGTAGCTAGGGCAGTGGTTACCACAGAAATAGAGAAAAGATTTCTTTAGCAATGCAGCGTATTCCTTTTAGTTGATATTAAAATTCTGAAGCTGATGTGGAGATCTGTTGGAAAAGTCACAATCTTCCACCTCTTCCTGTACTCCCATCCCTTACAATATGTTTTGAGGTCAGCTTATTTTTTATTTTTATTTTTATTATTATTTTATTATTTTTTTAATTTTTATTTACTTATTTTTTTAAAGATTTTATTTATTTATTTGACAGAGAGAGAGAGACAGTGAGACAGGGAACACAAGCAGGGGGAGTGGGAGAGGGAGAAGCAGGCTTCCCGTGGAGCAGGGAGCCCAATGCGGGGCTCGATCCCAGGACCCTGGGATCATGACCCGAGCTGAAGGCAGACGCTTAATGACTGAGCCACCCAGGCGCCCCTTGAGGTCAGCTTCTTCCCTGTGCCCTTCATTCCCCCTTGAATCTGGCTGGTTTGACCAACTGAATGTGGTGGAAATGGCAATATGCCAGTTCTGAGCCTCGCTCTTTGGAGGTTTTTGTATTTAGAGGTAGAGCCTCTAATTTAACTTAAACTGAGATCATTAGGGTGGGCCATAATGCAGTATGACTGGTGTCCTTAGAAGAAGAGGAAATTTGGACAGAGACCTACACCGAAGAAAGACAATGTGAAGACACAGGGAGAAGATAGCCATCTACAAGGGAAGGAGAGCCACCCAGAACAGTCCCCCACAGCCCTCAGAAGGACCCAACCCTGCTGACACTTTGATTTCAGATTTCTAACTTCCAGAACTATAAGAAAAAAATTCTGTTGGCTAAGCCACCCAGTTTGAGGCACTTTGTTGTGGTAGCCCACTGGAAGACAAATACATATTCTCAGATTGAAATACAACTCTGTGTGACTATAAAATATGTACTCTTTTTACTGTACCATGGTAAGGGATAGGACCAAAAAACCCAAGTCCTAGTTGTTGTTGTTACTGAGGAGAAAAATGCAGAGGAAAGAGAAGTTTCAAGAAAATGCAGTAATTATACATCTATGATTGACCTAAAGAAGGCTTCCCCTACTACTGCTTCTACTCTACTTCTGCTTCTATTTCCAGTAGGATGACTACTAATTTACATTCATTGAGTAATGATTACACACCACACCACTATGTGAAGTATTTTACAACTACTAACTCTAGTTACTTGCAACAACCCTGTAAATAATCTGTAAATAATATTACGTGCAATAACTCTGTGGAGTTTTCTCTTCATTTTACTGGTGAGGAAATTGAAGCTCAGAAGTAATCTGCCAAAATTAATGACGGAATCTAATTTCTGGTTTAGTGTCCATCAGTTTCTAACTTAAGAATCTGTGTTCTTAACCATTACTGTATTAGAGTTTTGTTTCAACACGAGGCATGGTGTTCACATTTGCCTGGTTTCCAGTCCAACTATCAGCTTTGAGAGAGTTGAATGGTTTTGATGGTATTTGATGATCTGCTAACGGGTGCTATAACATACCTCCCTTGTGGTAAATTCTGCCATCTTGAAACAAAATGGCAGCTAATACAGGTTTTCCAGTGATCATTGTTCTTGCAATTTTTGTAAGAACTTAAGCTTTGGGTAAGGATTCAGGTCGTATGATTTTATTGATTGACGTCTTCAATTCACAGAGCCAGTAATTAAATAGAGAGGGGAAAAGGCAAAAAGAAAAAGAAAATTTGTCTAGCTAACAGCCAGTTGATTGAAATGTAGAATTTAGATTCATGGTCCCTGCTTAGACTATCCAGCATTCACATTTTAAAGAATTTGTTTTTGGAAACCTTTATAAAACTCTCCACTGTTACAATGTAATGCCATCTGGGATTTAGCATTTATAAAATGTGCAGTTAAGAGATGCCAAGAGATTCCTCATGCAAACCAGATGGTACAATAACAGCTCTGTCTGTTTTTCTGGCAGAGAAACGGGGCTTTGAATGGCTTGAAACTTATGTGAATAAATTAAGCCCAATCAATACTTCAGGGACATTACAATTTCAATAGTCGACTTACCCACCAAATATTTTCATAAATGTTTTCATTTGGAGAAGAAAAAAACCAAAAGGGCAGACAATGGTTCCTTTGATCGCCTCATGTTTGTATTTAACAATGTTTCTAAGAAAAATACCACCAATGACCTTCAACGTGGGAAAGAAAGTTTCTCCGTATTTTAAGAGTGATGTATGTGTTTAAATGAGAAGCAGGGTTGTTCAATCTCTTTTGAATAGGAAAAATCCACATCAAATATGTTGAAGAGTTTTATTGCTGTGCTGAAGAGGAAAAAATACATGTGTAAGTGACATTTTCTGGATAATGGACTTGAAAATGTCTTTACCTCAACAGGTAGGTTTCTCACAAACCCAAGTTCAGCACATAAAGTCGTGTATTAATGATTCCTCTTATGACCTTGCTTAATTCCTTTAAGTTTTCTGTGTAACAACAGGACTTTTGTAATCCCTTTTAATTTTTTTCACTTTCTGTTATTGCTTTTATTTTCATTAAAATTCATAATAAGATGCTCATTAGCTGAAGTAATCTTGTTAAAAGCAAACGTTTTGCTTAGATCTTTTCTTTTTCCTTATTAGGTGAAAATGTGCTTCCCTACCATACAAGTGAATTTCCTCTGTAATTAGGCATGAATAGCTTTGAAGAACAAATACAGGCTGCTTTTGTGAAAACCAGATCTCTTGAGGTTTAGGGGGCAATCTCATTAATAAAAATATGTGTTTCTGGATTGCACAAGCCATTGAATTTCTTTCCCAATTAGCAGTGAATGGTTTTTCAGAACAAAGGAGAAGTTTGGTTTCCACTTTGCTGGCATTGGTTTTCCTTGGGGTAGACTGGAGGTACCAACTACCACTAATATTTGTTCCTTCCATCTCTCTCCCTGGGCAAAGGAACACACAGGACTCTGTTTTATAGATAAGTCAGAATCCTAGGTAAATTCTCTATTCAAGGGCTACTTCCTCTTAGCCAGGATTGGACTCCAGGGTAGACAGGACAACTGTTTACAACACTCAGCTGTCAGGTAGCTGGGCGGTGGCAGGAGAGGCTGTAAAATTATAAACACAACAATGAAGAGTGGACAATGCCTTTGCTTTGCATGGAGGACGAGATCCATTAGTGAGAGACTCTCCAAGTGCTTTCCCTCGGGGCCCAATTATCCCTGTTTTCTGTGGGTCATTGGCAAAATGAAGTGTTTGGGTCAACGGGCCTCTCAAAAGTGAAATAGTTAAATGCTTGAAATGTCAGGTATTAATACGTGAGTTTTTAAGAAAACAAAGGAGGAAAGAAAGCCTACTCCCTTTGAACCTAAGTGGCAGCCAGAGGGACATAGAAGTCACTAGCTGGATGTTTCTCTAAAGTTATACTAATATGGCAGGAGTATAGGCAGGTGGGGGAAGGGCAGGTTTGGTTACAAGAGAAAGTTGATGAGGGCCTTGACTTGCTCGGTAATAGAACAATTGAGGAGAAGGTCATGGACATTTAAGTCTGACCCTTAAGTCTCTCCACCAGTGTGTAGGGCAGATATTCTTCTCTGACCTTCAAAGAGCCCAGCAGCATCCTGTCGGAATAGACTCACCTACTTATTTCCACAAGGCCAATTACTATCAAAACATGAAGTCACAAGCCACAGTTGCCCCACAATTCTCCAGACCCCTCATGAGCAGTTAGTGTCTAAATTATATGCAAATCTGTCTTATTTTCATTAGTCTCTTCCCTCACCATCTTCTACCAATTTTGTTTCCTTTGTACTTTGAGAAGTACAGTAGAAAATAAGAAAAATTACTAAGTTTTACTTCTCTCTCTCTCTGCTCCCTTAGCCACAATCACATGGCTTCTTTCCATTTGTAAAACCATACTTTACAGTTTGTAAGGAATTTTAGCTCATTCACCTTTACTATTATAAGCTTAGATGATGATATGATCATGAGCAATATTCCCCGATTTTATCCACAAAGAAATGGAGATTCAAGTAGATGCTGTAAGTTCTTCTATATCAAATGGACTTCAGGTCTTCTCGGTCCAACCCTCTTTTGTCAACCTCATCTTGAGGGAATGGGTTAAGGAGGATCTTCAAGTTTGGGATTTATTTCTGCTTTACCTCCCCTTCCCAACCCATTCTTTTTCTTTTCTTTTTTTTTTTTTATTATGTTATGTTAATCACCATACATTACATCATTAGTTTTTGATGTAGTGTTCCATGGTTCATTGTGTATAACACCCAGTGCTCCATGCAGAACGTGCCCTCTTTAATACCCATCACCAGGCTAACCCATCCCCCCACCCCCCTCCCCTCTAGAACCCTCAGTTTGTTTCTCAGAGTCCATAGTCTCTCATGGTTTGTCTCCCCCTCCGATTTCCCCCCCTTCATTCTTCCCCTCCTGCCAACCCATTCTTTTGAAGAAGAAGTTTTTCCAAGGAAATGCCAAAGGGTGCCAGGAGATTTATCATTAAAAAAAAAAAAAGAAAAGCTCAGATGTCTTACCATTTCACAGAAGAGTTTAAGTCCAAGTCATAAGTGCTACTGGAGTTGAGAAACTCTTCCTTCTCCTCCATTTTCAACCCTTCTTCTTCTTGTCTATAATTGCTCTATCCTCCTTTATCTTTGCTTCCATTCTCATCCTTATTCTCCTTCTCCCCATCATTGTTATCACATTATCACTATCATCATCTTCATCTCGTAATGAACTCCTTGTTTAATGGCACTTAGCATTCTACTACAAATAATCCATCTTTGAGAAGCCCTCTCTCAGGTCACATATGATTTTCTATTTTAGAGTGCATTAATGAATGCAATTATGTTTAAAGTGGCTCATGCAAAAATTAGTTGAGGAACATTACCTTGTTTTCAAAGTATCCACAATCATGTTTGAATATTTCACTCTCTCTGGGCTAAAAAAAAATTATTTTCCCCCTTTACAAATAAATAATGCTGCTGCCCTCCAGGTTGCTTATACAGCTTCTACTGGTGTTCTCATAGAAACTACAAAAAGGAACAAACATTGACCCTTGGAGCTCATTATTGTGAGGGGCTTGCAGATGAAAGCGTTGTACTTTCTCAAAGTGAACAGATATTTTATCTTGGAATAAAGGCTTAGACAAAAAGAGATAAGAAGAATAAACGTTACAGACTTTGAAAATAGGTCTTCCTCACTTCAATTACATGGACTATTACCCAAACATATTAAAGATTTTTGTGGGGTGCCTGGGTGGCTCAGTTGGGTAAGCATCTGCCTTCAGCTCAGGTCATGATCCCAGTATCCTGGGATCGAGCTCTCATCAGGCTCCCTGCTCGGCGGGGAGCCTGCTTCTCCCTCTCCCTCTGCTGCTCCCCCTGCTTGTTCTCTCTCTCTGTCAAATAAATAAATAAATAAAATATATATTTTTTAAGATTTTATTTATTTATTTGACAGAGAGAGACACAGCAAGACAGGGAACACAAGCAGGGAGGAGAGGGAGAGGGAGAAGCAGGCTTCCCTTGGAGCAGGAAGCCTGATGCGGGGCCCGATCCCAGGACTCTGGGATCATGATCTGAGCCGAAGGCAGATGCTTAACGACTGAGCCACCCAGGCGTCCCAAATAAATAAAATCTTTTTTAAAAAAGATTTTGTAACAATATGGGAAATAACTTATGGTGGATTAAAGAGAGGAAAAGACAATGCAAAATAGTATGTATTTGATGGTAAAAACTATGTAAAATATATACCACAAGAGAATATATAAATAGTTCATCAGCTATGTAGGTTGATGGGTTCTAATTTTATTGTTGTGTCTTCAGAGGACAGGGTCTACATGAAACCTATCATCTGATGTTTATTGAGGCCTGCACTTGTTCTATTAGGTGGGCAGTTTTTATAAATATTTTCTGTGTGCTTGAAAAGAACATGTATTTTCTATTGAGTATAGAGTTCTGCATAGGATTATTAAATCAAGCTTTTTCATTGTGTTCAGATCTTTTGTATTTTTACTGATCTTTAGTCTGATTGATATATAACATTTAGAGAGTGTATTAAAACCTCCTACTGTGATTGTGGATTTGTTCTTTCTCTTCCAATTCTATTAATTTTTGTTTTTTCTATTTGGGGGCTATGTTATTATGTACGTACAAGTTTAGGACTATCATATTTTCTTGATGAATTGTTCCTTTTATCATTACATATTATCTATCTTTATCCCTAGCAATTTTTTTGGCTTAAACTATATTTTGTCTGATGTAAATATAGCCATACCACTTTTGTCAGTATTTTCCTTTTTTTTAAAGATTATATTTATTTATTGAGAAAGAGAGAGACAGTGCACATGCATGCCTGTGGGGGGTAGGGGCAGAGGGAGAGGGAGAGAGAGAATTTTAAGTGGACTCCATGACAGGTGCAGAACCCGAAGCAGGGCTCGATCTCACCATCCTGAAATCATGACCTGAGGGGAAATCAAGAGTTGGACGCTTAACCAGCTGAGCTACCCAGGTGCCCCTGTCAGCATTTTCTTGATAAAACTTTTCCATTTTTTGCTTTCAGTTTTTCTGTAATTTTGTATTTTAGCTGTGTCTACTGTAAATAAGATATGGCTGGGTCTTCTGACTGATGAATTTGATCCATTTACATTTATTTTTATTACAGATAGATTTGGACCATGTTTTTGGTCTAATATTGTGCTCTTTATTTACACTAATTTTTCTATTGTTTCCTCCTTTCCTTAGGGTGGAAGCTTAAATTATTGATTTATTTCTCCTTTTCTGAATCAGGTATAAAAACTGCTCATTTCTTCCCCAAGCTCTGTTTTAACTGTATCCTATAAACTTTGAGATGTTGTGTTCTCATTTTCATTCAGTTGAAAATAAATCTGATAAAGGATTTTTGTCCAAAATGTATAAAGAACTCTTATAACTCATTAATAAGGTAATATCCCAAAGAGAAAAATGGGCAAAGAATTTAAATATAAGATGTAAGAATGGCTAGTAAGCACATAAAGATGTGCTCAACATCATTATTCATTAGGAAATGCAAATTAAAACCAGAATGATACCACTTCACACCTACTAAGGATAGCCATAAACAGAAAGACAATAGAAGCTGCAAGGATATGGAGGAATTCTCACCATCCATTGCTGGTGGGAATGTAAAACAGTATGGTCACTTTGAAAAACAGTTTGGCAATTTCTGAAAAAGTTAAATATAAATTGCCATATAACCCAGCCATTCCACTCTTTGGTATAAACATGAGACATAAAAATATATGTCTACACAGACTTGTGTGTGAATGCTCATAGCAGCATTATTCATAAAACCAAAAAGAGGAAGCAATCTAAATGTCCATCAGCTACTGGATGAATAATGAAAATTTGGTATATTGGTATAATAGAATATTATTCAGCACTAAAAAGGAAGTATTGTTACATACTAAAAAAATGAATGAACCTCAAAAAATTATGTGAAGCTAAAAAAACCCCCTAGACACAAAGACTATATATTTTATGATTCCATTTATATGAAAGGCCCATATAAAGCAAATCTATAGAGATAGGACACAGATTAATGATTTCTTGGGGTTGGGAACGGGAATGGGGATCGACTACAAATGAGCATGAAGGATATTTTGAGAGTGATAGATATGTTCTAAAATTGGATTATGATGATACTTGCACCACTCTGTAAATTTGCTAACAATCATTGAATTAAACACTTAAAATGGGTGAATTTCATAGTATATAAATTATACCTCAATAAAACAGTTTTAAACAATAGACCTCCCCCGTGAACTAGACTAGTTCTGAATTGTCTGGAAATTATTTTGTACATTCTGTGCCTAAATGACCAGTATTACATTGCTAACGGATATAAAGAAAGTAAATGTGCCTTACAACACTCAAGATGAACGCAGCAGTCCTTAATACTCAATGTCATGGCCATGCCAGAAAGGAAAGGTCCAAGTTCAGTGCCATGAACCTTTCTGGCTGACTTCCATGGAGGGAGGCTGGAATGAGCTTTGTCCTGGGGTGACACTCTTCCTTGTCACTGATTAACCAGCTTTGTAGGAAGGCTGCTGCACTGACAACCTGCTCTGCCTGGAGAGTGACACCTGGCCAGACTTTGGCGAGCAGAAAAAATGTCTACTCGCTACCACCAAGCTGCTAGTGATAGCTACCTGGAACTTTTGAAAGAGGCTACCAAGAGAGATCTAAATCTTGCTGATGAAGATGGCATGACTCCCACACTCCTGGCAGCCTACCATGGGAATCTGGAAGCCCTAGAAATCATCTGCAGCCGAGGGTAAGTTCAACCTGCTAGTTTTGATTGGAGACGGTGCTTCTGGTAGGATTTTGCAGACAGCAGCAAGAGACAGGGAAGTCAGTGAAAACTCTGTCCTTTATAGACTGTCTAAATAATTGTCTTTTTAGAGAAAGAGAGAAAACTGCCTAGAGGTGCTCTTTTCACACTAAGAACTGGCACCATGGGGATGGCTCATCCCTTATGAGCCACACATAGAAAGATTCTGAACTTTAAGGTTTTGTTATCTGCCTTGGGGGTGGGGGATATATTTTAATTCTGTGCTTTTAAAAATCTTTTCCATGAAGTGTAAATGGTTGACTCTTTAAAAATGAATCACTATTCTACTTGACTTTAAGATGTCAATCTTGATTGGAACAAATGATGTGTTTTTATTTTATTTTATTTTTTGTCTGTGCCATTATAATCCCACAGCCTTTTATTAATATTCAATCCTAATGCAAGCCCATGATTCTTAGATGAAGTAGTTGACTTTACAAGCTATAAAAGGGAACCTCAGCCTGTCTGAACTTTATTATCTCTCTACTATTAGATATATACACATGCCCACCCCCCCCAATTCTAATGCAGGAATTAGCTAGCTCTTTTCTTCTGCTTGTTACCAGAGGGGGTAGGCAGTGTTGGCAACTATAACCCAACAGGAGTAAAGGAAGGAAAAAAAGAAAATGTTAATAAAGGAGCTAAGTGAATTAATTTCAATTTCGTACATATTTATTTATATATATCTACAGTGTGCCAGCCATTTTACTGGCCACTGGAGATGCTGTGATCAACGAGAGAGACACCATTCCTCTCCTCATGGTGATCAGATGTAAGAGAGGAAGACGGAAATTAAGTAAGTCATGTATGTTACAAAGGGGGAAAGAGACAGCACCAAATAAATAACACAGGCATCTATCCAATCCAGAGAGTGAGGATAGGCTTTCCAGAGCCTTGAAGCTGGGACTTGAAAGGTGAGAAGAAGCTGGCCAGAAGATGGAAGGAAGAATGCTTCCCCCCAATGGGAGCACTGTGTATTCTAGGCACTGAAGCTGAACATGGCTGGATGTGGCTTTAATGGGGAGAGGCTAAGTTATAAGGGGAGAGACCAGATCACAAGAGCCTTGTAAACTCTGCTGGGGAGTTGAACTTTGTCCTAAAGACAGGGAAGCCATTGTCAGGTTTACACAGCATAGCCAACCTGGTAGATTTGTGTTTACAAAACTTACTCAGGCAGCTAGCTGTATAGTAGTCACAGAAAATGTTCAGGGGCTGTTTTAATGGTTGAGGTGAGAGACAAACTGGACGAGGGCAGTGGCAGTGGGAATGCGGAGACAGGGATGGATTTGAGTGGCAGTTTGGATGCAGAATCAATTACAGTTGACGGGATGTTGTGGTGGGTGGAGGAAGAGGAAGGTAAGGCCGCTTGTTCTGTTGTGTTAAGTTGCCCTGGAGTACATAGGCTGAAAAACAATGTCTTGTACAGGTTTTCTTAGGTTCCCATATTGACCATAGCTTAGGAACTGTGTGAGATCAATTTGCCAATTAGATTTAAGGGGGTTAAAAAGGGAAACATTAAAAATTGAATTTAGAAGTTAATCAGTCATTGATCATTAACAGTGGATCACGTGGTAACCATTAATATCCAATATCTGGCTTTGGTAAAAATCGTTTCCTTCTTTTTAAAATTTAAAGATGAAAAGCAATAACTACATATACTTGGAAGATGGCCCCAATTAACAAAATTTCATTTTGCCTATAAAGTGTACATGAATTTTTTTAGTTTTGTTTCATTTTCTAATGGAAGCAAGTTATCTTCTTCCCTGATTCTTTTTTAGATTTTATTTATTTATTTATTTATTTATTTATTTGACAGGGAAAGAGAGAGAGAGCACAGGCAGGGGGAGTGATGGATATGTTCTGCTTAGCAGGGATCCTGATGCAGGACTTGATCCCAGGACCCTGGGATCATGACCTGAGCCAAAGGTAGATGCTTAACTGACTGAGCCACCCAGGTGCCCCTTCCTCCCTGATTCTTAAAAGGACACACACTTATTGCAAAATTTTGCATCATTTTAGAAAGCCATATTTAATAAAGTAAAAATCAAACCAATTTTCACAGTCATTAACATTTGGGCATAAATCCTTCCAGATTTTTTCCTTTGAGAACATGTACACACAAGAACATTTTTCCCCCTTATAGAAGGCAATCATATTATACAAACTATTCTGAAACCTGCTTCTAATTATTTAACAATAGATTATAGACAGGTTTGCACTTTTTTTTTTTCATTTGTAACTTTAAAGGAGAAATCTGTGCCACTGTTTTTTAATGACTACATGGTATTCTGTTTTATGGTTTCATCATAATTTATCTAATCAGTTGCTTGTTTATGACATTTAAATTTGAATCCTGTCTTTTAACTTGTATATAAGTTGAAATGAACATCCTTGCTTATTCATCTTTGTACAAAGGTCTAATATTTCCTTAGGATAAATTCTTAAAGGCAGAATTGTTGGCTCAAGAGGGTGCTATGTTTTAGAAGCTTTTGGCACACATTGTGCCAGGAAATTTGAACCACTTTACGATTCCTCCATCATTGTTCATTTTCCCATACTCTTGTCAAAACTGAGTATTACTATTCTTTTTAATCCTTGCCTAGCTGATGGGCAAGGAAATCGTAGTGCATTGTTTTCATTTACATTTCTTTGATTACTAGTAAGTCCAAATATTCTTTATGTAGAAAAACATTTTTGAAAGACTGATTTTTTTTCCTGAGAACAGCTTCACCAAAAAAAAAAAAAAATCAAATTAACTCCAAAAGAAAAAATTGAAATGGACCCAATGCTCAGAGTAAGTTAATACAAGCAAATTGCCTATTTAATGACAATACCAATCCAGCTTTAAAAATCATTGCCCAAATGCACTGACCTACCAAAAAGCAAGGGCAAAATATGGATTATTTTAAAATCTCTTCAGTGAGTTTCACCTTTGGGGGAAAAAAAATGGAAAAGAAATCAATGCTAGACTGAATTTAGCCCAGGCAAACCATACAGCATCAATATAGGACTCAGATCATCAAACGAGGGGGGACCAGTTCATGAATACCTGGGCAGGTATGTGTAATGGTTCTATCAAGAAGTATGAAAGACACCAAGGATTGAAAGACAAAGATTGAGTTTAGAAGGACCTCATGAAACTTGTCAGAAAATATTTTGATTTAAGTTATACACGAACTTGGAAAGTTGCCTTTAAGTACAATTTTTGCAAGTGGAAATAGCTTAAAAGTATGAGGGAAACTCTTGAATCATCTTACCAACAGTTTCATCTATAAATTTGGAATTTTGCATTTGAAATTTTCTTAAAATGAGACCCATTTTTGGGGTCATCTCAAGGTTTTCTTCACATTCTTCCTCCCATCTTGAAAGGATCATGTAAGTTCTCTTGAGAAAGGAAAATTCCACACTTTATATGTCCCAAAGCATGTAGATTTAACCTAAAGTTCTTAATACCCTTAACATCCCCCACAGCTCACTCTCAGTAATTTCTTTTTTAAGTTACCCAATCCAACAATAATTTCAGGCAAATTTAACCAGTATGTTTTTGTTTAGGTTTATACTACCATCTTGGATGTTTTTACAATCCTTCTTTGATGTCTAGAGTACTTAAGGAGTCTTTTGAATATGGTGCTTGGTTAAAATAAATAAAAAGTAAAACTACATCTTTGGGGGTGAGGCACTATGCCCCCCTAAGGTACACAACTGTGCTAAGGCTGAAAGAGGCTTCCTTGGATCCAAAACAATTAAATCAGGAGTACTGACCAGACCTCTTGGAAGTGGCTGCCCAACAGAACTATCTTATTTAATATTTGCTTTCCTTAGATTAAATTTCATTTTCTTACCTTCCTCTTTGCCCGGATTTCTCTTGCCCCATCTCCATGCACTCTGGTCACGCTGAAAGGTACTCCTGGTTCCCCAGATATGCCGTGTTTAACATCGCCCATATGTGCATCTGTTCTTGCTGTTCTCCGCTCAGAAGGAAGTTGCCAACTGACAGCTTATGGGCTGGATCTTGTCCACAAATATGTTTTATTTGGACTTAACTGTATTTTTCTTTTAAACTGGAGCCAACATTTAAAAATCAAAAATCCCACATGAAATTCTGGATTTCTGGCTCTGTTTGGAAAATGGAAGCTCTGGCTATATTGTGTCTGCTTTTATTCGAGGTGGCGGGCAGCGGCTGCTGAGTACAGCTGTCCTTTCTCGTTGGAGCTTGCACTCAGCTATGACTTTGTCGGAAGAAGAAACCTGGCTCCATGCAGTTACTTACATTACCTGCTTGGTTTCTTTAGGTTGGGTCTGAGACTTCTACTAGGAGATACCATACAAAGGAGAGAAAGACACAGGCTTGGCCCTCTGAGGCATATTATCTAATTAGGGAGATGGATGCATAAATGTTGGACAAATTAAGTAAGATTTCAAGTGTTAAAAAGTTGCAGGAGCAACTCTAGTGCTATGGGATTTTATTAGAAGGGTATGAGAAAAAAATAAATATATGAAATTAAGGATTATGAGTGTAGAGACAAGGGAAATGATAATAACATTTATTGAAGATTCACCGTGTACCAAGCACTTTTCTAATGATTTATGTTAACTTATTAATGTAACAACTCCATGAAAATTATCCTCATCCTTATCCTCATCCAGATGAGGACACTGAGTCCTATAGAAGTTCAGCTTGAGACCTCGTAGCTGGTGAAGTAGAAAAAGCGAGGTGTGTTAAGGTTGGACTGTGTTGTGTTGGAAACCATCAGGCTTGGAGGGAGGCCTGATCCCAAGTGGGCTGCCTGTGTAACACCAGACGAATGAGCTAGGCACTCAGAGCCCTATTTTACCCCTCTGATAATTATCCTGGTCTTTCTCTAAGAAGGAGATGGTGACAGTTTTTGTTGGTGATGGCACTGAATGTGTAGATGCTCATAACTGAAGAGTGGGAGGAGATCAGGGTTCCGACAGAGGAGTTACAAATCTGATTCATCAAATTACAGGACACCAATTGGGCTGCATTGACCAGTGCAACTCTTCTCAATCTGCAGTGAGCCTATATATCACCTTGGGATCTTGTTAAACTTCAGATTCTGACTCAGGAAGTCTGGGCTGGGGTCCAAGATTCCGCATTTGTAGCAAACTAGCAGCTGCTGCCACTACTTCTAATCCAGGGACCAAACTTTGAGTAGCACAGAATAGTGGAAGGGTCACAGAGCATTGATGCTGCAGTTGCAAGGGCACAGATCGTCTCTCCTGTTTCCAGATCCTCCTCACCAAGAATGTCAAGAGGCCTTCTCAGACCCTCTTTCCTGTCCTCCCATGGGGCGAGCCTGGGGGAAGTTTAGTGAGATCCTGATTTGGGGGTCTAGTCTAGGGTGAGGGAAGATGCCCTTTAGAACCTGTATTACCAGAGTTCTCAGCAGGGGCTTGGGCTTGAGGCCAGAGCCATATTAACAGTAAGTTACTACTTACTTTACTTTCTGTTTGTGCCTGTTTGTAACTCACCATCTCATAGGAGGGGTGCGGTTGTAGCCTGGGGCAAGATTCCATTAGGCATTCAGTCATCTCACAAATGTTGACTGAACATCGACTAGGTGCCTGTTTCTATGCTGGCGTGGGGTCTCTGGCCATCTAAGAGTGCCCCCAATTCTACCACAAACTGTTGCAGAACTATTCACATATAGGACACTGTAATTACAGGGAAGTAAGTTGGGGAATCAATGGAGATGTTCTACCCTTTTTATGAATAATGGTTATAGCAGACATGGTTTGCTACCTACCCAACATCCATTCCACTCTTCTTTTTTGCTGATGGGATCCCAGTTTTGTTCAGTTATTTATTTTCCTACATGTGACTCTGGTGGGGTAACACTGTTAGAGTGGGAACCAGCTCTTTTTTTTTTTTATGTTAATCACCATACATTACATCATTAGTTTTTGATGTAGTGTTCCATGATTCATTGTTCGCATATAACACCCAATGCTCCATGCAGAGCATGCCCTCTTTAATACCCATCACCAGACTAGCCCATCCCCCGACCCCCCTCCCCTCTAGAACCCTCAGTTTGTTTTTCAGAGTCCATAGTCTCTCATGGTTCGTCTGGGAACCAGCTCTTGCCAGCTCATGAGAGATGATTGCTAAATTTTCAGAAGTCTGAGAGTCTGTTAAACAGTCATTATTAAAAATAAAGGTATTTAAACTTATAATTTAACAAACTATATTTTTAAATACTCAAAACTTAACACTTCCTAATTATTTGAGTACATTCTATTATCTATGCTCTTAAGATTTTGCATGTCTATTATATCTACATATATGGTGGGAATAATTTATAAAGGTGTGCTACTATATATCTCTTCCAAACTCCCTGTCCAGTAATATCACATTAGTAGCTTGGATTTTGCCATAGTGGGTGTATTTATAACCAAAAATTGGCACATGCTATAGATCAGAGCTTTGATCTTTTTCCCTGGGTAAACCAGTTGTTAAACATTTACCAGCACACCACTGGGTAATCTTATCCCTAGCTGCAGCGGAGGGGGTGGGGGGTGGATTTTAATCAACTTAAGTTGAAAATGGTAGCCTATTTCTCTTCCTATAGGCATGTGACCCAATTGTGGACAACAAGACATGAAAGTTGCTTTTTTGGGAGAGTCCTTGGAAAGCTTTCCTTGCTTCTAAAAAGGAGACGAAAGGTAGAGATGAGCTCTTTCTGTTTCTGGTCATGTGATGTCTAGATGTGACATAGTTGGACTTTAAGAACGCTAAGGCAGGATTAACATGTATTTTGTTCATTTTTGTTTTATTTTTATTTTTTTGTACCTCAGTTCTAAGAAAAATTATTTTTTGTATGTATTTTTGATATTTTCTCTTCTAGAGGGGACCCCAATAGATGCGACATCTGGGGAAATACTCCTCTGCATTATGCAGCCTCCAATGGTCATACCCACTGTGTTTCATTCCTGGTCAACTTTGGTGCCAACATCTTTGCCCTGGACAACAGCTTACAGTCTCCACTGGATGCTGCTGCCAGCAGAGAGCAAAATGAATGTGTTGCTCTTCTGGATAAGGCTGCCACTGCCCAGAATATCATGAACCCCAAGAAAGTTATCAGGCTGAAGGAGCAGGCTCAGAAGAATGCTAGGAGACAGATCAAAGAATGTGAGAAGCTCCAGGAGAAGCACCAAAATAAGATGGCTCGCAACTATAGCAAGGAGGAATCTGGGACTCTTTCTTCTTCCAAGGGCACTTTCTCCACGTCATCCCTTTCAAATGCTTCTGCTTCTGGTACATTTGGGTCACTGTCTAAGGGCATTAAAGACACCTTCAAGATAAAGTTCAAGAAGAACAAAGATACAGCGGAGCAGGTAGGAAAGGGGAGCAGAAGTGGGCAGAGGAATGTGATGGAAGTATTCAGAGAAGAGGAAGAAGACACATTCTCAGGGGACTTCCAAGATAAGCTCCAGTTCTCAGAAGAGGAGAATGGATGTGTGCAACATGAATCCATTCTCAACCGTCCAGGTCTAGGAAATATTGTTTTTAGAAGGAACAAATTATCAAGTTCCGAAGACATCTCAGACAGCAGGAGGGAGTTAGGGCTTAAAATGAGCAGTGAATTGCTACAGAGACAAGGAGCAGCAGAGGCTGATGAAGCTGAGGCTGATAAAGAGGAAGAGGACAACAGCCATGAAGATGAGATGCCTTGGGATGAGGATGAAGTGGAGTGGGAGGAAGATGTGGTTGATGCTACTCCTCTGGAAGTATTTTTGCAGTCTCATCATCTGGAAGAATTCCTTCCCATTTTCATGAGAGAGCAGATTGATCTAGAAGCTCTGTTGCTTTGCTCTGATGAGGACCTTCAGAGTATACAAATGCAGCTCGGTCCCAGGAAGAAAGTTCTTAATGCCATAAACAGAAGGAAGCAGGTGCTACAGCAGCCTGGGCAACTGGTCGACACCAGCCTCTGATGGAATGTTGGGGTCCACAGGGTGAGCCTGCAGCACGGGGTGATGCTGTGGCCCACTGGAAACACTCAGGCAACACCCCCTCTGCCCAATGCCAGACCACCAGGAATGGTTTCTAGGGATTCAGAGATACCCTCCTAAGAAAGAGGCCCAAATTGTACTCAGAAATACTCTATACCTGTGTACTCTGACCACCAGTGAGCAACTCAAGGAGACCTGGGAATAAGAAAATGGTGTTTCTCTTCAATTATCTTTTTGATATTTTTGTATATAGAAAGCGTTAAATGGATGACAGAGAAAGGAAAAACTTTCTTTACTTTTCCAGCTCTGGACTTAAAAATTATAATCTCTCATCACACAAGTGTGCTGTGTACTTCTGATTCTCAAAGCCTGGGGACACCCAACTCCAGTTCTGTCCTTAGCTCTATGACTTTGTCTGTTGGTGGAGACTTGAGTTCCTCCATTGGCCTGAGACTTCATGCCCAACTTAAATGTGCCTAACCCCTTAACAGATGTTTACATGTTTACAAGTAATGGACATGGGTCTATAATACTCCTGCCTGGGAACTGAGATAGAGTGGCAAGTAGGGAGAGTGAAGAAAGAAATAGAATACAGGGTACCTTTTATATAATTTGAATTGTATCTCCCCCAAATTCATATGTTGAAACCTTAAGCCCCAACGTAACTGTATTTGGAGGTAGGACCTTTAAAGAGGTGATTAAGGTTAAATGATGTTATAAGGGTCATAAGGGACACAAATGGATGGTGTCCTTGTAAGAGGAAGAGTCACTGGGGATGCACATGCACAGAGAAAAGGTCATGTGAGGATACAGCAAGAAGACAGCCACCTGCAAGCCAAAGACAGAGGCTTCAGGAAAAACCAAACCTTTCAACACCTTGATCTTGCACTTCCAGCCTTCAGAGCTGTAAGAAAATAAATTTCTGTTGTGTAGGCCTCCCAGTCTCTTGGTATTTTGTTATGGCAGTCTTAGCAGCCTAACATAGTGCTGAAGCAAGAGGGTAAGAATGGAGAGAAAAGGGACACCTGGGTGGCTCATTCATTAGGCGTCTGCCTTCAGCTCAGGCATGATCCCAAGGTCCTGGGATCGAGCCCCGCATTGGGCTCTCTGCTCCACAGGAAGCCTGCTTCTCCCTCTCCCACTCCCCCTGCTTGTGTTCCCTCTCTCGCTGTGTCTCTCTCTGTCAAATAAATCTTAAAAAAAAAAAAAAGTGAGAAAAAAAGGATAGTGAAAAAAGTCTGGCCTACTTCATAATTTTTCTAAGGTAAGTGGCTTCTGAAATTTCAAAAAGGGGGAAAAATCTAGGTCATTTGTAGGAGAAAGCTGATGGTAAAAGGAAATTTTACATTTTCATGCTTATTATGTGCATATCTTTTATTTACTGTTGTCTGCCACCATCACCACATGTCTGAATACAAGGAAGTTCTAAAATATAAATTGGCAGCATTGCTGCTGACATTTTTGAATGGCAATCCCACATCCAAATTGAAGCCCTACTGAATAGCTAAGCTTCACTGGATTTTTATAGCCAGGACTTACATCAAGTGGAATTTACCATTGATTGTGTGTATAATATAGAAACAGCTGTTCATCTTCAGCATGGTTCCCATGCACATCTGTTTGGGTTACTTCAAGAGGCACCATGGAGAGGATAAGCTTAAGGAGGATACAGATGTTTACATCTGATGAACAATTGGCTCATTCTTCCTCAATGGATTGATTCAGAAAGATTGTCAGTCATGGAATAAATATGTTGCCCTAGGGGATGATTATGTTTACAAATACCACATTTTGTTGGTCTGGAATAAACTGAGGTTGTGTTTGCTTTCAAAAAATGTGCACAAAAGCATTTGGTGTATAGAAGACACCCAGAAAAAGTTTGTTGTGTCTGAGCCTGTCTGTATCATACTTCATTATTTTAGACGCCAAGATCCTCTCTCCACATGTTTCCCAGAATCTGCCTAATAAGATCCTGGTTCCTAGAATATAGGAGAAGTAGAAGCCACCAGGGGAGTGCTGCCGTTAACAAAAAGGATGCTTTCTAGTAGTGCTTTGTACATCATTGTCAGAGGTAAAAGTAATATAGAAAGCCTCGTGATGCATTCTGGTACAAAGAATTTTGAGCTGGAAACCAACATTGCTGTGTGGTGGATAGAATATCACATTATGGAAATGGAAAGATACCTCTTTGGGAGAATGAGAAAAGGCAGGCCAGTGGAAATGTTGCTGGATCTTAGCTTTAAAGGATTTAGTTCTAAGTGCTTTGTGGGAATGCCTCATTTCTAGTTGGAATTTTCCATGCTGTCCTACTGGAGGGGCAGCATTTGGCTCAGAAAATACAGGAAGGGAAACGTTTGTTTGTCCAGTAGAACTGGAAGCTCTCACCATGACCACCCCCTTGGCCTTCATGTCAATTTTGTGATGAGAGAAAGGGATATGTATTTGAACGACATGTGGATTGTAAAAAATCACCTAAAAATTCCATCAAAAATTGCTGGATTATAAAGAAGGGACCAAACATCATCCCTTTATGTTATCATAATGAATAATCATAAACCTTTGTGAGGCCAGAATGGGTTGTCAGAGTTGTATTTTTTTTCAACAGCTGAATTTTATTTTTATTAAGGTAACCCAGCTTCTAGACTCGATTGGCTCATCTACCATTCCCCAAACATCTCCTGTTGCTTCATTTAAGGGGTAAATACCATATCTGCAATTGTCACAAAAATTGGCTCAAAATATATGAATGAAACAGTGAGAATTACCTTGGGTCTTATATATCAGGGAGCAAAGAAGGTGAATTAAAACGTTCCCACTACTGAGAACTCTCTTATGCCCACCTCCCTATCAGAGAAGCCAGGTTGTGCCTGAACATGAAATTCCCACCTCTTTTGGGGAGACATTTGCCATTGGGGGGGTCTCACCAGGCACCTTTATGCTCTTCTTGTGGGGCTCTTGGCCTCTTGTGATTTATTTACAGAATCAGTAAGTGAGGGTTCTCCCAACTTCTCATCATCAAGGACATAGCCTCTCATGCAGCATTGCTATAAAAAAGGCTTATCCCATATTATAAAAGGTTATAAGTGTTCTAAGAATTCTAGATATTTCAAACTAAATGAAACAAAAGAGACCTAAGAGAAGAAGCTAGAGCAATATAAACACCTTGTCTAGAGACAGTGATTAGAGGATTATGAGCCAGGATGAGGTTAAATATTCACTGAACTCAGACCTCCATCCCTTAAGCTAGATGCTTAGCTTAGCTCAATCCAGTGCTATCAAACTCCCCATCCCCCTTGCTTCTCTCTCTCTCCCTCCCTCCCTCTCTCTCTCTCTGTAGTCTAACATAAAAGTCAATGAGAAAGAGAGGAAATAACATTTCACTGAAGGAGTTTGAGAAGTTACAGTGTGCAAATGCATATCGTGCTTATGTGTCAGGCCATCCTGTTATACAGGTCAGTTGTATGCTTGCAATTCCTAAATCTGAGTCACCAGCCCAGACCATTGTTTTGGGCTCCAAATCCATAAGCCCAAGTGCTTATCTGACATCTCCCGTAGAATGTCTCACAGTTACCTCAAACTCAATATGCCCAGAAGTAAACCCATCTTCTCCCAAGTCAGTGGTTCTTAACTGAGATAATTTTGCCCCAGGGACATCTGGCAATGTTGGGAGACATTTTTCATTATCATGAGTTGGGGGCAGGGGGGTTGTTACAGGTATCTAGTGGGTAGAAACAAGGGATGCTAAACATCCTACAGTGCATAGGACAGCCCGCCTCAACAAATGTCGGTAGTGCAGAGACCGAGTGAGAAGCCCAGTGCTGTATCTACTCCTCCTCTTCTGATGAACGGCAAGTTTCACTTAACAAGCCTCTGATCTCATCTCTGGCCCTTCCTCTCTCTGTCCCCTAATTACAGCCTCACCAGGTTTCCTGTAGCTTCCTGAATATAGCATACCTCTCGTATGCCTCTGCCTCTGCACACCATCATCCGTCTTCCTAGGAAACCCTTCCTCCATGTAGCCAACCCCATTGGGAGACTCACCCTCTCTGCCCACCCCCAGTCTGGGTTGGACACTCTTCGTAGCTGTGCAGGCCATCTTCTGCTTAATCTCCAGAATCTCCCTCTGCTATTCTCCACCCTCCTTTGTGTCCCAGTGGTGACCTCTGTGGACTGCCCTTGGACTTCTGGTTGGGTTTGGCCAGTGGGAGGCACCATCACGAGACCAGAGGGTTGGAGGAAAGAGAGATTGAGACATTTACTCCACCTGTTTCTTCCTTGTGGGGCAGCAGCTGCCTCCCTTCATCTAAGCCCACAGCCCCTGTTTGGCAGCCCTCTGCTGTAGCTCCAGTACTTTCTGGGTTCCCTAACTGCTCATGCCAACTCAGTGAGGGGTGGTAGCAGCTTCCTACTGTTGCTGGCCCTGGCATGCTTCACCATCCCTTTCTCCTTCCTGTAACTAACTCTCCCCTCTCCTTTCTTAACAATCCCTTCATTAAATTCTCTCCAATCATCCCTTTTGAGTGTGGCATCGATTTCCTGCTGGGACCCTGACTGTATGTTCCTGTTAACACTGAAGCATGGGGGGCACCTGTGTGGCTCAGTTGGATAAGCAGCTGCCTTCAGCTCAGGTCATGATCCCAGGGTCCTGGGATCGAGCCCCGCATCGGGCTCCCTGCTTGGCGGGAAGCCTGTTTTTCCCTCCCCTGCTCCCCCTGCTTGTGTTCTTTCTCTAGCTGTCTCTCTCTCTGTGTCAGTTAAATAAATAAATAAAATCTTAAAAAAAAAACAAAACACTGAAGCATGGTACTGTAATCGTCTTTTTACATCTCTGTTTTCCTAGACTGTGTGCTTTTCGGGGTGAGGACTGTTTTGTTTTGTTTTTTATTAATGTATACTTGACATATAATATTATATTAGTTTCAGGTGTACAACATAGTAATTTGACAATTATATACTTTATGAAATGTGCAACCATGATGAGTGTCATCACCCTCTGTCACTGTACAACTTTATTACAATATTATTGACTATATTCCCTATGCTGTACTTTTCATCCCTATGACATATTTATAACTAGAAGTTTGTACCTCTTAATTACCTTCATGAGGACTGTTTCCGTTCTGTTATAGCTTGGTGGCCTAGAACAGAGTTATTGTGGGGGCTCTTCAGAAAGAACAAAAGAAGATATCTATGAACTAAGGCACTTTTTAAAAATTTTAATTCCAGTATAGTTAATGTACAGTGTTATATTAGTTTCAGGCATATAATATAGTGATTAAACAATTCTATACATTACGCAGTGCTCATCAGGATAAGTGTATTCTTAATCCCCTTCACCTCTTTCATCCATCCTCCTGCTCACCTCCCCTCTGGTAACCACCAGTTTGTTCTCTATAGTTAAGAGTCTGTTTTTTTTGGTTTCTTCCTTTCTTTCTTTCTTTTTTGTTTTTAACTCTGTTCATTTGTTTCTTAAATTCCACATATGAGTGAAGTTATATGGTATTTGTCTTTGACTGACTTACTTCACTTAGCATTATATCTTCTAGATCCATCCATGTTGTTGCAAATGGCAAGATTTCATTCTTTTTTATAGCTGAGTGATATTCCATTAAATACACACACACCACATCTTCTTTATCCATTTGTCTATTGATGGATACTTGCACTGCTTCCATAATTTGGCTATTCTAAATAATGCTGCAATAAACACAGGGGTGCATATGTCTTTTTGAATTAGTGTTTTCATTTTCTTTGGGTCAATACCCAGTAGTGGAATTACTGGATCATATGGTAGTGCTATTTTTAATTTTTTTTCTATTTTTAATTTTTTGAGGAACCTCCATACTCTTCCACAGTGGCTGCACCAGTTTGCATTCCCACTAACAGTACACAACGGTTCCTTTTTCTCCACATCCTCGCCAACACTTGTTGTTTCTTGTGTTTTTTATTCTAGCCATTCTGACAGGTATGAGGTGATATTTCATTGTGGTTTTGATTTGCATTTCTCTGATGATTAGTGATGTTGAGCATCCTTTCATGTGTCTGTTGGCCACCTGTATGTCATCTTGGGAGAAACGTCTGTTCAGGTCTTCTGCCCATTTTTTAACTGGATTGTTTGTTTTTCTGGTGTTGAGTTAAGTTTTTTATATATTTTGTATCCTAACCCTTTATTAAATATGTCATTTGCAAATATCTTCTCCCATTCAGTAGGTTGTCATTTAGTTTTGTTGGTTGTTTCAGTTGCTGTGCAGAAGCTTTTTATTTTTATGCTGTCTCAATAGTTTATTCTTGCTTTTGTTTCCCTTGCCTCAGGAGACATATCTAGAAAGGAGTTGCTATGGCCAGTGTCAGAGAAATTACTGTAATCAAGGCAATTTTAATAATCCCATTATCATACACCCTTCTCTACACATGCCTTAGGGTTGTGACCATTAAGTTCCCCAGAAAGACTTCACAGTCACTTGCGATGTGCAGAAGCAGATCACATGGATATTTTATTCCAGTGCAAAGGCCCCATCCAGACAGCCTGGCAAACATGATAAATTTGGGGCTAGGTCACCTAGAGCATGAAAAAAGGACATGTTAGGAGGAGTTTGGGTAGGAAAACAAAGCAATAGAAAATGCTTTTCTTTGCTGCTGACTTATCTGATCACCAACCTAGGAATGGGGGTAGATTTGGATGGGGTCTTTGACAGGCCAAGGGCCACACAACTCTGCTAGTGATTCAGGGGAGCTGGGGAAAACACACCTCAGTTTTCCCATCTGTAAGTTGAAGAGGTTGGACTAGATGATTCCTAATGACCCTCTCAACACTGATACTTTAGTAGACATCTGTAGATTTGCCTACCCAATACCCATTTCTCCCTCTTTTTGCTAAGAGACCCCTTCCCTTCTATCAGCTCATGTGGTCAGGTGGGCTAAATCTACTCTTGACTTCAAGAGGGGGTCGTGTGATCCAGGCCTAGATCATAGGGATATCAGATTCCCCTGGATGATGTTTCTTCAGGGATAGAATGAACATGGCGCTGGCGTGGGCCAGGGTATTCCATCTCATTTAGCCACAATGCTAGGCACAGAAATGGGCACATGACCTACATGGTCCCCTGAGTCTCAATTCTGGGATAATCTCCATTTCTGCTAGGGTTGCTGAAGAGAACAGCCAGGGGAAAACTTACTTAGTAATGGAGTCAACACTGAAGAAAACAGAGCTGAGGGATGGAGAGAGCAAGACTGGGTCCTGCGGACACTTGGAGCCCTGGATACAGCTGTAGCTGTGTTCTTCTTAATTACAAGAGCCAATACATTCCATTCCTCATTCATTCATTCTGCCTAAGGTAGTTTGAGTTGTGGTCTCTACCACTTGTGACCAAAGGAGTCTTGACCAATACAGAAGGTCCACTGTGCCTTGAGATTTAAATTATAAGAAGCCAGAAACAAAAGTCCACATAATGTATGATTCCATTTATGTGATATGTCCAGAAGAGGCAAGTCCATAAAGATAGAAAGTAGATCAGTGGCTGGCAGGGGCTGGGAAGAAAGGAGAAAGGGGAGTGACTGCTAATGAGTACCAGGGTTCTCTTTGGGGGTGATGAAATGTTCTGGAACTACAGAGTGGTAATGGTTGCACCCTGTAAACATGCTAAAAAGCATTGAATTGTGTACTTTAAACTCGTAAATTTTATGGTACATGAATTGTATGCTAATTAAAAAAATAGAAATAAATTTAATTATAGTCCTTGAAACTCCCCCCAGGGAGTGAATGGAAGCACATGCTCCCCTCACTTTCTTTGCCATGAAGCACAGAAATGACCAAAGCAAGAACTGCAGAATGGGAAAATGCTTTATTTCAAGGAATTACAAAATGCAGTGAAATACAGGGGAAAGGGAGTATTACTATAATCGGGTGAAACAGAAGAAATGGCCACCTAGTTTTGCTTTCCAACTACACACACAAATGGGGATCTCATTGTTTAAGGTAAGACACAATAAGCTCAAAACTATAGCTCACTAGGCACTGGGCTCCCTCATTTGATCTAGAAATTGCAAGACAGCTGGTAACAACATCCCTTGAGCTGTAGCTTCTACCTCAATGCAAAGTTCCTTCGTTTTATTTACCAGACGACCAGGAATCATACACTAGTTTGGCTGCAACCATGTCTTCCACCGCCATTCCTGGAACGGACAGAAATGTGGCTCACTTTTTGTCAGAACAACTTTTCCTGGAATAGCCCAGGCCCTGTGATTGGCAGTTTCCCAATACATGGTCCGTGTTGCTAATGCTCATGGGGGTAACATGGACTGATATCCAGAGGTGAGCTTAGGCTTGGAAGGTCTGTGATGGGAGAGGGTGAGGCAGGGAAAAGATGCTAAGTGAGCAATGCCCACCAAACACATTTTTTTAAGTGTCCTTCAAAGTTTAGTTCAGGGGTCAGAAAACTTTCTGTAAAGGGCCAGATGGTAAATATTTAGGCTTTGCAGGCCCTATGGTCTCTTGCAATTAACTCTGCCATTGTACTGCAAAAGCAGTCCTACACGATAGGTAAACAAATGAGCCTGGCCACGTTCCAATAAAATTTTCTTTATGGACACTGAAGTTTGAATTTTATATAATTTTCATCTGTCATAAAATATTCTTATTCTTTTTTTTTTCCCCAGTCATTTCATTAGAAACCATTCCTAGTTTGAAGGCAGGACAAAAAGAGGTGGTGGGCTTAGTACGGCCCACAGGCTATCATTTGTGGACCCTTGGTCTAGTCCAAACCGTGCATCCTTCAGCAACCCCACCTGTCTTGTTTGGGATACATAACTTAACCTCAAGTGGGTGTATGTTCTCAAAGGATAGGGGCTGATTTTTATTAATTTTCGTAGCCACCAGTGCACCCGGTAGAGTCTGATACATAATAGGTGTTTAATATGCATCTGCTAGATGAAAAGATGTGCCAGTAAAACAATCCCCAAAGCAAGAAAACAAACATTGCTCAAAAAGGGTAGAGCAGACCTGTAGTGTTTGTCTCCTGAAGGGGTTGCTGACTTCTGATCTGCTCTGAACTCTGAAACTTTCTGTCACAACTGGATCAGTATAATGTCTTTGAACCAGGCACTGGGTAAAGTTTATCCTGCTTTGGCCTGTCTCTCTGTGCATGAGAGATTTTTAAAATATTTAAAAGCCGGCAAGGCATGGATACTGACTGACTGACATGGATGCTAGGTGGCCAGAGCACTCTTAATGTTTTGCCAAGCATTAAAGCTTTGGGTGCTTGATCATAGGAAATAGGGAAGATCTTGAGAGCGGGGCAGAAGACATTTCTGAGGGGCTCAGGGAAGCAACTATTTATCAACCAGTTTGGGAGAATTTCAATATTTTAGGTGTGACAGCTGACTATCAGCTCGTTACCATGTGTGTCCATTTCCTTAGATCTGGTGGGGCTGAGGGGCAGACCCACCACTGGGAGCCCGTCCTTGGTTGGGCTTCTGCCTGCACAACTCTGGTGGCAAGAGGGCTCCCCATGGCAGCCCTTCTCAAATCAGCAAGTAGGAGGGTGGGGAAGGACGGAAAAAAAGAGGTCTCAGGTTGTACTTCGTGTGTGGGTCTCTTCCAGTGGGTCTCCCTTCCATTTCCCTTAAGCTCCCTGTCTTGTAACAACTTTATCCTCCACCCCCACCTCTGAAGGATACCTTCTTCTTTCACTTATTTTATTATTATTTTTTTGGTTTTATTTAAATTCAAATTAGTTAACTACCTAGTATATTATTAACTTCAGGAGTAGAGTTTAGTGATTCATCAGTCTTATATAACACCCAGTGCTCATTATACCAGATGCCCTCCTTAATGCCCATCACCCAGTTACCCCATCCGCCCCCACCCCTCCAGCAACCCTCAGTTTGTTTCTTATGATTAACAGTCTCTTATGGTTTGTCTCCCTCTCTGTTTTTAATCTTATTTGATTTTTCTGCCTTTCATTAAGTCTAAATGGTTTACTGCTGACACTTGCTATGTGCAAATCCTTTTACACACACATCACTGAATTCTCATAAACACTGGAGGTAACAGGCAGTGAAGAGACCGTGGCTTAGACAGGTGAGGTCCCTTGCCCAAGGATGCATGTCCAGGGAGTAGCAGAGAAGGAAAGCCAGCCCAGGACCGCCCAGTTCCAGAGTTCACGGGCTTACCCACTATTCTAAGATATGTAAATAACTGACCCAAATGACGGATTTCATGACTCAGCTATGGAGTCGGGTGACTCATTCCTCTTTCCGCCAGTGGGCAAACCTGCCCTGTACTCTGGCTGGATGTATGCTCTGGGAGCTAGAGTCCTTACCCAAAGACTTGAACACCGTGGTCTTGTCACAATGCGCTGGCTTCACTCCCTTCACCACTTCTCCCAGCTCAGCGAAGATCTCAGCCTGTGAAACGAACACACACTGACCCAGGCCATGGAGCCCATGTCCACTCCAGCCAGCTTCTGAGGGAAGGCAGGGAGGGCACCCACAACTGGGTAAGGGAGAAACTTGACAAAAAGACCATGTGTAAACTGGCTACCCCATTTTGCATAGCATCTGCCTTTATGATACCATGAATGTAGAGATATAAGTTTGTGGCTGGCGGAATGTCTAGCCAAGACAGTGTGTCAGTGAGAAAATCAGCCTGTTCTTATCTAAACACTCAATTTGGCAGCCCTCTTCTTGCTCCTATGCTCTGATTACAAAAGAATGAGGCCAGAAAGTGGCCAACCCCAGTCCTATCTTGTTGGCCACATTGCAAAGGTATGCAGGCGCTTATCTCCCAATCTTCCTGCCTTATAGGACAGCTCAGTCTGACGGAAAAGTCCATCAAGCTGCTCTCTCCAGGCAAGGGCGACAGGAAAACACATGTCAATACCACAGTGGCCACATTACTTCAGAAGGGGATCAGAAAGGGTTGAGAGATGTTTTAGGAGCTGTCACCTCCCCCCCCCCAATGAGGTGGGGGTGACCGAGGTCTGGAGAAGTCCAATGGAAGGGGAGGTTAATGAAACCCTGGGATCCCTGTGAGGCCAGCTGGGCAGCAGTCCGCTAGGAGGAGGTGCTCACCCCTGACAACAGGACATCTCCGGACTCTTTCAGGGCGGCCTCCTGGGAGTCCACATAAAGCACAGCCTGTTTCATCAGCTCGTCGTCCAGCTCTCTCCAGTCGGGTCTGCTGGCCCCGATGGCTAAGAGACAGCAGAACAGACCGTGAGCCCGGAAACAGTGGCAAGGGACACTACACATGCCAACGAATGGAAGAGGGGTGGGGGGAAAGGAGGTGACCTAGGACACGGGAACATTCAGATTTGGGATGCCCCATTTCCCCATGCCAACCCCTTCCAATCAGCAAGAATGAACACTCATCAGTAAGAATGCCTGCCTTTTTTTTTTTTTTTTTGCATTTCATATCACGATCTTTCTAAAAGATTTTGAGGTAACTTAGCATTCATTTATTGGTTGTCTACTAGCCGTGGGATGTTTCACACATATTATTTATAGTCCTCACAAGTACGCTTCGTGTCTGATTCTCACTTAAAAGATGCACACACAGAGGTTCAAAGAAGTGAAGGTGCTTGCCATGGTTCTGTATCTGATAAGTGCAGAGGGAGCCCTGCCTTTCACGCCTCTTCCATTTATCCGGGGCAGCGACTTCTTTATGAGAACCCTGAAACAGAGACTTCACCTACAGCTTATTCCTACCCCATGCTCCTCCATCTTCTGCTGATCTGCTTGCTCTTGAATCATTCTCATTCCTCACCCCCAACCATTTCTCTGGTAACTCATGACAAAAGAGCCCAGCGCCAGGTTCATGGAGAAGCCCCGATAAAGAGGAAACTGGCTCCATCCTGGCCCCGAGATTTCACATCCTTTGCTGAGAGCCCGGGGCATAATGATGAATCCAAGGAATCATGCCTCCTGGCACATAAGATAAGGTGGAGGCTGCCACCAAATGCCTGCAGGGCCCGGAAGCTAATGGACAGGGGCAAAGCTGGTCAGAGGGACTGCATTGGAAATGGTGGAGACCTAAGTTCACAGAAGAAAGCAGGCCCTTGTCAAGAAGGCAATCATCCTTCAGCTCCGGCTAATTGTGGCCATGTGAGAATGCAGGGCTGCCGTTAGTCTCCCCTTCCTCCTTTTTTTTTTTTTTTTTAAAGAGAAGCAGGAAATCTATTTGCATGTGTTATTTCTCGATTTTTAGAGCACACTATGGTCCAAACAAAACACATCTGCTGGTTGGATCCAGCCATGGCCAGCTAGTCTTTGGAAACCGCTATAAAGCCTTACACCAACATAAGGCAGCATTTATGTGCCTTCTCACACTGCGTCCAGTTTTCTCTGCTTGTTCCTGCTCCCACTGTTGTCCCTCACTCTAATTTTCAAAGAGAGGGGTGTAAAAATGTCCTTCTTGAAGGTCATTTGTGTGGGGAGTTCTATAGAACAAAAGCATGAACTAAATGAAGCTCGTAAATAAATCATAAGCTGGTGGGAAAAACCCTAGCTTCTCAAGCCACCTCTTCTCATTGCCCTTGTGTCTCCCCCCAAACCCTCGCTGCCCCAGTTCTTCTGAGCAGGGCGAGTTCTCAAAGGGTTGTGTGAGGCCACTTGGGCAGATGGAGGTGGGCCAGGCAGCAAAGGGAGGGGCCTGACTTAGACTGGGCCCTGGCCTTGCTTCAGGGGAGCTAGAATGGGTGAGGGTCAGACCCTGGCTGGGGAAGGGGGGATGCGGGGGCAGGATGAGGGAAATGCGAGTGAGGGTGGAATTGGGCCTATGTCTTAGCCAAGTTGCAAAGTAAGTAAAATCTGTTGTTGGTGTTTCCCTGTCAGCCTCACTGGTAACATACTTTCCTGAAGTATATTTGATGCCTCTGTAAACACATAAACCAATTTTGTCTTTAGGCTAGGGAAACAGAAGAGATGCCTTGACTCACAATCAAGGCAGCTCTTCCTGGAGATTCACAGTGTGAGAGATTCCCTGTTGTTGGCTTTGAAGACGGAGCATCCACATTACAAGGAACGTGGGCGGCCTCTGGGAGCTGAGAACCACCCCCAGGAAACAGGCACTCTTATCCTACAATGTAAAGAATCTGCCACAACCACCCGAGCCCGGAAGAGGTTCTCTGGGCTCTAGATGAGACTGAAGCACGGACAACACCTTGATTTCCCTCTTGTGTGAGCAGAGGACCCAGCTGAACCCTGCCCAGACTCCCCAAACCACAGAAACTGCAAAATAATAAATACGTGCTGCTTTAGGCTGGAAAAAAATAAAATCAAGTCTGTCTTGCTGAAGATTCAGCTCTTGTCTGTTTCACCAAGAACTGGTTTCTCGTGATTCCCGATGACCTTCCACAATGGTGTTACTGTCCATAAAGCCAGAACTGACCCATCTCTTGCCTACTTACTCCCTGGACCCACATCATAACACCAGTCCCACATGGGCTGAGACTGTCACTTCATTTTGGCCCATTCCAGGGATGTGCCACACTTTTGTCTCCTCCACAGAACTTCATCTTTAGCTGGAACCATCAGTTCATCTATTTGTTTACCTGTTTGTTACCTATTTCCCCTCCCTAGAATGTAAGTACCAGGAAAGCAATGACCTTGAGTGCTGGCTTACTTTGGTCTGCCCAGCACTTAGAACAGTGCCTGGCACATGGTAGGAATTCAGTACACATTTGTGATTAGATGCGTAATCATGACACTTGGCTCCTGCCTGCTCATCTGCCAGTGTGTACAGAATTCTTAGCTTTTGAGATCACATCATATGCTTGTCACTAAAACATAGGGCACCAATAACATGTTTAAATCCCTAGTATTTGCCTCCCTACGCACCAGATTCCAGTCTTCTTACTGTAAGATAATATAGCCCAAGCTCTGCGGGTAAGATCGCCCCAGTTCAAATCCCAGCTCTACCACTAAGAACCTCTGACTTTGGGCAAGTCACTTAATCTCTCCATGCCTTGGTTTGCCCACCTATAAAATGAGGGTCATGATAATAATAGCTCCTACCTCATAAGGTTGTTGTAAGGACTGAATGATAGAATACAAATAAAGAATTTAGAACAGCACCTGCAATGGTAAGTATTTAATATAGACCAGTTCTTGCTGTAAACTCCAGAGCCACTTAAGAATCTTCAGAAGCCCCAGGAACTCTTATGTTTGGATTCGCACCCATCCGAGCACACATACTAAAGAGCATCCACAAGTCACATTGAATATCTTTTGTGCTGTAATTAAAAAACTTTTTTTTGGGGGGGGGGGTTAATTCTAAGTATTGTTAAGAAAGAATGAATCATTTGGCTTTTGTGATTTAAATTTCGTTACATTTAAGAACTTATCTGTGACTGACCACTTGCCATAATGTTACATTTTATAGAGCTTTTAATTAAATTTATTACAAGTTTCAGGCTTGTGACTTTTGTTTCATATTTTTGAGTGAATATTGTTTTTCAGGGCTCACATGTTTCTGAGGACCTTAAAAAGTTTGGTCATTTTGCATGGGTAAAACAGCCCTGCAGATGCACCCACTTGGTCCAGCCTAGGGCCAACTCTGGCCACCACCTACCCATGCTCATGGAGCCACTCTACTTACCATTGATGTGAGCCCCTGGCTTCACCCATTCACCAAACAAAATGGGCTCTGTTGCCATGGTGACTGTGATGATCACATCTGCACCTGTCACAGCCTCCTGGACCGATGAGCACACCTGTACCTCCCCTTGAACCGTGTCCGCAAACTTCTCTGCATTTCCTTTGGTGCGGTTCCATATCCTCACCTTCATTGGGGGGTAACAAGAGGGACATTGGTGCCATGACTGTTTGGCTCTTTAAGTTTCATCAAGCCCAGGGGTACCAGGGGAAAGTTGAGCCTCTCTAGGGTAAGGGCTCTGGTTATTTAAATCATCTCCTATGGAGAAAGAACATTTGATCAGGGGCACAGCATTAATCGGGGCAGACACCTGACCAAATATTTGAAAACGACCTTTCTCTACTCCTTTCTCCTTGCAAGAAGCGGGGGCAGTTTTTCAGTTCTAGCCAGGGATACCCAGCCTCCATAGCTTAATAGCTACTACATAACTTATAAATTAGCAGGGCAAGTTCTGGAGCTCGACAGGTTTGGAATCAATCCTCACTCTGTCACATACTGCTCACTGCTGAAATGACTTAACCTCACGCAGCCTAAGTTTTCATGTCTACGATACGTACATGGTAACTGGGCACAGTCAGCATCGAGCTCTCACTTTGTGTTCCGGACTCTGTAAAGGAGTCCTAGCAGATGTGGGATTCTACGGCAGCGCTGTGCATGGAATAACCTGATCTCTGAAGGGTATGTAGGGGGTTGAAGATCAGAAGGGTTTGAGGAGTGAATAGTGCAGGGGATGAAAAAGTCAAAAGTAGTAGCTACAGTTAGAATCCTGGCCGATGCTGGCGGGAGCCGGGTCATTAGCCTCACCAGGAGGTGGGGACTTGCTAGCTTGCTTAGCAGACTTCCATGTGTGGAGCGGGGGGTGTTGACCCTCAATGGAAAACAAGGCCTAAAGAATCTCTCATAAGGAAACGTAAGAAATACAGAAATGTCATGCCTAAGTTCATCAACCAAGGTAAAAAACAATACAGTACGCCCTATCAAAGGAGAATGGTTACCCAGAGCACCCTTCTTGATAAAAAATTATGCAAATAGATACAAAAAATGGGTGATCTGAAAAGTGATGGTGTTAGAACATCTCATGAAAAGACAGGATAGACAACTGGGTGTATCTCACATGATGGAAACCACTTTATGAAAAGCTAATGAGAGGACTGGAAAGTGTTAACCGCTTATCTTTGAAAACAGATAAAAGGCATTTTTCTTTGTTCTTCCTTATAGTCTATATTTGCCAAAGCAGAGGTATTATTTTTATCATTAAAAAGTCATATTTTAAGGGGTGCCTGGGTGGCTCAGTCCGTTGAGCCGCCAACTCTTGATTTCGGCTCAGGTCATGATCTCAGGGTTGTGGGATTGAGCCCTGTGTGGGGAAATCCTTGCTCAGCGGGGAGTCTGCTTGAGATTCTCTCTCTCTCCCTCTCCCTTTGCCCCTCCCTCCCCCATGTTCTCTCTCTCTCTCAAATGAGTAAATCTTTTTTTTTTAAATGTCATATTGGGGCGCCTGGGTGGCTCAGTCTGTTAAGCATCTGCCTTTGGCTCAGGTCCTGATCCCAGGATTCTGGGATGGAGCCCTGTGTGGGGATCCTTGTTCAGAGGGGAGTCTGCTTCTCCCTCTTCATCTGCCCCTTCTCCCACTTGTGCTCTCTCTCTCTCAAATAACTAAAATCTTAAAAAAAATAAAAAATAAAAAATACCATATTTTAAATCTGCCCTATCCCTCTCACACACATACAAAAATAAAAGTAGCATCAAACGTTCCCATAAGAAGTGGGAGGCATGACTGGGGAAAAGTGGACCAACATCTGGGCTGTGGAAGTAGGGTGCTGTGGTCTCTTGCCCTCTAGGCCTCATTCTCAGTTTGTGGGTCGATACCCATGAATACCTAAAGACTCCCAGATTCTCCTCAGAGAAGCACAGAGAGGGACCGAAAGGAAAACTGAATGTATATAATGGATATAATATAATCCTTTAACTGCATGAGCTTGCTGTATCCTCTGGCATACCCTAGGAATGGAGAAACTGGAGACAGGTGATTCAGGTCTCTTCGCCTCCAACGGGACTTCCGGGCAAGTCATTAAAAGAGTGGTCTAGATCAGACTCTCGACCTAACTATTTCAGAATAGCCCGAGTCGCAGTGAAGGAGAGGAGATAAAGGCCCCGACTGCTCCCTCCCCTCTTCTCCCCCAACCTTCCCTGGACTTACCTCCTTAAAGGAGAACTGCTCTGTGAAGACCTCATAGTGGCTGTAGGCCTGGACCCCAGCCCCAAGGATGCACAACACCTCACTGCTGGGTGGTTTCAAAAACTATTGGAGAGAAGCGAGGTGGCGAAGGTCAAGGGAGAAACAATGGCCAGGTGAAGGATAGATACAGTTTGAATATCAGGAGCCTTCCGCCCTATCTCCAGCTCCCTCACTGTCTCTTGGGCAATGAAGGAGATGGCATTTTGTGTTTCAATTTTCCCTCTCTGGAGTGTGGAAAGGAGGAAGGAGCCTTCACTGAGCATCTCATATATGCCAATGCTTTACCCTCATGATCACATTTAGAGCAGCCAATGACCCTGTGAGCTAGGCACTCCGACATTTATCCTCTTCCTCCAGATGAAGAAATTGGGGTCCAGAGAGGTTAAGTAACTTGCTCAGAGTCCTACAACTATGAAATTGGCACCTTGGGGCTCCAAACCATATCTCTCATTCTCCAAAGCCCACATTCTTTCTCCTGTGCTGCCCCATGGGGCATGGGAAGCCCCACCCACTTCTCAGAGCCCTGAGTTACTTCCAAGAGCTACCTAGACTCCATGGGCCCTTGTGACTCAAGGTTCTCAGCTGTATTTTTCTGAGCCCACTGCTGACCCTTTCTCAGCCTCCATCTTCCTGTAGAGAGGAATGTAGAGTTGGCATTTGTGGGGCTTGCTGAGGACGTATGTGTGTCTGTGTTTGGGAGTGGGATTTATGATCAACTCCTATCAAGTGTCGCCTCTCCAGTGAAGTCATTCTGACCTCCCTGGGACAAGTCGCCACTTGACAGCGCATATTGGTTTACAGATTCATTTTCTTGTCCTGGTCTGTAAGCCCATGAGGACAGAGAGAGTCTCATGTGCACAGATTTGGCACATATCTACTATTACGTATAAGAAATAAAGTGAGGTTCCTAAACCTCAGCACAACTGACATTTGGGCTGGATAATTCTTTGTTGGCCGGGGTGGGTGGGTGGGTCGTCCTGTGCATTACAGGATGTTTAGCAGCATCCCTGGCCTCTATCCATTAGATGCAGCATCCCCTACCTCCCCTAGTTGTGACAACCAAAAATGTCTCGCATGCCTAAATGTCCTTGGGGCAGGAGGCAAAATCATTCTGCATTGAGAACCACTGGTATAGAGAATATCACTTGCCCCTCAAGCCATCCATATTAAATAAGACCCTCTTTTGCCCTTTCTCTATTTCATTTAGTAAAATTTGAGTTCCTTGGGCCTATTCTTTCTTACAATGTTAATTACAGCATTTCTGGAATGTAATCTTAAAAGTGAAGGTCTCTTGAATTATTAATTACTAGCAAAACGGAGTCTCAGAAATATGAGCAGATGTTCATCTCACCTTTAGCTGCAGAAGGGGAGATACCATTTTGTGCCATAAAATATCGTTTAAAGTTATCTGACTTGAAAAGTTTTCGGAATTACAATATCCACACAACTCTCAATCTTATGCTCTTATGCAACAAGGAGAATTAGATGATTTTTCCTTAATTAAATCAATTTGTTTTTCTGTTCTCAGTTAATATGAATCTATTCTTAGAAGTATAAGTGGGTTCCAGAAATTGTTGCAGTGTCCTGTAAAAGTAACCTTTAGCTTCTGAAACTAAATCTCTAACTCTGATTGGTTGTCTTGATCATTTATTGCCTCGGTAATAAGGTTACCATTGACATCCCTTTCTCTAAAGAGTGTAACATTTATAAGATTTATTTAAAAAAATAACAGCACCAGTGGCATTTCATTCTTTTCCCATTGCAGATAATTAAAAACATGTATATGAATCTGCTAGGTTTCTTACGGTCAAGTTTGAAAGTGTGTTTTTCATCTGCATTTGCTAATGAATAGCACTGCATCAGTCTCGCCTTGCCATCTCTCCAGCCCCCTCTCAGGCCATGCTCCCCTGCTCCCCTACATTTCCTGTCCTTCAGCCTCTCATCTTCTTTGCAGATTCCCAAGCACATGTGCTTCCATCAACCACAGGGCCTTTGGACAGGTTCTTTCCTCTTCACAGAATACTTTCCTTTCTGTCCCGCACAGGTAATTCCTACTAACCTTCAAATTTCTGCTCAGATATCCTTTACACAGGAAAAGCCTTCCCAAATCCCACAGACCCCCTGTTATATACTCTCATGGCACTTTATCTCTTGCATTCAATGTATTTGTCAGTGTTGCGGTTTCACATTTATTGGTATGAACTTTGGGTTAATATCTGTTTCCCCAAATAGACTCTGTGTTCCATGACGGCAGGTACTGTTACCTGGTTTTGCTCACCATTCTATGCCCCAGGCTGAGCACTGGGCCTGGCCCCTGGTGGGCACTCAAACATTTGTTGAATAAATGCATGCCAGGGATAAACCCTGATATATACTGTCACCTTGAGAAAGCATGTCAGAGTCCTCAACCCAGGTTATGTGCAACCCAAATGCAAAGAAGTTACAGTGACTGCCAGGCCCGAAAACTTCCTATACGTCTCATCTTCCTCCCTGAAGCGCTAAATGAAAGAGAAGTGGTAGAAAAGAAAACATTCTCTGTTCCAGGGCAAAAAAGTATAATAGACCCTTTGTTCCTTATTGAAATAACCCATCTGCATCCCTGGGCATAAAGCTGTGACATTTCAGCCTAAGCTCTGAAGCATCAACTCAATGATTCTCAACTCTTGTGGGAGTGCAGATTTTTATCAATGCAAAAAAGTACAGTGTAACTGGATGCTCTAAGAGTTTGGTTTCCGCAGGGCGCCCGGGTGGCTCAGTTGATTAAGCATCTGCCTTTGGCTCAGGTCATGATCCTGGAGTCCCCGGACTGAGCCTGGCTTTGGGCTCCCTGCTCAGTGGGAAGCCTGTTTCCGCCCCCTCACCCCCCGCGCCTCACCTTGCTCATGCTCTCTCTCTCTCAAATAAATATATTTTAAAAAATCTTAAAAAAAAAAAAAAGAGTTTGATTTCCAAACCTGGTTGATCATCAGAATTAACCAGAGACTATTGAAAAAAATAACTAGTGTCTTGGGCCTCCCCCTTCAGTGATTTCAGATCCGTGGTTTGGGGATCTGAATTTTTAAAAATATTCCCTAGGTGATGTGCTGCCATGCTTGGGATGAAAACCACAGACCTGGGCCAAGAAGACCAGGCGGCCTCGGAAGACCCCGCAGCTACGTGACTTCAGGGAAGCACTAGCCTCCATCTCCTCCCACATCAAATGAGGTCAATAATGCTTTCTTTGCCTTCCTCACAGAAACCCAAAGACATGTCAAGACAATGGGTTGGAAATTATTTTGACAAGACCTTTACAAACAAACGTAAGGCAGTACTGTACCAGTGAACATATATACATCAAGGAGTCCTTTGATCATTTCAGTCTGAGTTGGGTCTGGACATAATTCAAAAAACCAGTTCGTCCAGCTGTGTACTGTAGTCTGCCCCCTTTATACACGGTTACCAGATTAACCCTCACATTCTTCCCTCCCCATCCTGTGTTTAGAAGATCTTAACACTCTCACGATCTGAACACCTGGTCTTTGCTGCTCCCCATGTCCCACACTTCCTTTATGCTCAGGCGTCATAAACCAGTGTCAGCAGACCTTGGACTTCTCCATTTCATGTGAAGATACCCGGTTTTCCAAGCCTCCTCTTCTTAACCCTAACCTCTAAAAATACTGTTTTTCTTGTAGGATGCCCTGACACTGCTTAGGAACCTCATCACTCCCTTCACTTGCTTTCTCTTCCGCCTGGAGAGTGTCCCCCTCCCCTCTTCACTCACTCTATTCCTTCAGTCTTTTCTCAAATGTCACCTTCTGGGTGGGTGAGGTCCTCCCTGAATAATTTGGGATGTCACCCCTCCCCAATATTCTTGATTCTGCTTTATTTTCATCCAGCACACTATCTGTTTTCTGCTGGTAGTGGGTTTTTTTTTTTTTAAAGCAAATCCTAGTATATTATTAAACTCAAAAGGGATTTGTTGTTGGTTCATTATTTTCTTGGCAAATCAAACTTTTCATGTTGTTTATTGTCTCACCTCCCGTGTCCGTTTTGTACACTGCCATATCCCTGATGTTTAGAACAGGGCCCGACACGTGCTAGGATCTCAAGCAGTACTAGCTCAATGAATACATGAGTCTGCTCAGATCTCTTCAGCTCCCCCTCGGCTTCTTGGCTTTGGCCTATGGGGCAACCACACTGTGTACCACAGTGTAGTACAGGGGCCACAAAGCAGTCCTGGGAGTCATAGATGTCAAATTTTAAATTCTTGCTCTGCCACTTAGTAGCTGTGTGATCTTGGGCAACTCACCTAACCTCTCTGAGCCACATTCGCTAAACCTGGCAAATGGAGATAATCATATCTACTTTGCAAGGTTGATGTGAAGATCGGGAATATTTTATGTAGGGTACCTAGAGTCTAGTAGTGCTCATTAAATGGTAGCTAATAATTTCATGAATCACTGTGCTCACCTGACATCCCATATTTGCCATATAGAGTTCCAGCTATGTCCAAAGGAACACCAAAATAAGTTCCTCACATCTCCCTTAGGCTTTCGAGCTGGAGACACCCAATCCTACTCTCCAGCAAACCTTCACAGTACAGCCTGGCACTAGTCTTACCTTGGTGGCGATGGCAGAAACCGCGGCTGTTCTCTTTGCAGTTATGACATTTCCATCCATGACCTTGGAGGAAAAGAGAGACAGTGAGCAAGGGGCACTCCTAACCACTACTGAAGTGTAATGTAGACAGCCAGGTTCCCTGGGGAGCCTGAAATTCAGGGGAGGAGGATTTAAAGATCCAGAGGAGGTTTGGGTGGAATGAAGGAGATTGTCCCTGATAACAACTCAACTGCCTGGTCTCAGAGCCAGCTTGCAGGGTAGAGGGCACAGAGCACATGAGTAAAGAGTACAACTTCCATAGTTAGTCAGGTCTAGCAATGGTTCCCTGGGCCTTTCACAAACCAGCTGTGTGACCTCAAGCGAAGTGGCTCAACTACTCTGAGCCTCAGGGACCTCAACAGAAATTGGGAGGGGGGTGTGTGTGAATTAAAAACTCCCATAGAGGAATGTTGTCATAACTGAGATCAATTTCTCTTCCTTGGCACATGGTAAGTGCTCAGTAAGTGGCAGTTAGAAAGGTAGTAGACATAGTCTCCAGAGAGCATGGACTTACGCTGAGTAGGTCTGAAATCCAGCCGTGCCACTTATTAGTTATGTAAACCTGGGGAAGATGGGCATCGTTGCTCTATGACTCAGTTTCCTCATCTATAAAATGGGGGCAAATTCTACTACTTACCTCACAGAGTGGTTCTACATATTAGGAGAGTTAATACATGTGAAGCGTTCAGAACCACGCCTGACACATACAAAGTGCTCCCTAAATGGGCTACTGCTCTATTTTGATCCTATCAGTAAATGTTAAAACAGGTTACTGTGTATCTCTCAGGGAAGACTCCCAGGGATTACAGGACACCCCTTTTCTTCCACATTATAGAGATTCACTAAATAAATGTTTCCTTGGCTACTGAGTTTGATCAAACTGTATATTGGAGTAACCAGTGCAGGACAAGAGCATCTACAAGAATGATGAGATTATTACTTCCACACTGTCTGTCACACACTTGAAGCAGCAGTGGGCTCTGGGGCTGGATTATGCATCTTCAGGCAGTCCTAGAAACAGATACATGGTCACAGATAACCTTCACCGTTGCTGGTATCCAGAGACATCACATCACTCAGACAGAGGCACATGCGGTTACAATCAAAACTCCACCCAGCTCTCTCAGAGAACTAACTTCCGAGGCTAGCTCTGGGCCCAGGGGCCCCATTTCACCCCAGGGCAGGGAGTTCGCTCACCGCCAGAAGGGAGCCATTGCTGGGCTCAAAGAGCAGCACAGTGGCCTGGTGGGAGGGGACCGTGGAGGCGGTGCTGTGGCCCTCGTAGAAGGTGACCAACTTGGTGGTCAGGGCGTCCTCCGCAGCACTGTAGGCCGGCATGACCCCCAGGAAACTACAGGGAGAGAGGGAGTAGCTTCAACTCCTTCCTACCAATACTGGGGTGTCCTGTCAAGTCCCCATATACCTTCCTTTCTCTTTCCTCTGTCACTGCCCTACTGTCGTCCCTCCCCCCATTCCTCTGCCCTTCCTTTAGACAGTATGCAGAGTAGGTTCAAGAATCTGGCTCCAGGGGCGCCTGGGTGGCTCAGTTGGTTAAACGACTGCCTTCGGCTCAGGTCATGATCCTGGAGTCCCTGGATCGAGTCCCGCATCGGGCTCCCTGCTCAGCGGGAAGCCTGCTTCTCCCTTTGCTTGTGCTCTCTCTCTCTGACAAATAAGTAAATAAAATCTTAAAAAAATTAAAAAAAAAAAAAAAGAATCTGGCTCTGGATGAGAAAAACCATCCTAGTTCTGCCACTAACTAGCTATGTCACCTTGGGTAAGTCACTTAACCTCTCTGAGTCTCAATTGTCCCCATCAGTAAAACGACTGCATCAGAACCTACCTATTCCGGAGAATGTGTTGAACTAAACAAGATAAATGCCCGTAAAGCGTCCACTGACGCAGTGGCTAGCGCAAATATTAGGTGGCAGCTGTAACCAACAATGATTAGGCAAGCCCTCTCTTCCTTTCTCCCGCCGCTTCCCTTCGCACGCCTCCCGTTCCATCTTCCCAGTTTCTCCAGCCCCTAGCCCCGGCCTTCCCCACTCACCCCCTGTGCTTGGCCACCGGCACCACGGTGCGCACCGGCTGCATGACCCCTCCGTCGGGGCCGCTGGAGAAGTTGGCCAGAGCCGCCTCCAGCGGCGGGATGAGGAGGCTGGAGCTGCGAAGGTGCTCCTGCACCTCGGCTGCGCTCAGGAACGCTGGCGCCCGGCTCATCTCGCCACCGACCTTCTAATTTCAGCTAGGGCACAGCGCTCCGAGTTCCCCGGGCTGCGCCCTATATGAGCGCGCCGCGCCGCGGAGCCGCCTACTGGTCACCGCCCAGCTTCGGGGGCGGAGCAACGCTGGTCTCCGCCAACCGCGCCCCCCCCCCCCGCCCCGTCCCCCCGCCGGCCTCGGGAGGTAGAGCTGGGTCCCCTCCAGCTATGGATTCCCCAGAATCGCAGTGCAGGCGGTGGGCTGGGAGTTAGTATTCTTGGGTCCACTTTCACAATTCCTATAATTAGCTGTAGTCACGTTCCTTGCAAAGGGCTTAGGCGCCGCCACCCTCACTCTCCCCCCACCCCCAAGTCGTCCTCTTCGGGAAAGAGGAGGCGGAGGGCAAATGGTGGCGGGGGCTCCCTTTTTCTTAAATTATTACCTGCTGCTAGGAGATCTTAGATGAAAGGAGATAGTTATTTAAAAAATCATTTCTTTTCAGTTCTGTCCCTACCTGGAGTCCCTTATCCCAACCTCCCTCCTACTCCCACTCCCACCTCCAGATCCCAGACTATTGACTGCTTTAAGTGCACAATTTTCTTTTGGGCTAACTCAACTAACCTTCACCTTTTAAAAAGGGGGAAGTTCCCAGGACAAGATGTAATGGCCTCAGTCACACGAAGAGCCAAAATGCCTAAGAATGCATAAGACGACTTAGGTCTTTTCTTCCAGGAGCTTATTCTAGAGAGGAGGAAATAAGAGAGTATGTGCACAGGAAGGTAACCAACAATGCAGGGCAGTAAATTCTAGCTGTCAAATCAGTGATAGGAAAAATAAATGTGTTTCATAATTCAAAGAAAAGAGATCATTTTGACGTTGATTGCTTAGATGAAGGTTTTATGAAGGATGGGGAATAAATCAAGCCCCCAAATAAAATTAATGGTAACAGCAACAACAATGATAACTGGGACAGGTTATTGATCTTAATTATGTACCAGGTACCGCACCATGCATTTTATGTGCATCATCTCACTGAATTATACAACCTCTATGGTAGGCAGGTGCTTTTAGCTGTGCTGTCCATTTGAGGCTCTGAGAGGTGAAGGGCTTTGTCCAAGGTCACCCAGCATATCAGCAGAGGAGTTGGGATCTGCCCTTGTAGTCAGTCTCCAGAACTCTATTCCTAATGGGTAACACTACATTGGCAGAAAGAGAGGAAGAGGGCACTTCAGGCCAGGTGAAGCCTATGGGGGGAAGGAATGTTGTCTAATCCTTGGGAACAGTGTCTTGCCAGACAGAGTTGGGTTGGAACAAGGGTGTGTGTGTTGGGGTGGGAGCTAATGTCTGGGAGCACCAGAAGATAAAACTGGGAATTCTTCTTGGAATCAGGAGGCTAAGAAGTGTGATTCTTTGAAAAGAAATAATACACTTCAAAAAATTTGACTGTTTAAAAAGATGATTCTTGCACCAATGTATAGGATGAAACAGATGAGCAAAAGTATAGTCTGGGAGACAGATCAGGTTGGGAGCTGTGTAGGGCATTTTTTAGGAAATAGTCACATTGCAATAAAAGACAGTGCATGGGGAAGTGTCAAAATATTTACCAACGAAATAAATTGTATGACATGTACTTAGCACAGGTCTTGGCACAATAAACTATATGTCATGTACTTAGCACAGGTCTGGGATTACAGAAACATTTATGGGCCATTATTTGTGTTGTTATTATTATGTCATATTTATTGGGTTTAAAAAATATAGAGGTATGGGATGCCTGGGTGGCTCAGTCTGCTAAGTGTCTGCCTTTGGCTCAGGTCATGATCTTGGGTCCCTGGGATCCAGCCCCGCATCGGGCTCCCTGCCCAGCGGGGATTCTGCTTCTCCCTCTGCCTCTGCCCCTCCCCCTGCTTGTGCTCTCTCACTCTCTCAAATAAATAAATAAAATCTTTTTTAAAAATATAGAGGTATAAAGAAAGTAAGGAGTTTGGTCTGTTATTCTGCAGGGGAAAAGAAGGAAAACCAAACACTAACTAAAAGAGACATGAAATAGGAGAGCCAGATGTTTATTTGCTTCCATTGTTAATTAAATTCCTGAGCTTTGGTTAAGTAGAAAGATCCTGTATTTGTTTCTAGAAAATCCTGTAGGAATAAGACTAGTCTGCAAATCATCTCAAATCATCTTCCTTACAAAGCTTTGGGTATCATCACCCAGGTCCTAAGTAAAGTAGCACTGGGAAAATTGGTCATGATGGAATTAATTCTGTTGGGGCCAATGACACAGAGGAGTTACTGGTCCTGAAGCTCCAGAACCTCTTCTTCTTTTTTTTTTTTTTTTTAAGGATTTTATTTACTTATTTGAGAGAGTGAGAGAGAAATTGAGAGCACATGAGCAGGGGCAGAGGGAGAGGGAGAAGCAGACTCCCTGCTGAGCAGGGAGCCCACCATGGGGCTTGATCTCAGGACCCTGGGATCATGACCTGAGCCAAAGGCAGATGCTTAACTAACTGAGCCACCCAGGTGCCCCAACTTCCTGTGATATTTATAGGTATAAAAGAATTTCAAGTCCTCAAGTCCTATTAGAGCTATATTCCTCTTGTGCTTAAATTCGACTTGCTTGTGTGTCTTAATAAAGTAATTTAAATAACTATTCGTATCCCTTGTTTCACAAATTAAGCGATATTCGGCTATTTGTAACCCTTGAAAGTTTGGAGCTGGAAGAACTTTTGGAAAATATTTCCTGAGCCGAAGGCAGACACTTAACCGACTGAGCCACCCAGGCGCCCTTCCAGAACCTTTTCAACATGAAAGTTATGCAATATCTCTGGCTGGGATCAGGAGTTGTATAACCTGGCAGGTAGAAGGGAATTTTTAGGTGACCACATATGCCAGAAGTCCAACTGCCAGGTTCTGTAGAAGCTCTAATACTTCATGACATCTCTTTTATCATTTACTTAATATATTTTGTTAAAAATTATAATACCTTCTTTAGCTTTAGTAGAAGCAAAATTAGGATACGATTGGAGATTAATGTGCTGTTTTAATCATTTTTAATTTGCATTAAAATAAATGCATAACTATTTAAAAGACAGGGTTTGGGAATTACCTAAAATCATCTTCCTTACATGGCTTTGGGTAAGGTCACCCAGGTCCCTAGTAAAATTTTAGTTGCCAAACATGAAGTTCTGGTTTGACCACCTTTGGAAGAAGTCCTCCTAAAAGGGTAGGGCAGCCTTCTTCCTCTGCAGATTGGTAGTAGCAGCAGTGGTTTTAGGGAGGCTGGTTGGTTCTGAATTCCAGGTGACCAGCACAAGTCTGATGTCCAACTATAGAACATGATCCAGAATCTAGACTGGAAGCTGGTTTTGCAGGTATGGACTGAAAGTAGACCATCCAGTTGTACAACAAACACCCCCCTGCCCCAGATGTTCTAGAGGAAGAGGGGGTCACTGAAGTTGTGGTGTCATATCACTTGGCTGAGGCTGTGGGGGGTATAGCATGCTTTTGGGTGACATAGAAATAAACACCCTTTTATGCCTACTTTAGAAAGAGCTTTCATCTGGAATGGTTAAGAGTTTTATATACATTTTGGGATTTATGAAAGTGATTACAATTGACCCTTGAACAACAGGGGGGCTAGGAGCACTAACACATCCCCTCAAAAATCCACACATATCTTTTGACTCCCAAAAACTTAACTACTGTTGACCAAGAAGCCTTACCGATAACATAAGCATAACATAAACATACCAATGAACACGTAATTTGTATTTGGTATTATATACTGTATTCTTAAAATAAGCTAGAGAAAAGAAAATGTTATTAAGCAAATCATAAGGAAGAGAAAATACATTTACAATACTGTACTGTATTTGTAAAAAAATCTGAAGTGGACCTGCGTACTTCAAACGTGTATTGCTCAAGCGCCAACTATATAATGTTTTCCTGGTTTAACTCATTGATGTAATGCATTGTGACAGATGTCCTCATATCCCATTTTGTTTCTAAAGTTTTAATTGGCATTCTAATGCCTTTCTTGATGAAATCCCCACCAAATCACTCACGGGTAGAGGATTAGGAGCTTCTTGATTAGTGATTCCCAAGAAAGGGCTCTGAGATCAGCTAGTGTGGATTTGGATGCTGGTTTTACCACTTGTGCATTCCGGATGTACAAGAGACTTCACCACCTTGACCCTGTTTCTTTAACTGTAAAATCAGATAATATTAATAATATTAGAACCGGGCGCCTGCGTGGCTCAGTTGGTTAAGCAACTGCCTTCGGGTCAGGTCATGATCCTGGAGTCCCGGGATCGAGTCCCACATCAGGCTCCCTGCTCAGCATGGAGTCTGCTTCTCCCTCTGACCCTCTTCCCTCTCATGCTCTCTGTCTCTCATTCTCTCTCTCGCAAATAAATAAAATCTTAAAAAATAATAATAATAATAATATTAGAACCAACCTCCCAGAATTGTGATGAGGCATAAATGAAATCATTTTGTTGTGTTTAGCAGGTTGGTGTATTATTAACAAGTATTATATTAGTATTATTAGGTGTCATTGATGTTTTTTTACTTTATTATTATTAAAATGATGAAAGTACTCTTAGTAATAATGACTTATTAGAAAGAATATTAATAAACTTATTAGTAATGTAGGGGCCGGTAAACAGGTCACAGGTGTAACTCTCCCTTCCCTGTCCTCCCCTGAGGCTTTGTCCTGGGACAAGGCAATTATGGAAGTTCCCTGCTATCCGCTCCAACCGCCTGCCCCCCAGCCCTGCCCCTCGTACTTCTCTAGATTTTCTGCCACTACCATACTGAAGATGACAGCAGGGCAGAGCGGTCACTAGGATGAGGAAAACACAGTGGCTAAGGTACTCACTTCCAGCGCCAAATTTAAGGGACATATTCAGAACTCAAAATACACAGTACTGAAGCTTTTTTTAAAACTGTTTTGAATGATGCAATATTGAAAAAAATTAAAACACCAAAAAAAAAAAAATCCATGATGAACAAAATATTAAAATTTTAAATAAAAATAGGGTCAGGATTCCTGATTTTTCCCTTTTGCTTTAGCCTCCCATGTAGCACCTCATGACATTTTTATATTTAATCTTTTTATTTGGAAATTAAAAATTAATTAAAATATTTATCTTGATTACTGAGTTGGCGTCCCCTTAAATGTTGCAGCCAAGGTGAGCATCTCACGCCCCTCCTAGTCTCTGTAGTTGGAGAGTTTCAGAACTGTGGGGTAGGCCAGGAGGAGGAAGCAGTGAAACAGTTGGGAAATCGGGGAAGTTGGGCTGGCCACCTAGGCGTTGGGCGGGTGGTGAGAAGGGACAGGCCTGGGTGGGTGGGGGCTCTTGGGCACGTGGGCACATGCGCGTCGTTGGAAACCGGGCTGCGCGCTCTGGGTCCTCCCGCCAGCGGGGTAGCGCGCAGAGGTCTCAAGACCCCGAGGCGGAGAACGGCTGCGCTGCGGCTGCGGGGCGGTTGGGGAGGGCGTTGGGAGGTGGTTGTCTAGGAGGACCAAGCGCGCACACCTGAGCAGCGAAGGCGGACGGGGAGGCGCAGGTGTGGCGGTTTTGAGGTCTGTGTGGTGAGTGTTGGACCTCTCCGCCCCGGCATCCTCCCAGCCCTGGCCCGTCCTCCCCAAGTGCCCAGGCTGAGGCAGAGGGTGTTCCCCGGACTCCCCCATAGGTCAACCCCGCTGTCCGCATTCACGCGCCAAACTCCATGCCTCCAAACTCCCCCAAAACAAATACAAACACGAAAACCCACTGGAGATTTAGGGTTGAATTTTAACTGTTTTAATTAATTAATTAATTTTTTTTATGTTGGTTGTAGCTTAGTGGTTAGAAAGAAGATTTTGGGGAGCAACCGGTGGCTCAATCCGTTGAACCGCCTAGTCTTGGTTTCCGCTAGGGTTGCGGTCTGCGAGTTGTGAGATGGAGCCCGCTGGGGCTTCACGCTCAGTGGGGAGTCAGCTTGGGATTCTCTCCCTCTCCCTGGCCCCTCCCCCTGCTTGTGTGCTCTCTCTCTCTAAAAGAAATCAATCTTTTTTTTAAGATTTATTTTAGAGAGAGAGCACGGTGGGGAGGGGCAGAGGGAGAGGGAGAGAGAATCTCAAGCAGATTCTCTGCTGAGCGCGAGCCCGAGGGGGGGCTTGCATCCATCTCAGGAGCCTGAGATCGTGACCTGAGGGGAAACCAAAAGCCCAAAGCTTAACGGACTGCGCCACTCAGGGGTGCCATAAATAAATAAATAAATAAATCTTTTTTTTTTTTTTAAAGAAGTAGGATTTTGGGAGGTGCCCCAGCCTTGGTTTTAATCTGAATTTAGAGAAGTAGTTGACCTTTGCGAATCTCAGCTATAACGTAGGAATATCCTCTTACCCATCTCATGGGGTTTTTCTTTTTTTACACTGAGGAAAAAATGATTTCTATAATTTTATTTTTTATTTATTTATTTTTTCATTTCTACCATTTAAAATATTAGAACTCAGTGGCTTTTGTTACATTCACATTGTGGTGCCACCATTACCACTGTCTAATTCCAGAACGTTTTAGTTTGTTTAGAACATTTTTTAAAATGTTTTTTGGGGTTTTTTTAAAGATTTTTATTTATTTATTTGACAGAGAGAGACAGCGAGAGAGGGAAGACAAGCAGGGGGAGTGGGAGAGGGGGAAGCAGGCTTCCCACTGAGCAGCGACCCTGATGTGGGGCTGGATCCCAGGACCCCGGGGTCATGACCTGAGCCGAAGGCAGACGCTTAACGACTGAGCCACCCAGGCGCCCCTGTTTAGAACATTTTTTATCACCCTTAAAATAAACTCTGTACTCACTGAACAGTCACTTGCTATTGCTTCATATCTCCAGTCCCTGGTTACCACTAATCTTTCTGTCTCTATGGATTTGCCAATTCTGGGTATTTCACATAAATAGAATCATATAATATGTGGTCTTTTGTGTTTGGCTTCTTTTACTTAGCATAATGTTTTCAGGTTCTTGAGTGTTGTTATGTACTTCATTCTGCTTTTGGATATACCACATTTGTTTATCCTTTCATCGCTGATGAACTTTTGGGTTTCTACTTTTTGACTATCACCAATAATGCTGCTATGAACTTTAGTGTACATATTTTTGCATGGACATGTTTTCTATTATGTTGGGTATATACCTAGGAGTGGAATTGCAGGGTCATAAGGTAATTATATGTTTAACTTTTTCAGGAACTGCCAAACTTTTTCACAGTAGCTGTACCATTTTACATTCCTACCAGCAGTGTGTGAGGGTTCCTGTTTTCCACATTCTTGCCAACACTTGTTTTTTTTCCGTTAAAACAAGTTGTTTTTTTGTTTCGTTTTTTAATTAGCCATTCTAGTGGGTAAGTGGTGTCTCATTGTAGTTTCATTTGCATTTCCCTAACGACTAGTGATGTTGAGCATCTTTTTATTTCCTTCTTGGCCATTTATGTAATTTCTTTGGAGAAATGTCCATTTAGATCTTTTTGCTCATTATTTAATTGGTTTGTCATGTTGTTGAGTTGTAAGAGTGCTTTATATATATTCAGTATATGAAACCCTTATCAGATATATAATTTGAAAATATTTTATTCCATTCATGAGTTGTTTTTTTGTGTACTTCAATACTCAAAAGGTTTTGATTTTGATGAAGCCAAACTTATCTATATTTTTATTTGGTGTCCTAAGAATGCATTGCTACATCCAGGTTATGAAGATTTACTCCAGTATTTTCTTCTAATATTGTTTTAGCTCTTATATTTGTCTGTTTGATCCATTTTGAATTAATATTTGTACATGGTACAAGGCAAGAGTTCAGCTTTATTCTTTTGCATGTTGCTTATGCACTGTTTATTTGAAAGACTTATTTTGGGGTGCCTGGGTGGCTCATTTGTTAAGTGTCTGCCTTCGGCTCAGGTCATGATCCCAGAGTCCTGGGATCGAGCCCCACATCGGGCTCCCTACTCAGCGGGAAGCTGCTTCTCCCTCTCCCACTCCCCCTGCTTGTGTTCCCTCTCTCGCTGTGTCTCTCTGTCAAATAAATAAAATCTTAAAAAAAAAAGACTGTTATATCCTCATTGAATGAACTTGGCACACTTACTGAAAATCAGTTTACCATAGACGAATGGGTTTATTTCTAGACTCCCAATTCTATTCCCTTGATTTTTATATCTGTGCTTATGTCAGTACCATACTGTTTTGATTATTGTCACTTTGTAGGAACTATTGAAATTAGTAAGTGTGAGACCTCAAACTTTGTTCTTCTTTAAGATTCTTTTGGCTATCCAGGGTTCCTTGCCATTGCATATGAATTTTGGAATGAGTGTGTTCATTTCTGAAAAAAGGCAGTTGGGGATTGATTGATTCTATAGATCAATTTGGGGAGTGCTGCCATCTCAACAATATTAAATCTTTTAGTCCATGAACATGGGATGTCTTTTCATTAGATGTTCTTTAATTTCTTATTTTTCCCAGCTTTATTGAGGTATAATTGATAAATAAAATTGTAGTATATTTAAAGTGTACAACATGATGATTTGCTATACGTATACAGTGTGAAAGAATCCCCTCATTCAAGTTGACTAGCATATCAGTCACCTCACATAGTTGCCCTTTTGTGTGTGTGAGAGAGAACACTTAAGATCTACTGTCATAGCAAACTTTAATTGTACAATACAGTATTATCAAATATAGTCATATTATACATTAGATCCTCAGAATTTGTTCCTCTTGTAACTGGAAGTGTGTACTCTTTTACCAGTCTCTCCCTACTTCCCTCTACCTCTCAGCCCTTGGCAACCTAGAGATTACATAGAATCTCTAGATGGCTTTAGGCAGTATGGACATTTTAGCAATAATGAACTCAGGATAGCTTTTCCGTTTATTTGTGTATTCAATTTCTTTCATCAATGTCCTATAGTTTTCAGTGAATGTATCATTCATTTCCTTATTTAAATTTATTCCTAAGTGTTTTATTATTTTTGATGCTATTGTGACTAGGGTTGTTTTCTGTCTCTTTGTTGAACTTCTCATTTTGTTCTTATATTGTTGTTCTAATTCATTAAATTGTTTATCTGTATTCTCTGGAGACCTTTGAGCATCTTTAGAACATTTATTTTGAATTCTATCTTGGACAATTTTATTATCTCTGTTTGGGATCAGTTACTGAAAGTTTACTGTGTTCCTTTGGTGCTGTCATGTTTCTCCTATTCTTTGTGATTCTAGTAGCCTTGCATATGAGTCTGCATATTGGAAGAGGCAGTCACCTTTTCCAGACTTTATGGATCAACTTTGGTAATGAAAGACCTTCACTTGTTGGTGGGAGCATGCTGGAGTGTGTTGTGACACCGGGTCTAGTGATACAGGGTGCCAGGTACATATGGCTGCTCTGGGTCTGGGGGAACAGGATGTCTTTTTGGGGGTCCACAGCATTGGGGGTCAGCACTGCTGGAGTCCACAGCATTGACAACTGTGTAGCCTTTGGTGAGCACTGTGGGGGCTCACTTTTACTGCAAAGACTGCTGGGGTCCTCAGAGGCACTTCCAGATCTGAAGCTATGGGCCAGGACAGGCTTCGGTGGTGGCTGGAGCTCATAGTGTGTACATTCTTAGTTTGGGGGCCAGCTGCTGGTACCCATGCAGCGGCAGGGGGTGGTCGCAGACACACACCCGGTGGGGACCGGAGCCAACTGAGAATGCACTGACAGGTCCCTGACTGTTGGCATGCCCTCTGTGGCTAGGATCTCATGTCAAGTACTTACTGCAGTGGAGACTGGTGACACAAGTCTGGCTGTCTGGGTGCAGGTGTACCGCTGGTGGGGCTAGCTTCAGGTAAGCCCAGTGGTGCAGGCCAGTGACAGGAGACAAGACTGGAGCCGGGCCCACAAGAAGCTCTGGGGGCCCTGGCTGTCCATGTGCACTATTGTGGCTGCAGCATCTCCACAGCAGTGGAGGCCAGTGTTAAGAGTCAGGCCAGGGACATGCAGGTACACAGCTGAAGGGGCTAGCTGCAGATGAACCCAGGGGTGCTGGCCAAATCTGGGCCCACAAGCAGCCGTGGAGGCTTTGGCTGTTGGTGTACACTTCTGTGGCTGTAGACTCTTGGCCACAGGTATGCACACTTCAGTAGAGGCTGGTGATGGGAAATCAGGCTGGTGGCAGGCAGGTGCACAGCTGGAGGGGCTAGCCTCAGGTGTACACGGTGGTGGGGGTTAGTCACCCGGGACAGGTTGGCATCTTGTACTTGTGCAGCTACAGAAGCCTGGGGCTGGCTGCCAGTGTGGATCCTGGGATTTGGTGGGGATAGGGAGCCAGGGAGGGACTCAGGCATCTGGTGTTTATAAATGCAAATACCTGTGGGAGGAAAACTAGTGAAATCTGCAGGGGATCTGAAGTTGGTTGTGCTGGCCAGTGTTTTCTTCAATGGTGAAAGGTGCTGAGTTCCTTTGCAGAACAGGTCACTGAGAACCAGGGTCGCTTCTACTGCTTGACTGATACCGGTAGCCCCTGCCTTTCTTCCTTGTTACTAGCCATCTCTCTATGTGTCAACTTTGCTGGTCTCTGGATGGGGTGAAACATATTCAGGTCCTTTGTGTGGTGCACCAAAAGACTGGGGAAGCCTGTTGCTCACCTCGATCTCCCTTTCCATGGAGGGAAACTCTTTCTGGATGGGGTACTGCCTCTTGGTACTGAGCATTGCCAGCCTGGGGGATCAGGATGACGCAGACAAAATGAATCTGTTCTTCCTTCTCTTTTTCTGTGGTTATTCTCCAGTTTTTTGTTCCATTGTGTTCTTGAAGTTTCTTAAGTAGACCCGGGAGCAATCCCAGAGCTATTTTTTGTTCATGGATAGTTGTCTAATTGTTGATGTTGTGAGGGAATGGAGAGGCTAGGGTTTCCTACTTTGCCATCTTGGTGATGTCATTCCCTTTTTTCCTTTTTTCTTAATGTAGGCATTCATTACTATCAACTTACCTCTTAGAACTGCTTTTGTTGCATCCTATAAGTTTTGGTGTGTTGTGTTTCCATTTTAATTTGTTTCAGGATTTTTTTTTAAATGTAGGCTCCACACCTGGTGTGGAGCCCAACGTGGAGCTTGGACCCATGACCCTGAGATCAAGAATGTATATTCTTTTTATTTTTTTCTCTATAATGGTGTATCTTTTGTTCTTCATAACTCTCCCCTTTTGACCATACCTAAGTTTATGCTAATGAGGTGACTCTTCGCAGGCCCCTAGACAACTTCGAGATGGGAGCTGATCACAAGGGAATCAACTATGTGATTAGAGGGTCAGAACCCCCCAGGAGGGTAGGGGGCTGGAGAATAAGTTTATCAGTGGACATGGATTCAATCAATTATTACTTAATGAATCCTCAATAAAACTCTTGAACAATGAGGTTTGGAGAACTGTGTTGGTGAAGACAGTGTAGCATGCTGGGGAGGGCATGGAAGCACTGCGCCTCCAACCTCTTGCCCTATATACTTCTTCATCTGGCTATTCATTTGCAATGAACTATGATTTTTTAATTTTTTATTATTTTTTCATTTTGTTTATTTTTTAAAATTTTATTTAAATTCAATTAACATATAAAGTATTAGTTTTGGACATAGAGGTCAGTGATTCATCAGTCTTATGTAATACCCAGTGCTCATTACATCATGTGCCCTCCTTAATGTCCATTACCTAGTTACCCCATCTCTACCCCGTCCTCTCCAGCAACCCTCAGTTTTTTTCCTATGTTTAAAAGTCTATTATGGTTTGTCTCCCTCTCTAATTTCATCTGATTTTATTTTTTCTTCTCTTCCCCTATGCTCCTCCATTTTGTTTCTTAAATTCCACATATGAGTGAGATCATATGATAATTGTCTTTCTCTGATTGACTTATTTTGCTTAGCATAATACCCTCTAGTTCTATCCACATCGTTTCACGTGGCAAGATTTCATTTTTTGATGGCTGAGTAGTATTCCATTTTTTATATTTATATATATAAAACATATTCCTTATCCATTCATCTGTCATTGGACATCTGGACTCTTTGCATAGTTTGGCTATTGTGGACATTGCTGCTATGAACATTGGGATGCAGGTGCCCCTTTGGATCAATACATTTGTATCATTGGGGTAAATACCCAGTAATGCAATTGCTGGGTCATAGGGTAGCTCTATTTTCAACTTTTTGAGGAACCTCCATACTGTTTTCCAGAGTGGCTGCACCAGTTTGCATTCCCACCAACAGTGTAGGAGGGTTCCCCTTTCTCCACATCCTTGCCAACATCTGTCATTTCCTGACTTGTTAATTTTAGCCATTCTGACTGGTGTGAGGTGGTATCTCATTGAGGTTTTGATTTGTATTTCCCTGATGCCAAGTGATGTTGAGCACGTTTTCATTTGGATGTCTTCTTTGGAGAAATGTCTATTCATGTCTTCTGCCCATTTCTCGATTGGATTATTTGTTCTTTGGGTGTTGAGTTTGATAAGTTCTTTTTTTTTTTTTTTTTAAAGATTTTATTTATTTATTTGACGGAGAGAGACACAGCGAGAGAGGGAATACAAGCAGGGGGAGTGGGAGAGGGAGAAGCAGGCTTCCCGCCGAGCAGGGAGCCCGACGTGGGGCTCGATCCCAGGACCTGGAATCATGACCTGAGCCGAAGGCAGACGCTTAACGACTGAGCCACCCAGGCGCCCCGAGTTTGATAAGTTCTTTATAGATTTTGGATACTAGCCCTTTATCTGATACATTTGCAAATATCTTTTCCCATTCTGTCGGTTGTCTTTTGGTTTTCTTGACTATTTCCTTTGCTGTGAAGAAACTTTTCATCTTGATGAAGTCCCAATAGTTCATTTTTGCCTCTGTTTCCCTTGCTTTTGGAGATGTGTCTAGCAAGAAGTTGCTGTGGCCGAGGTCACAAAGGTTGCTGCCTGTTTTCTCGTCTAGGATTTTGATGGATTCCTCACATTGAGGTCTTTCATCCATTTTGAGTCTATTTTTGTGTGTGGTGTAAGGAAATGGTCCAGTTTCATTCTTCTGCATGTGGCTGTCCAATTTTCCCAGCACCATTTATTGAAGAGACTTTTTTCCATTGGATATTCTTTTCTGCTTTGTCAAAGATTTGTTGACCATAGAGCTGAGGGTCCATTTCTGGGCTCTCTATTCTGTTCCATTGATCCATGTGTCTGTTTTTGTGCCAGAACCATACTGTCTTGATGATTACAGTTTTGTAATTAAGCTTGAAGTCAAGAATTGTGATGCCACCAGCTTTGGTTTTCTTTTTCAACATTCCTTTGGCCATTTGGGGTCTTTTCTGGTTCCATACAAAGTTTAGGATTATTTGTTCCAGCTTTGTGAAAAAAGTTGATAGTATTTTGATAGGGACTGTATTGAATGTATGGATTGCTCTAGGTAGCATACACATTTTAACTATTTCTTCTTCCAGTCCATGAGCATGGACCATTTTCCTATTTCTTTGTGTCTTCTTCAGTTTCTTTCATGAGTGTTCTATAGTTTTCTGAGTACAGATCCTTTGCCTCTTTGGTTATGTTTATTCCTAGGTATCTTATGGTTTTGGGTGCAATTGTAAATGGGATCAACTCCTTATTTTCTCTTTTTTCTGTCTCATTGTTAGTGTATAGAGATGCAACTGATTTCTGTGCATTAATTTCATATCCTGCCACTTTGCTGAATTCCTGTATGACTTCTAGTAATTTTGGGGTAGAGTCTTTGGGTTTTCCATATAGAGTATCATGTAATCTATGAAGAGTGAGAGTTTGACTTCTTTGCTGATTCGGATGCCTTTTGTTTCTTTTTTTCTTGTCTGATTGCTTAGGCTAGGACTTTTAGTACTGTGCTGAACAACAGTGGTGATAGTGGACATCTCTGCTGTGTTTCTGACCTTAGGGGAAAAGCTCAGTTTTTCCCCATTGAGAATGATATTCACCGTGGGCTTTTCATATATGGCTTTTATGGTATTGAGGTATGTTCCCTTTATCCCTATACTGTGAAGAGTTTTAATTAAGAAAGGATGCTGTACTTTGTCAGATGCTTTTTCTGCATCTATTTAGGGGATCATATGGTTCTTGTCCTTTCTTTTATTAATGTAGTGTATCACATTGATTGATTTGAAGATGTGGAACCACCCTGGCAGCCCAGGAATAAATCCCACTTGTTCATGGTGAATAATCCTTGTAATGTACCATTGCATCCTATTAGTATCATGTTGAGGATTTTGGATCCATGTTCATCAGGGATATTGGTCTGTAATTCTCCTTTTTGGTGGGGTCTTTGTCTGGTTTTGGGATCGAGGTAATGCTGGCCTCATAGAAAGAGTTTGGAAGTTTTCCTTCTATTTCTATTTTTTGAAACAACTTCAGAAGAATAGGTATTAATTCTTCTTTAAATGTTTGGTAGAATTCCCCTGGGAAGCCATCTAGCCCTGGACTCTTGTTTGTTGGGAGATTTTTGTTCTTGTTGTTGGGAGATTTTTAAAAAAGATTTTATTTATTTATTTGACAGAGAGAGAGAGCACACACAAGCAGAGAAAGTGGGAGAGGGAGGAGAAGCAGGCTCCCCACCAAGCAGGGAGCCTGACTCAGGCTTGAACCCAGGACCCTGGGATCATGACCTGAGCCAAAGGCAGATGCTTAACTGACCTAGCCACCCAGGAGCCCCTGTTGGGAGATTTTTGATAACTTCTTCAATTTCCTTGCTGGTTATGGGTCTGTTCAGGTTTTCTATTTCTTTCTGGTTCAGTTTTGGTAGTTTATACATCTCTAGGAATGCATCCATTTCTTCCAGATTGCCTAATTTGTTGGCATATAGTTGCTCATAATATGTTCTTATAATTGCTCATATTTCTTTGGTGTTGGTTGTGATCTCTCCTCTTCCATTCATGATTTTATTTATTTGGATTCTTTCTCTTTTCTTTTTGATAAGTCTGGCCAGGGCTTTAACAATCTTATTAATTCTTTCAAAGAATCAGGTCCTAGTTTTGTTTTGTTTTTTGTTTTTTTAATCTGTTCTACTGTTCTTTTGGTTTCTATTTCATTCATTTCTGCTCTAATCTTTATTAATTTTTTTCTCTTGCTGAGCTTAGCCTTTATTTGCTGTTCTTTCCCAAGCTCCTTTAGGTGTAAGGTTAGGTTGTGTATTTGAGACCTTTCTTGTTTCTTGAGAAAGCCTTTATTGCTGTATACTTCCCTCTTAGGACTGCCATTGCTGCATCCCAAAGGTTTTGAACAGTTGTGTTTTCATTTTCATTTGTTTCCATGAATTTTTAAAATTCTTCTTTAGTTTCCTTGTTGAGCCATTCATTCTTTAGTAGGATGCTCTTTAGCCTCCATGTATCTGAGTTCTTTCTAAATTTCGTCTTGTGACTGAGTTTGAGTTTCAAAGCATTGTGGTCCAAAAATATGCAGGGAATGATCCCAATCTTTTGGTACCAGTTGAACCTGATTTGTGACCCAGTACATGATGTATTCTGGAGAATGTTCCATGTGCACTCAAGAAGAATATGTATTCTGTTGGTTTAGGATGGAATGCTTTGAAAATATCTGTGAAGTCCATCTGGTCAAGTGTGTCATTCAAAGCCCTTGTTTCCTTGTTGACCTTCTGCTAAGATGATCTGTCCATTGCAGTGAGGGAGCTGTTAAGGTCCCCTACCATTATTGTATTATTATCGATGTGTTTCTTTAATTTTGTTATTAATTGGTTTATGTAATTGGCTGCTCCCATGTTAGGGGCATAAATATTTATAAGTGTTAGATCTTCTTGTTGGATAGACCCTTTAATTATGAAAATAGTGTCCTTCTTCATCTCTTATTACAGTCTTTAATTTGTCTAATATAAGGATTGCCACCCCAGCTTTCTTTTGATGTCCATTAGCATGATAAATGGTTTTCCACCCCCTTACTTTAAATGTGCAGGTTTCTTTGCATCTAAAATGAGTCTCTTGCAGACAGCATATGGATGGGTCTTGCTTTTTTTTTTTTTATTTTATTTTATTATGTTATGTTAGTCACCATACATTACATCATTAGTTTTTGATGTAGTGTTCCATGATTCATTGTTTGCATATAACACCCAGTGCTCCGTTCAATATGTGCCCTCCTTAATACCCATCACCAGGCTAACCTGTCCCCCCACCCCCTGCCCTCTAAAACCCTCAGTTTGTTTCTCAGAGTCCATAGTCTCTCATAGTTCCTCTCCTCCTCTGATTTCCCCCCATCATTTTTCGCTTCTTGCTTTTTTATCCAATCTGATACCCTGTGTCTTTTGATTGGGGCATTTAGGCCATTTACATTCAGAGTAACTATGGAAAGATATGAATTTAATGCCATTGTATTGCCTGTAAAGTCCCCGTGTCTTTATATTGTCTCTCTTCCTTTCTGGTCTATGTTATTTTTGGGCTCTCTCTTCGCTTAAAGGATCCCTTTCAATATTTCTTGCAGGGCTGTTTTAATGATCACAAATTCTTTTATTTTCTCTTTGTCCTGGAAGCTTTTTATCTTTGTTTCTCTTTTGAATGACATCCTAGCTGGATAAAATATTCCTGGCTGCATATTTTTCTCATTTAGCACGCTGAGTATATCATGCCAGTGCTTTCTGGCCTGCCAGTTCTCTGTGGGTAGGTCTGCTGCCAATCTAATGTTTCTACCCTTGTAGGTTACAGACCTCTTGTCCCAAGCCACTTTCAGGATTTTCTCTTTGTCTCTGAGATTTGCAAGTTTCACTCTTATATGTCAGGGTGTTGACCTATTTTTCTTGATATTGAGGGGGGTTCTCTGTGACTCCTGGATGTGAATGCCTGTTTCCTTCCCCAGATTAGGGAAGCTCTCTGGTATAATTTGCTCCAATATATCCTCTGCTTCTCTTTCTCTCTTTTCTCTTCTGCATCCCAAAATTGTAAGGAAAGAAAAACTTACATGTATACAAAAATAAAACTAAATACAATGGAAGGAGAGAATGTAACTGTAAAAATGAAAATTTACAAAGATTAAAAAAAGAGTTGATAAAATAAGAAATTGGTTGAAAAAGAAAAGAAAAAAAATTAAAATGGAAAGACTAAAGAATCATGGGGAAAAAACCATGAATTCTATATACTATTTCCCCAGTGCTGGAGTTTTGCAGTTCTCTCTGATGGATAAACTTGGTCTTAGCTGGATGTTCTTGCAATCTTCTGGGGGTGGGGCCTGTTGCGTTGATTCTCAGGTGTCTTTGCCTGGGTTGGAATTGCACCACCCTTGCCAGGGGGGCAGGCTAAGTAAGTGGCTCTGGATTGCTCTATGTGGCTTTTGTTCCCTGAAGGCTTTCCGCACCATTCTAGAGGATGAGAATGAAAATGTGGCCTACTAGTCTCCAGCCCTGGAGCCAAGAGCTCAGGGCCCCACTCCTCAGTCACCCTCAGGGAAAAGCAGTCAATCACTTCTGTCTCCTTGGTCTCCATCTGTACTCCGTGCTCACCAAACCTGTCACCGAACATTTCTTTTTTTTTTTTTTTTTTTTATTATTTATTTATTTGAGAGACAGAATGAGATAGAGAGAGCATGAGAGGGTCAGAGGGGGAAGCAGACTCCCTGCCGAGCAGGGAGCCCGATGTGGGACTCGATCCCGGGACTCCAGGATCATGACCTGAGCCGAAGGCAGTCACTTAACCAACTGAGCCACCCAGGCGCCCCTCACCGAACATTTCTATCTCAGGCACATGACCCCATTAAAGTCTCCAAACCCTGCAGACTCCTGCAGTGTGCCCCCACACAGTTCCTCCTGGGAGAGAAGGGAGTTTCTCACAAGGGTTCTGCCTCTCGCTGTGCCCCAGCTCTGAAAGCAGTCACCTGACTGTGCTTTGGTTCATGGTATATGGCAACCCCGAGCTGAGAGCCTACTCCTGGGCTTGCTGATTGTAGCCAGCTTCCCCGCTCTGATGCCTGGGAACTCTGCCACAGTCAGGCACCCCTGGTCTTTCTGTGACCCCTAGGATCCTGAGACCACACTGTCCCACCTATGATTCTGCCCCACTTTGCCACCTGAGTACCTTTCAGGCAGGGATGTCCCTTGCTGGAGCAGACTTCTAACTAACGGTTCTGATTTTGTGCTCCACTGCTGTATCACTTTCTGGTGCTGGCTTATGGAGGCTTCCCCCCCTGCCCCCCGCAGTTTATCTTCTGATATATCACCTTGGGTTCACATCTCTGTACCTCCTACCTTGCAGAAAGTGGTCGCTTTTCTATTTGTAGAGTTGCAGCTATTCTTTTCTTTGATCTCTGGTTGAGTTCACAGATGTTTGGAATCTAGCTGAATTCCTGGGACCAGGCAAAACTAAGGTCTTCTACTCCTCTGCCATCTTGGACTAGCTCCCCCTCAGTGAACTATAATTTTAAGTATAGCATATTTCTGCATTGTGTGAGTCATTCTAGTAAATTACTGAACTGAGGAAGATTGTAGGAACCCCTGAGTTTGTAGGTAGCCTATATGAGGACCCTATTTGAGGCTAGTATCTAAAGTAGGGGCAGGCAGTCTTGTGAGACTGGGCCTTTAACCTGTGGGCTCTGTGCTAACTCTGGGTAATTTAGTGTCAGAACTGAACTGAATTATAGAACACCCATTTTCGGTGTGAAAGAATTGGGGAATTGGTTGTTGTTTGAAGAAACAAACAGAAGGATTGGTGTAAATCATTTTTTAGATGTTTGGTAGAACTCACTATTGAAGTCATCTGATCCTGGCCTTTTCTTTGCTGGCAGGTTTTTGATTACTGATTCAATCTTTTACTATAAGTCTATTTATATTTTCTACTTGTTCTTGAGTTGAATTGGTAGTTTGTGTGTTTTGAGTTTGTCATTTCATCTAGGTTATGAAATTTGTTGCCTGTAATTGTTCATAGTATTCTTTTATCATCCTTTTTATTTTTGTAAGATTAGTAGTAGCATTCTTACTTTCTTTCCTTACTTTAGTAATTTGAGTCTTTTTTCTTATTTTGGTCAGTTAAGATGAAGGTTTGTCCGTTTTGTTACTCTTAAGGAACCAATGGTTGGTTTCTTTGATTCTCTTGTTTTTATATTCTCTATTTTATTTATCCACACTTTAATATTTATAATTTCCTGCCTTTTGTCATCTGTGGTTTTAGTTTGCTCTTCTTGTTCTAGTTCTTTAAGTTGGAAGGCTAGGTTATTGATTTGAAATCATTATTGATTTGAAATGTGGGAGTTTATAGTTAAACTGCTTTCACTGCATCACATAAGTTTTAATATGTTTTATCTTTGTTTCCATTCATCTTAAAGTATTTTCTAATTTTCCTTGTGATTTCTTCTTTGACCCATTGGTTGTTTAATAATGTGTTGTTTAGTTTCCACATATTTCTGAATTTTCCAGATTTCCTTCTTTTATGGATCTCTAATTTCATTTCAGTGTGGTCATGTTCATGGAAGATTGGAAGATACTTTGTATGATTTCAGTCTTTTAAAATTTATTCAGACTTGTTTTTTTGGGGGGGAGAGGGACAGAGTGAGAGGGAGAGAGAGAATCTTAAGCAGGTTCCATGCTCAGTACAGGGGTCTATCTCATGACCCTGAGATCATGACCTGAGCTGAAATTAAGAGTCAGACGCTTAACTGACTGAGCCACCCAGGCGCCCCTATTGAGACTTGTTTTGTGACCTAATGGTCTGTTCTGGAAAATGTTCCTTGTGAACTTGAGAACAATATGTATTCTGTTATTATTGGGTAGATTTCTCTATATGTTAGTTCCAGATGGTTTATAGTGTTGTTTATGACTTCCATTTCATTACTGATCTTCTTCCTTGTTGTTCTATTCATTATTGAAAGTGGGGCATTGACGTCTCCAACCATTATTTTTGAGTTTTCTATTTCTTGCTTAATTCAATTCAGTTTTTGCTTGATATGTTTTGGGGGCTCTGTTGTTAGGTTTTTATATGTTTCTAATTTTATGTCTTGATGAGATGATCTTTTAATCTGTATAAAATACACTTCTTTGTCTCTTCAAAATTTTTATCTTAATGTATGTTTTGTCTTTTATTAGTACAGTCATTCCTGCTCTTCTTTTGCTTACTGTTTTCATGGAATATCTTTTCCTGTCCTCTAACTTTTAACTAATGTGTGTCTTTGGATCTAAAATGAGTCTCTTGTAGACAGCATATAGTTGAATCATGCTTTTATATCCATTCTACCAATCTCTGCCTTTTAAATGGAGAATTCAGTCCATTTACATTTAATGTAATTAATGATACGGTAAGACTTCAGACATTTTTCTCTTCGTTTTCTTTACGTCTTATATCATTTTTGTTCCTCAATGACTCCATTACTGTCTTCTTGTTTGTAAGATATTTTCTAGTGTAACATTTTGATTCCTTTCTTGTTTCTTCTGCAATATATATTTTAGTGATTTTTCTAGTCTTGTCCTCTTGATTATATTTAACAACTTAGCTTATAATAATCTAGATGAATTAGTACTCAATTTTAGCAGTATACAACAATTATGCTATTTATCTCTGCTCACCCCTTTATTATTGTCACAGATTGCATCTTTATACATTGTTTGCCAAAAAATATGAATTTGTATATTTTTATGCAGTTATCTTTTAAATTATATAAGAAAAATGAGCTACAGATCATTAATACTGGCTTTATATTTACATTGTAATCATTACTGGTTCTTTATTTCTCCATGTGAATTTAACTTCGTGTCTAATGTCTTTTCTGTTATATTTTATCCATTGCAATTTTGTATAATGTTTTAGTTGTTGCACTAGAGATTACAAAACACTTCTAGTCTATTTAGAATCAATATTTTATCAATTAAATTAGAATGTAGTTTTATGACCATATTGGTACTCTTATTACCTTTCCCCCTTCATACTGTATTTGTCTCATATGTTATGTCTTCCTTAATTGAACACTTCATCAACTCACCATATTCTTTGTTTTCAACAATCAAAATATTCTGAAGACTCAGGAAGAGAAGAATAACCTGTTTTGATTTGTCCAGATATTTACCACTTCTGTTCTTCTTTCTTCATTTCTTATGTTCCAAGTTTCCTTCTGTTCTCATTTCCCTTCTCTCTGAAGAGCTTCCTTTTCTTATAGATCAGACCAGCTGTCAGTGGAGGCACTTAGTTTTCCTTCATTTGTGAATGTCTTTATTTCAACCTGCATTTCTGAAGAATTTCTTTGCTAAATATCCAATTACATCTTTTCTCTGCATTTTAAAAATGTGTTGGTCACTTCCTTCTGGCTTCCCTGATGGCAATCCGTTTTTCAGGTCTTTGTCTCCTTATAGGTAATGTGTTGTTTTCCTCTGACTTTTTTTCAAGAGTTTTTTATTTGTCTTAAGTTTTTATCATTTTGATTTTTTATAATGTGTCTAGACATATCTTGTTTGGGATTTGCTCAACTTTTTACATCTACAGGCTTGTGTCTTTTGCCACGTTTGGGAGTTTGTAACCATTATTTCTTTAAATATGTTTTCAGCATCACACTCTTCTGTCTTTTGAGACTCTGATGAATTGTATGTTAGACTTTATGTTTGTTGTCCCACATAATCCTGAGGCTGTGTTCATTTTTTTTCAATCTCCTCCTCCCCTGTTTTGTTCATATTGGATAGTTTCTACTGATCATGTTCACTGACATTTTCCTCTGTCATCTTCATTCTGCTATTGAGTCTATCCAGTGAGTGTTTTATTTTGGTTACTTTCTTTTTTCTTTTTTTTTTTATTGTGTTAATGTTAGTCAACATACAGTACATCATTAGTTTTTGATGTAGTGTTCCATGATTCATTGTTTTGGTTACTTTAAATTCTAAAATTACCCTTTGATTTTTCCTTATATCTTCTATTTCTTTACTGATACTTTCTACTTTAAATTTTGTTTCAAGACTGTAATTGTTCTCTTGAGCATTATAATAGTAGCTGCTTTAAAGGCTTCTTTTCAGGTAGTTCCAACATCCATACCATGTCACCATTGCAATCTGTTGATTGTCTCTTCCTGTGCAACCTGAGACTTGTGGTTTCTTGTATGCTGAATAATTTTGGATTACATTCTGGACATTTGTGTATTGAACTATGAGACTCTGGGTTCTGTTTTAAATCCTATGGGGGAATATTGATAGTTTTGTTTAGCAGGCAATTGACCTGTTACAGGGTTGCCAGATTTAGCAAATAAAATAAAGAACACCCAGTTAAATATGAATTTCTGATAAAGTATGGATATTTTTGTATAAGTATGTCCCCCCAATATATTTGTTATTTATCTGAAATTCAAATTTAATTGAACATCCTGTATTTTATCTGGCAACCCTCCTTGGTTAGGTTTAAGCTGCAAGTTCCAACTCACCTCTGTGGGCTGTGGTTGCAATGTCAATTCAGTTTTTTTTAATTTGTTATTTTTTATTTGAGAAATTGACCGTGGTTTCAGGCACAGGAACAATATAAGTAATGTTTTTTAGGACATGTTAAACTGTACTATAAGACTTTGGAGTATGATGCAAGTTTTATTTATTTATTTATTTATTTATTTATTTATTATTGAAGTATAGTTGACACACAATGTTACATTAGTTTCAGGTGTACAACACAGTGATTCAACAACTCTTTATATTATACTGTGCTCACTATAAGCATAGCTATCACTTGTCAGTATACAACACTATTACAATGCCATTGACTGTTCCCCCTGTTGTTCCTTTCATCCCTGTGACTTATTCATTCTATAACTGGAAACCTATACCTCCCACTCCCCATCACCCACTTTTGCCCATTTCCCCGGCTTCCTCCCCTCTGGCAAGCACCAATTTGTTCTCCATATTTATGGGTCAGTTTCTGCTTTGTTTGTTTTGTTTTTTTGATTCCACATACAAGTGAAATCACATGGTATTTATCTTTCTCTATCTGACAGACACATTTCACTTAGCATAATTTCCTCTAGTCCATCCTTGTTGTCACTGTCAGTTCAGTTTTTTTTTTTAAACTGTGCTGTTCTATCTGGATCTTCCTGGATCTCAGTCTTATAGCTCACTGATCAAAGTGATTAGTGTGCTAACTGGGATGAGATCAATTTATGCTCAGACCAAGGCTGAGCTCCTCCTATTCCTCTCTCTCCTATACCTTTAGGTTCTCTGAGGCAGTCTTCATCTTGATCTTCTGGCCAGAAACTACCCTTTACCATGGGTGCTTGCCACTCAAAGTTCAGAAGCACTTGAGGTGCTTCTCCTTGCTGCATTCCCTGGTTACTCTTTATGGTTCACTCACTGACAGGACGTGACACCTTTTAGTACTAATGCAATACACACCACATCCTTCTCTCCCTTTAGTATGTCTTGAAGTCCAGTTCTGATTTTGAAAGCCCTATGAGACTGCTAAAAGGGGTGCATACAAAAGAAATTCTGGCACATGCTGCAATATGGATAAACTTTGAAGACATTTTATGCTGAGTGAAATAAGCCAGTCACAAAAGGACAAATACTGTCACAATGAAGTGACACCTATATGAGGTACCTAAAGGAGTCAAATTCATAGATACAGAAAGTGGAATGGTGGTTGCCAGTGACTGGGGGAAGGAAGGAATAGAGAGTGATTATTTAATGGCCATGGAGTTTTAGCTTGGGAAGGTGAAAAAAATTCTGGGGATGGATAATGGTGATGGTTGCACAACAGCATGAATGTGATTGGTGCCACTGAACTGTACAACTAAAAATGGTTAAAGTGGCAAATTTTATGTTGTTATATTTTATCACAATTTTTAAAAAGGTCATAGCCTTTTAGCCACCCTCTCCATAGTAGCAAATCACCCCAGGGGAATATGTTGTTAGGTAAGTACTGTGATTTTTCTGATTTTACAGATGATAAGCAGCTATAAGTTAATTATTTTGCTTAAAATTTTACAGCTTGTGAGAGAGTTAGGATTTGAACTCAAACAGCCCAACCTTAGATGCTGGGTTCTCAATTACTATACTCTACTCTTCATACCATGAGGAAAGGATTACAGTCATTTTGAATACACCTAATGCCTAGCATAGAATATGGCACAGAGTAGATATTAAATAGGAAATTTTCAGAATTATAATTTGTAGGAATTTATCTCAGAGCCTATCAGAATTATAATTGACATTCCAGATTTACAGTTTACATCTTTCTTTGCAAATGTGGGGCTGCAACCTATTACATTTTGCATCTCTATCATCTAATACTTTCATACATATTAGAAGACCATCAGATGTGAATATAATGAATTAATATAAAAATAAGAGAAGACAAGTACTTATTTCAAGTAGTTATCTTTCAGGATTGATAAAAAGAGTAAAACAATGAAGTAATCCTTTCACTTGGCTAAATTTAACATTTTTGCCAGGCGATGTAAGTTTTTGAAATGTTTACTTCCTTCTTAGAGTTGAAATTCCATTCTTTGCGATAAAATGGATTTGTTGTGGCTCAACCAATTTGCAGTCCTCCTCTGGAAAAATTTCATTTTAAAGGTAAGCGGAGGTGTCTGTGGGAAATGGTTGTAAAAGCTAATGAACCTGAAGGGGAGAACTTTAAATAGCTTTTTCCCTCATTTTAGTGTATGGGTTTTTGTTTTGTTTTGTTTTGTTTTTGTCCCTTTTGTTCCGTGGCTTAAGGTAGCAATTCTAACTCTGAAGAGTACCCATAGGATAAATCAATGGAATAGATAATGAAATGTGGAAAAGGGTGAAAAGGACAGGCTAGTGAGCCATTCGTATTATAGAACGGAGCTGAATAATATGTTTAAATTGTATACACGTATATGCACAAGAGTATAGATTCACACACACATACATATACACAGACTCTTAATTATCACAGTCCTTTTGTTTCTTTGCAGAAAAGGAGGATACTTTCTTTAATTGTGGAAATCTTCATGACAGTCTTCTTCTCTCTATTGATTTTGCTTCATCGCAGAGATATAAAGAAGACGTTTCAGAATGTTACTGTTTTCAAGCCTCTTCCTTTGATGACCCCGCCTGATTTCTTCTTTAATAGGAGCTATGTATATGAATTAGCTTATGTGCCTTCTAAAAGTGTTGTGGTAAAAAATATTACTGAGATGGTGAAAGAGATGTTAAATACCAATTTTTCAGGTTAGAAATTGTGATGTCTAAAATGTTTTTTGTAGGGCGCCTGGGTGGCTCTGGTTAAGCGGTTTCCTTCTGCTCAGGTCATGATCCTGAGGTCCTGTGATTGAGGCCCATATCGGGCTCCCTGCTCAGCGGGGAGCCTGCGTCTCCCTTTCCCTCTGCTGCTCCCCCTGCTGGTGCTCTCTCTCTCTCTGTGTCAAATAAATAAATAAAAATCTTAAAAAAAAATAAAAAATTTTTTGTAGCATAATTATTAGTTTTTGAAGAGACATACTTCAGTGACCATAAACTTGTGTATTAATCTCCTGAATATAACATTATGATCTCTGTAACATAATATCAAACATATTATTGGCATAATCATAAACAAAATATAATACTTAAAATTAGATGATGGAATTAGGTAATTGTAAATCCTCTTTGTCTCTGACTGTGTTCTTAAATTAGGGTGAGCACCTGATAGCGTGCCAAAGGGACACAGAACCTCAGGATGACCTGAGTAGTTTCTTCTTGGATGCATGCATAAAGTCTACGTCGAGATCATTAATTTTAAACATTTTAATGAAAATATTAAGTGTGATATATTTGAAAAGAAGAGTAAAGCAGCCTAGACAATCCTCATCTCCTTATACTCGCCTTCCTCTGCATCCAATTTCTCTTCTCTGTCTCTAACGTTAAAAACACTGTCAGAATTTTGGTAAGCATCTCTCCCCTTCTTGTCTCATGCTTTTATACATGTGTGTGGGTTTGTTCTGTTATATACTCATACAGTCATGTTTTTTTCCCCTCATCTTAAGGGCAGGGCTTTGAGATGGGCGGGGAGGCTAGATGCTATCTATTTACTTTGCCATCTTAAAAAAAACAAAATGTTACATTGTATAACTTAATGCAAAATTCCCATGGATTTTAAAAATAGAAACCATGAATTTCCAAAGAACATTAGTGCTTGTGATGGGCTGAAAGTTACCTTTTAAGTATCCCTTTATGTGGAGGTGGAGGATAGAGGACTGTTATGGGAAAGTCTAAGAAGCATTGTTATTGTGTCCTATTGAAGCCTTCATGAGAAAGTGTGTCTGAAGACTGGAGTAGAGATCTGATGGGTTGAAAGTCTATGGCGGCATTTGTTAATGTCTAATATAGTAAAGTGCTCATTTAAAGGGAAGGAAGCTGAGAGATTTTCCTCCTCTTGATTGGGCCTGATTACCTTGTTAGGTAGTTTCTGTGCAACCAACTCTAGCAAAATAGCTCAGTCGATATGAGAGGATATGTGTAAAAGTCTTGATTTGGAAAGCTCCCATATTCAGATTTTAGTGCTACTCTGAAGAATTTTAACTTTTTAAAACAACTACTCATTAGAAGCTTTTATTTATTTTTTATTTTTTTAGGATTTTATTTATTTATTTGAGCGAGAGGGGGAGAGCATGCATGGACAAGTAGGGGGAGGGGCAGAGGGAAAAGCAGACTCCTAGGACCCCGGGATCATGACCTGAGCCGAAGGCAGACATTTAACCGATTGAGCCACCCAGGTGCCTCTAGAAGCTTTAATATACCAATTCAAGGGCACCTGGGTGGCTCAGTTGGTTAAGCAACTGCCTTTGGCTCAGGTCATGATCCCGGAGTCCTGGGATCGAGTCCCACATCGGGCTCCCCCTTCTCTGTGGGGAGCCTGCTTCTCTCTCTGCCTCTGCCTGCCACTCCCCTTGCTTGTGCTCATTCTCTCTCTCTCTGTCAAATAAATAAATAAAATCTTAAAAAAAAATATACCAATTCAAGTTCAAATAGTATAGTATCTGAATAGCATAGTATAGTGTATCTACTATTAGTATAATTGTGATTAGAAAGCTGGTGTTGGGTAAGACTTTGATGTTGGTGTTTGATAACTTGGTTTAATCAATACATAGTAATAATGTCTGTTAAAATCTGTGGTAAAGAATTCTTGAGGATTATATAGTACTTTATTTTGAGCACAATGATCTGGAAGGGCCCCTATCCACACACACATATTTGATTTTGAAAAATTTCAAACCTATGGAGAAAATGCAAATATGCTGCAATTTACCAAGTAACATTTGCCACATTTACTTTTTTATTCACCCTCTATACACACACATATATATGCACATATATAATATGTATGTAAGTATGTAAAACTAAAAGAATATATATAAAATTACTGGATTTTTTTTTTTTTTTTTTGCTGAACCATTGAGAATAAGTTGCATCATGACACATCACCTTCATATGCTGTATGTTTCTCCTAATAAGGACATTGTCCAATATAACCTTTACAATTATTATACCCAAGAATTTTAAAATTGATACAATGATGTTATCTAATATACAGTCAATATTTATATTTTCCTAATTGTCCTAATGAGGTTCTTTAGAGCTTTTTCTTTTTCTTTTTTGTAATCCAGGAGCCAGAGTTTTTTTTTTTAAGATTTGTTTATTTATTTATTTATTTATTTAGAGAGCATGCACCAGTGAGTGTAGTTGGGGGAGGAACAGAGGGAAAGAGAGAATCTCAAGCTGATTCCACTCCTCAAGCGCAGAGCCTGACTCGGGGCCTGATCCCAGGACCCTGAGATCATGACCTGAGCTGAAACCAAGAGTCGGACACCCAACTGACTGAGCTACACAGGCACCCCCCAGTTAGAGATTTTTAAATATTCATTGGGGTTGACAAACTTTCATGTAAAGGGCCAGATAGTAAATATATTAGGTTTTATGGGCTATGTAAGTTTCTATCAAATAGTCTTTTTCTTTTTTTTTTTTTTAAGAGCACTTTAGAGATGTAAAAAACATCCATAGCTCACAGGCCCATACCAAAACAGACTGTGGGGTAGATTTGACCTGCACAGGACCATAATTTGCTGACCTCTGGCTTAGGATACTTTCTTAGACAGCTTTTTTTTTTTTTAAATTATGTTATGTTAATCACCATACATCACATCTTAGACTGCTTTTGTTTTTGTTGTTTTGTCTTTAATAACAGTGATAGTTTTAAAAGACTAGGTCGATTATTTTGCACAAGGCTTCTTAATTTGTATTTGTCTGATTGTTTCCTTACATTTAGTTTCAATTTGATCATTTGTGTTGAAAATATTACATCTTTCTTATAAGATCTTAGTGAATCACTTTTGGAAGCATATTAGCAGTTTGTTTCTCAATTGGTGATATCATGCTTGCTGATTTTATTCAGGTGGATTTCCACCAGACTTTCCATTGTCAAGGCAGTTTTCCTCTTTGTAGTTTATAAGGAATCTGTCAGCCTAAGTCAGAGCACTTTCAGCACCCTAGAAGCTTCCTTTGTGCCACGTGGCAGTTATGACTCCCCCAAATTTAACTACTATTTTAACATCTAAGACCATAGTTAGTTTTGCCTGCTTTTCACCTTATGTAAATGGAGCTATTCACTATGTCCCATTATAGCATTCTGGGTTATATACGATATGTATTATGTAGTTTTTATGTGTGTGCTTTTACTTAGCATTATATTTGTAAGAGTCATCCAAATTGTTGCGTGAGATCATAAATCACTAATTTTCTTTATAGTATCCCATTATGTTAATATTATGCAATCTGTTTATCTGTTTTTGATGAACATTTGTGTAGATTCCAGATTTTAGCTATTATGAGTAGTGTTGTTATGAACATTTTTATAAGAACCTTTTGATGAACATATATACACCTTTCTGTTTGGTATATAGCTAGGAGTGAAATTGTTGGGTCATGAGGGATGTAACTATTTAGATTTACAGAGACGTATGAGAGTTTCAGTTCCATATCTTCACCAACACTTGATATGTTCTATCTTTTGACAGGAAGTAACTGATAAAGGCATTCTTGTCTTGTTCCCTGTCTCTGGAGAAAATTTTTCAATATTTCACCATTGACCAACATATTTATTATATGTTGTTTGTAGATGTTCTTTATCAGGTTTAGATAGCTTCTTTCTATTCTTAGTTTGCTAAGATTTTTTTAAAATCAGGAATTAGTGTTAAATTTTGTCAAATGCCTTTTCTGTGTCTATTGAGATGGTCATGTGATTTTTCTTATTTTTGTTAATATAATGATTTTTCAACTATCGAATCATCCATCCATTTACTTGGGTTTATTTTATGGATTTTATTTGCTAACATTTTGTTAAGAAATTTTACATGCATGTTTAAGACTTTATTTTTAAAATTTTATTTATTTGAGAGAGAGAGAGAGGGAGAGAGCATGAGTGGGAGGAGGGGCAGAGGTTGAGAAGCAGACTCTCCCCTGAGCAGGGAGCCCAATGTGGGACTCGAACCCGGGACTCCGGGATCGTGACCTGGGCCGAAGGCAGACGCTTAACCAACTGAGCCACCCAGGCAGCTCAAGACATTAGTCTATTTTGTGTTCTTTGTTCCATGAGTTGTTGAGAGTGTATTGCCTAATTTCCATGCAATTGGAATTTTTCTAGTTATATTTTTGTTATTGGATTTAGCTTAATTGCATTGTGTAGAGAACATATTCTGAGTGATGTAATCATTTGATGATGATGATGATTTTTGATCCTAAAATTGTCCCAGATTTAGCCAGATTTTTTTTTTTTTAAAGCAATGTCCTTTTGATGTATGTTTGTCAGCTTTTGAGCACTTTCACTTTCTAACAGAACTAGCTGTTCAGGCTGAACACATTGTACTTTCTCTGCCCCAGAACTAGATTCAACCAATGAAGTGGTCTTAATTCCTCTTTTTTTAGGGATGATATTAAGAAACTAAGATATGGGAAAAATAAGACACAGAGAGAGAGAGAAACAAAACCCTTCCCTTTGCTACCAGTTTCCCTTCCTGAAGGTACCAGTAGGGAGGTCACCACTTAACCCTCCACTTATAAGTGGGTCAGAATTGGCCTCCTGTTTCCTTCTCCCCTCAGGGCCTGATAGATCTTTGTAAATGTGCTCAGCGTGTCTGTCTCCCCACAATAAAACATAGGGAAAAACAAGTACTAGGTGTACTCATTACTACTGGGGTGTCTTTGCTTCTAGACTCTTTTAGTAGGATTTTTTTTAAAGCATGATTTTATGTCAATACTCTCAATGCCACCCCAAATATAGGCCACTTGTTTTTCTTCTCCCATTATATATTTGTACCTCCTTTCTCTCTCAGAGCCCTAGATCCTAGCAGCATCAATGTACTCATTTGCCCAATCTTATAGAAAAGTATTTCTGAATTACTTACATTATGTACTACTGCCCTAACACACTTAACACTATTTCTTTGCAGTTCTTTTTCTTCCTAGACTATATTCAACTAGGGATATATGTCAACATACTGTGCCTAAAATTCACTTGGGTTAATTCTTTTTCTTCTTGTGGTTGTTATTAACTTAATATCTATTTAAGATTCACTTATATTCTTATTAAGTTTTAGTAATTATACCCCTCTGTGTTGTTTTAATTTTATTTTTGAGTATGTAAAAGATTAACAATAAACAAAAGTCAAACCTGTATTAAAATGTATAATTAGATAACTGACATAGCCTCCACATCCCTTCTAACCTGTTCTCATCCCACCCATAGGGAACCAACACTGTTAGTGCCTGATTGATTCTTTTTGTGTTTCTTTTGGTATAAATAATGTTTCTGCACGTACGCATGTATTTCTGGGTATGTGTGTGAGTCTGTGTATGTGTGTCTATATATTTTCTCTATATATTTCTTATTCTCCTTTCTTAGACAAGAGCATACTGTATACATGCTTCTATAGTTTGGTTTTTCTTTCTGGTAATATAGTGGGATGAAACTCATCTTTTTTTTTAAAGTAGGCTCCTCACGCAGCGTGCAGCACATGCAGGACTTGAACTCACAACCCTGAGATCAGGACAAAAGCTGAGATCAAGAGTCGGACGCTTAACCAGCTGAGCCACCCAGATGCCCCAAAAGCTCATCTTTTAATACACCTTGTTATTCACCCATTGTGTTTCCATATAAATTTTAGAATTGGCTTGTAATTTTCCATAAAAATTGTTTGGATTTTTTTTGAAATATTTTATTTTATTTTATTAACGTTTTATTTTTATTTTATTTATGATTGACATAAAAACTGTATATATTTAGGTCATATAAAATGATGTTTTGATATACATATACCTTGATTATCACAATCAAGCTAATTAACATATCCATCAGCTCACATAGTTAACCAGTTTTTGTGGTGAGAACTCTTGAGATCTATTCTAGAAGATTGATATTTTATGTTTTGTTTTATTTAAATCCAAGTTAGTTAACAAATTGTTTGGATTTTTACTAGAATTACACCGACTCTTACGTAGTCAATTTTTACAGAAAAGACATCTTTACAGTATGGTTCTTTGCACACGTTATGTAACTTTATTTTAAAATTCTTATTTCTCGGGGCACCTGGGTGGCTCAGTCGTTAGGTGTCTGCCTTCGCCTCAGGTCATGATCCCAGGGTCCTGGGATCGAGCCCCGCATCAGGGCTCCCTGCTCGGCGGGAAGCCTGCTTCTCCCTCTCCCACTCCCCCTGCTTGTGTTCCCTCTCTTGCTGTCTCTCTCTCACTGTCAAATAAATAAAATCTTCAAAAACAAACAATAAAAATCTTATTTCTGTCCATAATTATTTATGTTTTCTTATAAAGAGGCTATCAAAGACTTTAATAATCTGTTTACTTTGGAAATATTTTAATTCTTAAGAAAAAGCTTTAGTCATTTAAGTTACCTGTATGTGTGTGGTTGTGTGTGTGTTGTTTTGAGAGTGTGTTTTTTAAAATTTCATACAGATTATTTGTGAATAAGAAAAGTAACTGCTACTTTTATTTATTTTATTTTTTAAAAATTTTATTTAAAAATTTTTAACTTAAATCCTACAATTGTTTTCTAGAATACAATTTATTCTGCCATTATTTTTTGAAATACACCTTCTACAGAAATAATTTTGACACTTATTTCCTTCCACATTTTTTTTAGTCACTAGATTTCAAACTACAATTGAAAAGTTCCCCTTGTCACAGTTTACCTTAATATACAGTTACTGTAATGATTAAATATTGTTTATCATGTGTCCCAACTTTTACAAAACACAAGAATTTTTGTGTACCCCAGATACCCATTAGGTCATCTGCAATGTCAGTGTTTGAGTAATAATGTTTTAAAATGTATTGTGTTATGACAGGATTATGGTAGTCATGGTACAGATAGGGATAATCGTTAGACATTTTCCATTTGTGTGATGACTTACTGAGATTTTTCTCTCCGCAGTTCGAGGCTTTTCTTCAGAAGCACAGTTTGAAAAGTACGTTGTGTCTGAAAAGCAGCCCATGGTTCACGTGCTGGCTGCCATTGTATTTGACCATGACTTCAGAAACAGCGATGACGGTTTGCCACTTAAAGTAAGACATTTTTGTCTAAAGACTTTATAATTATATGCTAGGTTTCAGAGATTTAATGAGATATAGGTAACCTCCCCATTTTATAAATGGGAATAATTGTAAGTTGCCCAAGATCCTTACTACTAGTATATAACAGAACAGGGATTTGAATCTTGTGCCAACTTATTTTATTTTAAAAATATTTTATTTATTTGTCAGAGAGAGAGAGAGCATAAGCAGAAGGAGCAGCCGGCAGAGGGAGAGGGAGGCTCCCGCTGAGCAGGGAGCCCGATGCGGGGCTCAATCCCAGGACCCTGGGATCGTGACCTGAGCTGAAGGCAGCTGCTTAACCAACTGAGCCACCCAGGCATCCCCGTGCCAACTTATTTTAATACCTGTGCTTTTAACCATTACATTATACTGATGTATACTGATGTATAATGTGAGGAGAAAACTGTTATCTGCTACCTTATGGTATATATTCAGAAAATAAAGTAACAGGAACTTTAGTAAGGATATTCACTTTACTAATCTCCCTGGCCAGGCAGATGCTTCCAGTCTTGCAAATGGTGGTTAAGAAAATAACAGTGTAGCTAGGTAAAAAAGATGGGTAGCAATGTCTGTTCCCTGTTTAAATACCTTCTGGAATTTCAGATAGTGCATATCTGTAATATGATATTTAAACTTTTTAATGGGCTAATTTTAAGTGTAATTGCCATTCTAACTTTGTATCTGAAGTGACTTTTATAACAAAGCTATTACTACATGAAAGTTAAAAGCAAAAACACCTCACTCATGTCTGGATGTCTTTTAAGCTGAGGTAGCTCCCTTTCCTGGGACTGTAAACTTCAGAAGGAGTTTTTATGATGCCCTCTTATTAGAACAGGCCACCTGCTGCTTGTTTTTGCTTTGGTGAATTCCTCCTTTTTTGTACTTTTTTGTACATCACCTCCTGTACTCTCCCTGCACCAAAACCAACTCTTCTGGAACTTAGCTGATTTTCCTGGGCAAGACGTATCTCTACCATAGATAGCACGATGATCTAATAAGAACGCAGAAAAGACCATGTCACTGTGCTGTGTAAAAAGCTCCAGGGGTTCTCCATGAACAGGTCATCAGTGACCTGTTTTCTGAAGAGCCCTTCAGCCTCGTGTTGCCTCTTCTTTCTTTGAACTTCATGCTCTAGCAATCTCCAACCAGTAGTAGTTGTATGTCCTGTGTGGTCTCTTGCTTCTCTGCCTTTGATCACGTTATCCTCTTTCCTTTTGATGCTCTGCCTGCCCTTCTTTTTCTGGGGTAACTCTTACTATTAATTTCTATAAAACTCTTGCTGTAACTACCTATGCAAAGTCTTCCCTTCTCTCTTCTGTGCTCCCCGAACACCTCGTTAGTTCCTCGAGGTCAAGAATTGTGTATTAATAATATTTAAGCATGCTGTAGCTACTTAAAATGTTGCTTTCGAATTACTGAATTATGTGAATGTTTGCCCAGACATGGTGCACTTGCCTGTTTCTTCTCACCCTACTGACTACTCAGATCTACCATAACTTACCCTGAAGTTGGCTCAGCTCTCTAGATACATCATTTTCTTTTCATGTAATATTTAAAATATGCAGCATTCTACATTTAAATTTTATTATCCCTACTCTTATTATATCTGGGCTTTTTCCTTTTCTGTTATTCACTTTTTGAAGAGGGAGACAATCTTTACCATAATTGGCTAACATAATAGGAAAGAAAAGTAATAGAACTGTTTGAGGTCTCACCGAGTTAGGCAAGCCAGCTGTGGAGATAGAAAAATACATTTGTAATGATCAAGGTACCACTGTTGGCGTCTTTGTAACTCAGAGACAAAATGCCTGAAGATGATAAAGCAGAGATATAAATTTAATTGATTTCTAACTTTGACTATGATTATGGCACATGAGGCTTGCTGCTTGTCCCTTGTGTCAGTGGTACTGTCATTTCTTATCATTTAGAATCCTGAATTGCTCACTCTGTCCTCCAAACACAAATTTTAGCTTTGTATTTTCTTTTCCTTTCATTGCTCTTGCTTTTTAGCGTTCATTGGTCTTACATGTTGTTTGTTTTCTATTGTTTATTCTAGGTAAAATATCATCTGCGTTTTGGTGCAGGTACTGAGAAATCTTCAAATTTGCTAAGCTCCTTAGAAGCTACTGGATGGAATACACATCTTCTCTTTCCAGAGATACCTTCTCTAGGACCCAGGAACCCAGTTGGTGATGATGGGGGAGACCCTGGTGAGCAGTCCTCCAGCATACTTACATTAATATTTTGGTTGCAAGCTAGTAGTCATATCAACATGTGTGGATCATTTTTTTTCTATGAGTGAAAAGTTTATTCATTGTGGCAGTACATTTTTAAAATTGAGTTTTTATTGTAAAAACAAGCATATAGAAAACCTTATGCATTTGAAAAATATCTTCCTAAAACTGTAGATCATTTCCTGAACTTTATCAGTGTGTATCCCTGCATTTATATAGTCTTAGTTAGTAAAAGTTGGCTCTGCTGACTTAATAGACACATCTTCATAAACTAACATTGCCTGCATATTTATGGTTCTAAATTATTATTTTTTTTAAATTTAAATTTTGGTTAGTTAACAGAGTGCAATATTGGTTTCTGGAGTAGAATTCAGTGATTCATCACTTACATACAATACCCAGTGCTCATCACAGCAAGTGCCTTCTTTAATACCCATTACCCATCTAGCTCATCCCCCACTCACCTCCCTCCATTTGTTCTCTATCCTTAAGAGTCTCATGTGGCTTGTTTCCCTCTTTCTTTTTTTTTCTTTTCCCCCTTCCCATATGTTCATCTGTTTTCTTTCTTAAATTCCACATGTGTGAGATCATATGGTATTTATCTTTCTTTGACTGACTTATTTCACTTAGCATAATATACACTAGCTCCCATCCACGTCATTGCAAAAAGCAAGATTTCATTCTTTTTGATGGCTGAGTAATATTATACATACCACGTCTTCTTTATCCATTCATCAGTCCATGGACATTTGGGCTCTCTCCATAGTTTGGCTATTGTTGATAATGCTTCTATAAACATCTGGGTGCATGTACCCCTTCAAATCTGTATTTTTGTATCCTTTGGGTAAATGCCTACTAGTGCAATTGCTGGATTATAGAGTAGTTCTATTTTTAACTTTTTGAGGAAACTCCAAACTGTTCTCCAGAGTGGCCACACCAGTTTGCATTCCCACCAACAGTGCAAGAGGGTCCCTCTTTCTCCGCATTCTCGCCAACAGCAGTTGTTTCTTGCATTGTTAATTTTAGCCCTCCTGAAGGTGTGAGGTGATATCCCATTGTGGTTTTGATTTGCATTTCCCTGATGCTGAATAGATGTTGAGCATCTTTTCATGTGTCTGTTAGCCATCTGGATGTCTTCTTTGGAAAAGTGTCCATTCATGTCTTCTGCCCATTTCCTAGCTGGATTATTTGGGTTTTTTGGGTGTTGAGTTTGGGAAGTTCTTTATAGATTTTGGATACTAACCCTTTATCTGATATGTCATTTGCAATATCTTCTCCCATTTCGTAGGCTGCTTTTAGTTTTAGTTGATTCCTTCGCTGTGCAAAAGCTTTTTATCCTGATGAAGTCCCAATAGTTCATTTTTGCTTTTGTTTCCCTTCCTCCAGCGATGTGTTTAATAATAAATTGCTACGGCCGAGGTCTAAGAGGTTTCTGCCCATGTTCTCCTCTAGGATTTTGATGGTTTCCTATCTCACATTGAAGTCTTTCATCCATTTTGAATTTATTTTTGTGTATTGTGTAAGAAAGTGGTCCGGTTTCATTCTTCTGCATGTTGTCCAGTTTTCCCAACCCTGTTTGTTTAAGACACTTTCTTTTTTCCACTGGATATTCTTTCCTGCTTTGTCAAAGGAACTTGACCATACAGTTGTGGGTCCATTTCTGGGTTCTCTATTCTGTTCCATTGATCTATGTATCTGTTTTTGTGCCAGTACCATATTGTCTTGATGACTACAGCTTTGTAATACAGCTTGAAATCCGGAATCCTGATACCTCCAGTTTTTGGGTTTTTTTTTAAAGATTTTATTCATTTATTTGACAGAGAGAGACACAGTGAGAGAAGGGAACACAAGCAGGGGGACTGGGAGAGGGAGAAGCAGGCTTCCCACGGAGCAGGGAGCCTGACATGGGGCTCGATCCCAGGACCCTGGGACCACGACCTGAGCCGAAGGTAGACACTCAACGACTGAGCCACCCAGGCACCCCCTGATACCTCCAGTTTTGTTTTTCTTTTTCACAATTGCTTTGACTATTCGGGGTCTTTTGTGGTTCCATACAAATTTTAGGATTGTTCTAGGTCTGTGAAAAATGCTGGTGGTATTTTGATAGGGATTGCATTAAATGTATAGATTGCTTTGTGTAGTATAGACCTTTTAACAATATGTGTTCTTCTAGTCCATGAGCATGGAATGCTTTTCCATTTCTTTGTGTCCTCTTCAATTTCTTTCATAAGTGTTTTGTAGTTTTCAGAGTACAGATCTTTTACTTCTTTAGTTAGATTTATTCCTAGGTATTTTATTGTTTTTGGTGCAATTGTAAATGGGATAAATTCCTTGATTTCTTTTTCTGCTACTTCGTTATTGACGTACAGAAATGCAACAGATTTCTGCACATTGATTTTATATCCTGCAACTTTGCTGAATTCTTGTATGAGTTCTAGTTTTTTGGTGGAGTCTTTTGGGTTTTCTACATGGAGTATGATGTCGTCTGTAAACAGTGAAAGTTTGGATGCTTTTTATTTCTTTTTGTTGTCTAATCAGACAGGCTAGGACTTCCAGTACTCTGTTAAATAACAGTGGTGAGAGTAGACATCCTTGTCTTGTTCCTGACTTTAGGGGAAAGGCTCTCAGTTTTTTCCCCATTGAGGATGATATTAGCTGTTGGCCTTTCATATATGGCCTTTATGATGTTGAGGTATGTTCCATCTATCCCTACTTTGTTGAGGGTTTTTATCAAGAAAGGATGCTGTGTTTTGTCAAATGCTTTTTCTTCATCTATTGACAGGATCATATGGTTCCTATCCTTTCTTTAATAAATATGGCATATCACGTTGATTGATTTGCAGGTGTTGACCACCCTTGCAGCCCAGGAATAAATCCCACTTGATCATGGTGAATAACTCATCAAATGTACTGTTGAATTTGATTTGCTAGTATTTTATTGCATCCATGTTCATCAGGGATACTGGCCTGTAATTCTCCTTTTTAGTGGATCTTTATCTGGTTTTGAAATCAAGGTAATGCTGGCCTTGTAGAATGAATTTGGAAGTTTTCCTTCCATTTCTACTTTTTGGAACAGTTTGAGGAGAATAGGTATTAACTCTTCTTTCAGTGTCTGGTAGAATTCCACTGGGAATCTATATGGCCCTGAACTTTGGTTTGTTGGGAGATTTCTGATTACTGATTCAATTTCTTTGCTGGTTATGGATCTGTTCAAATTTTCTATTTCTTCCTGTTTCAATTTTGGTAGTTTGTAGGTTTCTAGGAATTTGTCCATTTCTTCCAGGTTGCCCAGTTTGTTGGCATATAATTTTTCATAGTATTCTCTTATAATTGTTTGTATTTCTGTGGTGTTGGTTGTGATATGTCCTCTTTCATTCATGATTTTATCTATTTGGGTCCTTTTATCTTTTTTATAAATCTGGCTATGGGTTTATCAATTTTATTAATTCTTTTGAAGAATAAATTCTTTGAAAAATGAGCTCTTAGTTTCATTAAATTGAAATCTCAATTTTTTCATTTTTTTTGTTTCTATATCATTTATTTCTGCTCTAATCTTTATTATTTCCCTTCTGCTGGCCTGAGGCTTTATTTGCTGTTCCTTTTCTAGCTCCTTTAGGTGTAAGTGTAGGTTGTGTATTTGAGACTTTTCTTGCTTCTTGAATTAGGCTTGTATTGCGTGCTCGCTTCAGCAGCACATATACTAAAATTAGGCTTATATTGCAATATACTTCCCTTTAGGACTGCCTTTGCTGCATCACAAAGATTTTAGACTGTTGTGTTTTCATTTTTATTTGCTCCCATGTATTTTTTTATTTCTTTTTTTAATGTAATGACTGTATATTTATTTATTTATTTATTTATTTATTTATTTATTTATGTTCAGTTAGCCAGCACATAGTACATCATTAGTTTTTGATGTAGTGTTCAATGATTCATTAGTTGCATATAACACCCAGTGCTCATCACAACACATGCCCTCCTTAATACCCATCACTTGGTTACCCCATCCCCCCTCCTTTCTGTAACCTTCAGTTTGTTTCCTGGAGTCCAGAGTCTCCAATGGTATGTCTCCCTCTCTGATTTCTTCCCATTCAGTTTTCCCTCCCTTCCCCTGTGGCCCTCCATGCTATTTTTTTTATTTCTTCTTTAATTATCTGGTTAACGCATTCATTCCTTTTCTTTAATTTTTTTTAATTTTTAATTTTTTAATTTAAATTCAGTTAGCCACCATATAGTACTATATGGTGACTAACATAACATAATAAAATAAAATTTTAAAAAAATAAAGAAAGAAAAGAAAAAAGAAAAAAAATAAATCCAATTAGCCCCATTCATTCTTTAGTAGGATGTTCTTTAACCTCCATGTATTTGTGGTCTTTCCAAATTTTTTTTTTGTGGTTGAATTCCAAGTTTCATAGCGTTGTGGTTAAATTATTCTTTTTGGTTGATGAATGAGTTTTAATTATGCAATGGTAATTTTAAATTCTTTTTTAATTGTATAGAGTACCTTGAAGGAAAAAAATAAACAGTAAGGGCTTTGAACTAAAACAATTCTGAGAAGTTAGCTTTAGGAAATCATTGAACAGCAGACAAAAGCTATGTGCAATTTAACCATTATCAATGAAAATTGGCAACAATCAAAACAGTGTATAATAAGTACATGGTTAAGCATATGAGGATATGTCAGTTTGACAACTACTGTGTAGTGGTGGTTAAAAATAATTCTTATCAGGCCTAATAAATAGAGAACCATATATACAGAATCATAGCTATGAAAAGTATGTATGAACCTATACAAAGATTGGGATGGCTGTCCAAAAACGAAAATAGTTAAACTAGAATGGTGGTATTGATTGTGTGTTGTTTTGTCATCTTATCAAAAACATTTTGAATATTTTTCCAAGCAAAAGTTAAAAAAGAGTCTGGCCTCTCTTATAATTAATCTACTGCCACCTAAATGTAATTTGTTAGAGTAAGTTAATTGAAAATAGCATGATCTTGGTAGAAAAAGAGTAGTTTAAAACCAGAAAGAAGAGTTGGTCACATAAAAATATTTAAATAGAGTGTTACTTCTGGAACGAGGTGTTTCCTTAAAAAGACCATGTTCTATAAAACAAGACAGAAGATAATTAGGCAAACTCCAACTATTGAGTGACACTGCATAGCAAATTAACATTAAAAATTTGGTATGAGGGGACACTCTTTGATTAAAGTGTGGTGACTGGGAGTTAGGTGACTTGATGTTTTTTGTTCAGACTTTATTAATCAGTAGCTTTATGATCCTAAACATTCTAGATAAAGTTTCTTCATCTGAAAAATGAATGTTTGGACTAGGCCACCCTTTAGGTCCCTTTTGACATGAAGATTCTATGATATTAATTATTAGGCCTTTAGCCAATTAAATCACCTGAGGATAGGTGGTGGGAGAGAAGATCAGAATTAGTTCAGTGAAATTTAAAAGTGAGATTTTTACAATTGTAATAAGAACACTTAACATGAGATATACCTTCTTCACTTTTTAAGTGCCCAATACAACATTGTTAATTATAGCCATGTTGTTGTGCAGCAGATCTTTAAAACTTTTAATATTGCAAACCTGAAATGCTATCCATTAAATACTTCCTAATGTTTCCCTCCCTCCAGCCCCTGGAAACCAAGATTCTACTTTCTGTTTCTGTGAATGTAGGTCAAATGCCCAATATAAGTGGAATCATATATTACTTGTCTTTTTGTGCATAATGTCCTCAGGGTGTATCCGTGTTGTGGCATATGACAGAATTTCTCTCTTTTTAAAGGCTGAATAATATTCCACTGTATGTATATGGTGCATTTTGTTTATCCATTCATCTGTGGAGGGACATAGGTTGCTTTCACCTCTTGGCTATTGTGAATAATGCTGCAGTGAACATGAGTGTGTTATCTCTTTGAGATCCTTTCTTCGGTTCTTTTGGATATATGCCATGAAGTGGGATTGCTGGATCATATGGTAGTTATTTTTTAGTATTTTGAGAAACCTCCATACTGTGCACCATTTTATATTCCTACCAAGAGAGCACAAGGATTCCAATTTCTTTACATCCTCATTAACACTTGTTCTTTTCTGTTTTTTTGGTAGTGATATCTCATTGTGATTTGGATATGCATTTCTCTGATGATTAGTGAAGTTGAATGTTTTTTCTTGTGTTTTTTGACCATTTGTGTGTTTTCTTTGGAGAAATGTCTGTTCAAGTCCTTTGCCCATTTTTTAATTGGCTTATTTTTGTTGTTGAGTTAGAGGAGTTCTTTATATATTCTTTTTTAAAGATTTGTTTATTTTTATTTTACTTTTTATTTTTTGTTTTTATTTTTTAATTTAAATTCAATTAGCCAAGTTATAGTACATCATTAGTTTTTGATATAATGTTCAATGACTCATTAGTCAAGTATAACACCCAGTGCTCATCACATCACATGCCCTCCTTAATGCCCATCACCCAATTACCCCATCTCCCCACCCACCTCCCTTTCAGCAACCCTCTTTGTTTCCCAGGGCAAGGGTCTCATATGGTTTGTCTCCTTCTCTGATTTCTTCCCCTTCAGTTTTCCCTCCCTTCCCTTATTGTCCTCTGCACTATTCCTTATGTTCCACATATGAATGAAACCATATGATAATTGTGTTTCTCTGATTGACTTATTTCACTTAGCATAATCCCCTCCAGTTCCATCCATGTTGATATAAATGGTAGATATTCATCCTTTCTGATGGCTGAGTAATATTCCATTGCATGTATGTATACTTTTTTTTAAAGATTTATTTATTTATTTATTTGAGATAGAGAGAGAGAAGAGTGAGCATGAGCAGAGAGGCAGAGGGAAAGGGTGAAGCAAACTCCCTGCTGAGCAGGGAGCCCAACACAGAGCTCGATCCCAGGACCCTGAGATCATGACCTGAGCAGAAGGCAGATGCCTAACCGACTGAGCCACCCAGGTGCCCCGAGATTTATTTATTTATTTGAGAGAGAGAGTGCGTGTGTGGGCAGTGGGAGGGGCAGAGAGAGAGGGAAAGAGAGAATCCTCAAGTAGACTCCCTGCTTGAGTGCAGAGCCCCTCACAGGGCTCGATCCCAGGACCCTGAGATCATGACCTGAACCAAAAAAAAAAGAGTCTGATGCCTAATCAGCTGAGCCACTCAAGCACCCTCTTTATATATTCTGGATATTAACCCTTTATCAGTTATATGGTTTGTGAGTATTTCTTCCCATTCCATAGGTTGCCTTTTTACTCTGTTGATTGTTTCCTTCCTGTGTAGAAGCTTTTGAGTTTGAAGTCATCTGTTTTCTGCTTTTGTCACCTGTGCTTTTGGTGTCATAGCCACATCATTGTGAAATCTAATGTCACGAAACTTTTGCCCTATATGTTTTCTTCTAGAGTTTTGTAATTTCAGGTGTTATGTTTAGGCCTTTAATCTCTTTTGATTTAACTTTTGCATGCAGTTTTGGGTAAGAATCCAACTCCATTCTTTTGCATGTGGATATCCAGTTTATCTAGCACCATTTGTTTTGAAGAGAGTGTCTTTTCTCCTGGTGGCCTTGTCAAAGGTCATCTGACCATATATGGGAGAATTTATTTCTGGGCCGTCTGTTCTGTTGGTCTCTATTTCAGTCTTTATGCTGCTACTATACCAATACTCTTTTGATTACTGTACTTTTGCATTATATTTTGAAATCAGTTAGTGCAAGGCCTCCAGCTCACAAGAGCAGGTGCTCTCTTTGCTTACGATTGTTTTGGCTATTCAAGGCTCTGTGCAATTTTATATGGATTTTAGGATTGTTTTTTCTGTTTCTGCAAAAAATGCCACTGGGATTTTTTTAAGTTTTTATTTAAATTCCAGTTAGTTAACGTACAGTGTAATATTAGTTTTGGGTATACAATTTAGTGATTCAGGACTTCCATACATACACCTGGTGCTCATCACAAGGATTTTGGTAGAGGTTGCATTGAATCTGGAGATCATTCTGGGTAGTATGGATATTTTAACAACAGTAAGTCTTCCAATCCAGGAACAAGGAATGTCTTTCCATTTACTTGTGTCATCTTTAATTTCTTTCAGCAATGTTTTGTAGTTTTCAGTGTGTAAGTCTTTCACCTCCTCGGTTAAGTTTATTCCTATGTATTTTATTCTTTTTGATGCTATTGTAAATGGGATTGTATCACACTTGTTTTGAGCATCACTTCTATTTATATGTCTGGTATGTCTGGTATTGAATTCTCATTTATTTTGGCTGATAAAATTACATAAAGCAACTGTATCACTTTCATGTAGTATTTCAGTTTTGGGAAGAGGGTAATACAATTCCATGTTATTTATTATCTGTTTGTGTCACAAATTACTATAGGTTTTGGGAAACTGTTTTGTTCTTTGAGTTAAAAGTTTTGAATTACTCAAATTGCCTTCTTTGTTTGCCTGGTTGTTTCTTGGTATACTGAACTTGACCCTCTTTGTTTTCTCATTTAGGGTACATCAGAGAAGGGTTCCTGCTTTTGCAGCATGTCGTAGATCGGGCCATCATGACGTACCATAACGGCAGAGCTGCAGAACAAGTGTTTAGTGGTTTCTTAATTTTTCTTAGGCAGTTTCCATTCCCTGCTTATTATAATGATAGTTTTTTGTGGAATTTTATGAGTATCTTCCCTTTGGTAGTTTTACTTGTATTTTCTCTAACCGAACTTACGCTCATCAGGACCATTGTTTCAGAAAAGGAAAAGAGATTAAAGGTAACTTCACTTTCTTTGCAGCATTTTGGGCCTGTGGAACAGATTTTGTATTCTGTACATTTGGCATTGGTGAACAGTTATATCGCAATAGCAATATACAAATATACAAATTTTCTGAAGTTCTACTTTTATTTAAATTCTTGATTTGGCCTGTAGCTTTATTGACTGAATGACTATTTAACATGGATATTATGGAGAGATGTCATATATTAAATGTCCTGAATCTTTTTTGGAATAAAATGGGCAACAAAGAAATAATCATATGAGCTCTTGAGTTAGACTAATTTAAGATACACTTCAATTTCAAGATTTGAGATGCATTTCAATGTTGTGAAATTAAGACCATATTGTTAAAAACAGTGGCTCTAAAGTCAGAAAACCATTGATTCATCCATCTTAATCCATTAATTTGTTCATTTATTTATTAATTACCTACTTTTGTCAGGGACTTTGATACAGAGTTTAGCTTTAAATCTTGGCTCCACCAATAATTAACTCTGTGATCATAGCCTGTTTCTTAAGATGTAAATTGAAGATAATACCAAATTTCTAGGGCTCTCAGGGGGATTAAGTAACATTTTATTTTAAAAAGTATCTAAGTCAGTCTCTCACCTATAGTAAGCACTCAACAAATGGCAGTTAAAAAGAGGACACAATTTCTACCTACTAGTTGTTAAAGGTTTAGTTGAGGAGATAGTAGCAAACTGAGTTACTTTTATAATATTAAGTACCTACAGGTGTGAAAAAAAGTTGTTCTTAAAGTACTGAGGGTGTGATGCTTGGTCTGTGCAATGGGGAGACAGCCTCAGAGGATGGGTTTTGAGACTATCAGTATCCTGTCAGCGTTCCTATCAGTGCTGCTGGGAGAAGAATGACCCTGGAAAGGAATGTGGGGAGAGCATGGTTTAGAGTAAGGGTTGGCAAGCTTTTTTTGGAAAGCACAGAATAGTAAATTTTTTAGGCTTGTGGGCCACATGCACCTCTGTTACATATCCTTTTCTTTTTCTCCTCCTCCTTCTCCTCCTCCTCTTCTTCTGCTTCTTCCTCCTTCTCTTCCTCTTCTTCTCCTTCCTCTTCAACCATTTAGAAATGCAAAAATTGTTCTTAGCTCACAGGACATAGAGAAGTAGTTTGTGGGCTAGATTTGGCCCATAGGCTGTAGTTTGCTCACATGAAGTTTGGCTGTGATATGAAGACTGAAGGTGTGGAACCAACTGTGAGGCAATTATAACAGACCAGGAGAAAAGCAGGGAGGGCCTAAGTCCGTGTGGTTTAGTATAAAGGAGGGAAGAGTTTAAGAAATATTTGGGTGGTAGAAATCAGTGGAAATGGATATGTTCATAATTAACTTCATATTCTGGAATTTTGCCCACACTTCTTTCAGCAGCTTGCTTTTCCACGTATCAGGTTGTTCTTAAGGTAGTTTGATCTTGTTGTATTGGGGTGAGGAAATATGCTGTGTTTCCTGAAGGGACAGTGATGCTTGGGTTCAATGAAGACAGAACAATATAGAAAGAGAAATCATTCTTTTCAGAGGCAAGGGATTGTCCCTTCTTCCAGGTTGCCTGGATATGCTAATGAAATTATCATTCCCCAAATCACCCAGGCTTGAAACCTCAATCTTATCAGTATAGTATAGTATAGTATAGTATAGTATAGTATAGTATAGTATAATATATATAGTATTTAGAATGCTGCCATTTCCTGCCTCTCTAACTTTTAGGTAAGTTACTTAACCTCTCTGTGCCTTGACTGTAAAATGGAGGTAAAAATACTCCTACCACATAGGGTTATGGCAATGATTGGAGAGATACATAGGAAATGTTATGTAGATGTCCACAGTAGTTATCTGTTTTCTAAATTCTGTTTCTTTCCCTCCATGTGTAGAAATGTCATTTTCTAGTTCAAGCTCTTACTGATTTTTTTTTACCATCCAGCTATTTCAGAAATCCTCTCATTGGTTTCCCTATCCTCCGTTTCTCCTTAGTCTTACTTCACATTAAACCCTTTTCCTTCCACCCCAAATAGTTCATTTTGTGCCATTCTTATTTTTGTTTCTCTGACCAGCATGTCTTTTTCTCTCTTTTCTAACTGGTGAGTAATCTCTTTGAAATCTATTTTCAACTACAATTTACTAGTTTTCTCTTTGTGTCTCCAGGTCATGTTACACAAACTTCAATCAGGTAGTTTAAATTTCTATTTACTTTTTCATTTTAGAGTTTCTAATTGAAATATAAAATACACATACCTATGTGTACAGATCACTAAATTATCCAACGTGAACACACCATATAACAACTATTCCAGTCAAGAAATAGAATGATGCCCGCAATCCAGAAATTCCTCACATTCCATCCAAATCACTACACCATCCCTCTTCCACAAGCACTGGGTGTTATACACAACTAATGAATTGTTGAACAATACATCAAAAACTAATGATGTACTATACGTTGGCTAATTGAACATAATAAAAAAAAGATAATCACTAACTTCTAAAACCCTATGTTAATGTTACCTGGTTTTAAACTTTATTTAAATAGAATTGTACAATAGCTATCCTTTTTTTTTAAATTTTTTTTTTAAAGATTTTATTTATTTATTTGAGACAGAGAGAATGAGAGAGAGAGAGTACATGAGATGGGGGAGGGTCAGAGGGAGAAGCAGGCTCCCTGCCGAGCAGGGAGCCTGATGCGGGACTCGATCCAGGGACTCCAGGATCATGACCTGAGCCGAAGGCAGTCGCTTAACCAACTGAGCCACCCAGGCGCCCTTTTTTAAATTTTTTTAAAAAGATTTTATTTACTTTGAGAGAGAGAGAGACAGTGAGAGAGGGAATACAAGCAGGGGGAGTGGGAGAGGGAGAAGCAGGCCTCCCGCCGAGCAGGGAGCCCGTTGTGGGACTCGATCCCAGGACCCTGGGATCATGACCTGAGCCGAAGGCAGACGCTCAACGACTGAGCCACCCAGGAGCCCCTACAATAGCTATCCTTTTGTGTTCTTCTGTGTAGCTACAGTTTGGCATTTTCATTGCTGTGTACTATTACATTTAATGAATATAGCACAATTTATCACTCTTCTCTTAATGGATACTTGGTTGTTCAAGTATTGGGCTATTACAGTAAGCTATTGTGAATATTTTAGTGCACATGTGCACGTTTTTCTGTTGGGTTTATACCTAGGATTGAGGTTGATGGAGTATACAGTATACATGTTTTCAGCCCTGTTAAATAAGGCCAAACGTTTTTCCAAAATGTTTGTGCCAATTTTCTCATAATCAGTAATATATGGGAGTTAACTCTTGCTCTATAAGTATGCCAACACTTGGTGGTGTTTTTAAATTTTAACCATTCTGGAAGGCATATAGTGGTCTCTCATTGCGGTTTTATTTTATTTATTTTTTTAATTTAAATTCAATTAGCCAAGGTATAGTATAGTCATTGTGGTTTTAATTTGATTTTCCTTGTTAACTAAGGTTGTTGAGCACCTTTTCATATGCTTATTGGCCACATGGATATCCTCTTTTGTGAAGGGTCAGTTCAAATGTCTTTTTCCCATTTTTCTTAGGGTTGGGTGTCTTCTTTCATAGATTTACAAGCATTCTTTATATATTTTGCATACTAGTTTTTTGTGTGATGTATGTATTGCAAGTATTTACTCCCAGTCTGTAGCTTGTCTTAATGGTGTCTTTGGATTTGTAAAAGTTATTAATTTTAATGTAATGAAGTCTTTACCTTTCTGATTAGTGCTTTCTGTGTCCAGTCTATGCTGGCTGAGTTCTCCCCAGGTCTTTAGATATTCTTCTTTTCTAATCTTTGTATTTAAGCCTCTAAATTTACCTCTAGTGATAACTTTAGTTGCAATCTACAAATTGAAGTATAGTGTTTTCTTTATTATATAGTTCAAAAGAGTTTCTAATTTTCATTGTGGATTTTTTCTTTGACCCATAAGATAACTCGAAAAGCATTTAAAAATTTTCAAACATATTAGGAGCCAGTATTTGAGTTTAGTTTTTTGAAATTTTGATGGCACTAGCTTTGTGGTCTAGACTGTAGCCAATTTTAGCAAATATTCTACATGCATGTGTGTACTAAGAACAATGTGTACTGTGTGTTCAATGGGTGCAGTTTTCTGTGCATGTTATAATAACTATTAGTCATGTTCTTCATATATTTTTTTTAGAGAGAGAGAGAGGTGAGGGAGGTGCAGAGGAAGAAGGAGACCGAGATTTTTTTTTCTTTTTCTTTTTTTTATTATGTTATGTTAATCCCCATACATTACATCATTAGTTTTTGATGTAGTGTTCCATGATTCATTGTTTGCGTATAACACCCTGTGCTCCATGCAGTACGTGCCCTCTTTAATACCCATCACCAGGCTAACCCATCCCGCCACCCCCCTCCCCTCTGAAACCCTCAGTTTGTTTCTCAGAGTCCATAGTCTCTCATGGTTTGTCTCCACCTCCGATTTCCCCCCCTTCATTTTTCCCTTCCTGCTATCTTCTTCTTCTTCTTCTTTTTTTTAACATATAATGTATTATTTGTTTCAGAGGTACAGGCCTGTGATTCAACAGTCTTACACAATTCACAGCACTCACCATAAGACATACCCTTCCCAATGTCTATCACCCAGCCACCCCATCCCTCCCACCCTCCACCACTCCAGCAACCCTCAGTTTGTTTCCTAAGATTACGAATTCCTCATATCAGTGAGGTCATATGATACATGTCTTTCTCTGATTGACTTATTTCGCTCAGCATAATACCCTCCAGTTCCATCCACGTCATTGCAAATGGCAAGATCTCATTCCTTTTGATGGCTGCATAATATTCCATTGTATATATATATACCACATCTTCTTTATCCATTTACGAGATTTTTTTTAAAGATTTTATTTATTTATTTGACAGACAGAGAGAGTACGAGGAGGGGGAATGTCAGAGGGAGAGAGAGAAGCAGGTTCCCTGCTGAGCCCAATGTGGGGCTTGATCCCAGGACCCTGGGATCATGACTGGAGCTGAAGCAGCCACTCAACCAACTGAGCCACCCAGGTGCCCCAGAGAGCAAGAATCTTAAGTAGACTCTATGCCCATTGTGGAGCCTTATGCAGGGCTGGATCTCACAACCCTGAGATCATGACCTGAACCAAAATCAAGAGTCAGACACTTAACCAACTGAACCACCCAGGCATCCCTATATTGTTCATATCTTTTTTTTTTTTTAAGATGTATTTATTTATTTTGAGAAAGAGAGCGAGAGAGAGCATGCATGAGCATGAATGGGAAGGGCAGAGGGAGAGGGAGAGAGAATTCCAAGCAGACTCTGTGCTGAGCACGGAACCCAACACCAGCTCTATCCCAGGACCCTGAGATCACACCTGACCTGAAACCAAGAGTTGGATGTTCAACTGACTGTACCACCCAGGTGACCCCCTTGTTCATATCTTTTTAAAACTTTTAATTATTATTATTTTTTTAAGTAATCTCTACACCCAGTGTGGGAGTTGAACTCACAACCCTGAGATCAAGAGTCACATCATGCTCCACTGACTGAGCCAGGCAGGTTCCCCTGTTGTTCATATCTTTTTTTTTTAAAGATTTTATTTATTTATTTGAGACAGAGAGCGCTCACATGTGCCAGAGGAGGGACAGAGGGAGAGGGACAAGTAGATTCTCTGCTGAGCAGGGAGCCTGATGCAGGGCTTGATCCCAGGACCCCAAGATCATGACCTGAGCCGAAGGCAGATGCTTAACCGACTGAGCCACCCAGGTGCCCCTGTTTATATCTTTAACATGGATTTCATGTCAGTTATATCAGTTATGGAGAGAAGTATGTTAAAGATTTCCCTCTGTTATTATTGATATTGAGTTCTCAGTGTTCATGACTGATTATTATTGGAGCACTTTTTTTTTAATGATAGCTGCTTTTTTTTTTTTAAGATTTTATTTATTTATTTGACAGAGAGAGACACAGCGAGAGAGGGAATACAAGCAGGGAGTGTGGGAGAGGGAGAAGCAGGCTTCCCGCCGAGCAGGGAGCCCGGTGTGGGGCTCGATCCCAGGACCTGGAATCATGACCTGAGCCGAAGGCAGATGCTTAACGACTGAGCCACCCAGGTGTCCCAAATGATAGCTGCTTTAAAGTCATTATTAGATAATTCTAATATCTATGTCATCTTGATTTGGCATCTGAGGATTTTCTTTTTGTTTTTAGAGTTTAGATATTCCTTATCTTGGTTTGTTGAGTAATTTGGGGTTGTATGCTGAATATTTTGAATATTGTGTTATAAATCCCTTGTTCCTTTTGAAAATTTTCCATTTCAATATGTAGTTAATCTCTTTAGACTTAGAATACACATCCTTGCAAATAGCAAGATCCCATTCTTTTTCACGGATGAGTAATATTTCATTATATATATACCACATCTTCCTAATCCATCTATTGATAGACATTTGAGTTGCTTGCATATCTTGGCTACTATAAATAATGCTGCAATAAACATAGGGATGCATATATCTTTTGGAATTAGTGTTTTCATTTTCTTTGGGTAAATATCCAATAGTGGAATTACTAGATCATATGGTAATTCTATTTTTAATTTTTTGAGGAATCTCCATACTGTTTTCCGCAGTAGCTACACCCATTTGCATTCCTACCAACAGTGTGAGAGGGTTCCTTTTTCTTCATATTCTCACCAATACTTATTTCTTGTCTTTCTGATTCTAGCCATTCGGGCAGGTATAAGATGTTATCTAATTGTGGTTTTGATTTGCATTTCCTGATGATTAGTAATGTTGAACATCTTTTTATGTGCATATTGATGATCTGTATATCTTCTTTGGAAAAATGTCTATTCAGGGCCTCTCCCTATTTTTTAGGTTGATTATTTGTTTTTTGGGTGTTGAGTTATATAAGTTCTTTTTTTTTAATTTAATTTAACTTAATTTTATTATGCTATGTGAGTTGTATATGTTCTTAGTATATTTTGCGATGTTAACCCCTTATTGGATATATCATTTACAAATATCTTCTCCCATTCAGTAGCTTGTCTTATTTTTGTTGATTGTTTCCTTTAGTGTGCAGAAGTTTTTTATTTTGATGTAGTCCCAATAGTTTATTTTTGCTTTTGTTTCTAGACATATCTAGAAGAATGTTGCTATGGCTGATGTCAAAGAGGTTACTGCCTGTGTTCTCCTCTAGGATTTTAATGGTTTACTGTCTCATATGTAGGTCTTTAATCCATTTTGAATCTTTGTGTATGTTATAAGAAAATGGTCCAGTTTCATTCTTTTGCATGTTGCTGTCCAGTTTTCCTAACACTGTTTGTTGAAGAGACTTTTTCCATTGCATGTGCTTTCCTTCTTTGTTGAAGATTAATTGACCATATACTTGTGGGTTCATTTCTGGATTTTCTATTCTGTTCCATTGATCTATGTGTCTGTTTTTGTGCCAGTACCATACTGTTTTGATCACTACAGCTTTGTAGTATAACTTGAAATCTGGAATTGTGATACCTCCAGTTTTTTCTTTCTTTCTTTCCTTTTTTTAAAATTTTATTATGTTATGTTAGTCACCATACAATACATCATTAGTTTTTGGTGTGGTGTTCCATGATCCATTGTTTTTGTATAACACCCAGTGCTCCATGCAGTACAAGCCTTCCTTAATACCCATCACTGAGCTAACCAATCCACCCTCCCCCCTCCCCTCTAAAACCCTCAGTTTCTCAGAGTCCATAGTCTCTCATGGTTCATCTCTCCCTCCGATTCCCCCCCCTTCATTTTTCCTTTCCTTCTCCTAATGTCCTCCATGCTATTCCTTATGTTCCACAACAAAGTGAAACCATATGATAATTGACTTTCTCTGCTTGACTTATTTCACTTAGCATAATCTCCTCCAGTCCCATCCATGTTGATGTAAAAGTTGGGTATTCATCCTTTCTGATGGCTGAGTAATACTCCATTGTATATATGGACCACATCTTCTTTATCCATTCATCTGTTGAGGGGCATCTCGGCTCTTTCCACAGTTTGGCTATTGCGGACATTGCTGCTATGAACATTGGGGTGCATATGGCCCTTCTTTTCACTGCATCTGTGTCTTTGGGGTAAATACCCAGGAGTGCAATTGCTGAGTCATAGGGTAGCTCTATTTCTAAATTTTTGAGGAACCTCCACACTGTTTTCCAAAGTGGCTGTACCAACTTGCATGCCCACCAACAGCGTAAGAGGGTTCCCCTTTCTCCACAACCTCTCCAACATTTGTTTCTTTCCCAGTCAATTTTTGCCATTCTAACTGGTGTAAGGTGGTATCTCAATGTGGTTTTGATTTGAATTTCCCTGATGGCTAATGATGATGAACATTTTTTCCTGTGTCTGTTAGCCATTTGTATGTCTTCTTCAGAGAAGTGTCTTTTCATATCTTCTGCCCATTTTTTGACTTGATTATTTATTTTTTGGGTGTTGAGTTTGAGAAGTTCTTTATAGATCTTGGATACCAGCCCTTTATCTGCAGTGTCATTTGCAAATATCTTCTCCCATTCTGTGGGTTGCCTCTTTGTTTTGTTGACTGTTTCCTTTGCTGTGCAGAAGCTTTTTGTCTTGATGAAGTCCCAAAAGTTCATTTTTGCTTCAGTTTCACTAGCTTTTGGAGATGTATCTTGAAAGAAGTTGCTGTGGCCGATGTCAAAGAGGTTACTGCCTATGTTCTCCTCTAGGATTTTGATGGATTCCTGTCTCACGTTGAGATCTTTCATCCATTTTGAGTTTATCTTTGTGTATAGTGTTAGAGAATGGTTGAGTTTCATTCTTCTGCATGTGGCTGTCCAATTTTCCCAGCACCATTTATTGAAGAGACCGTCTTTTTTCCATTGCATGTTTTTTCCTGCTTTGTCAAAGATTATTTGACCATAGAGTGGAGGGTCCATATCTGGGTTCTCTATTCTGTTCCATTGGTCTATATGTCTGTTTTTGTGCCAGTACCATCCTGTCTTGGTGATCACAGCTTTGTAATATAGCTTGAAATCGGGCAACATGATGCCCCCAGCTTTGTTTTTCTTTTTCAACATTTCTTGGCGATTCGGGGTCTTTTCTGATTCCATACAAATTTTAGGATTGTTTGTTCCAGCACTTTGAAAAATGTCATTGGAATTTTGATCAGGATGGCATTGAAGGTATAGATTGCTCTGGGTAGCATAGACATTTTAACAATGTTTATTCTTCCGATCCATGAGCATGGAATATTTTTCCATCTTTTTGTGTCTTCTTCAATTTCTTTCATGAGTGTTCTGTAGTTCCTAGAGTATAGATCCTTTACCTCTTTGGTTAGGTTTATTCTGAGGTATCTTATGGTTTTTGGTGCTATTGTAAATGGAATCGTTTCTCTAATTTCTCTTTCTACAGTTGCATTGTTAGTGTATAAGAAAGCAACTGATTTCTGTGCATTGATTTTGTATCCTGCCACATTACTGAATTGCTGTATGAGTTCTAGTAATTTGGGGGTGGAGTCTTTTGGGTTTTCCACATAAAGTATCATGTCATCTGTGAAAAGAGAGTTTGACTTCTTCTTTGCCAATTTGAATACCTTTTATTTCTTTTTGTTGTCTGATTGCTGTTGCTAGGACTTCTAGTACTATGTTGAACAATAGTGGCGAGAGTGGGCATCCTTGTCGTGTTCCTGATCTTAAGGGAAAGGCTCTCAGCTTTTCCCCATTGAGGATGGTATTCGCTGTGGGTTTTTCATAGATGGATTTTTATGAACTTGAGGAATGTTCCCTCTATCCCTATACTCTGAAGAGTTTTAATAAGGAAAGGGTGTTGTATTTTGTCAAATGCTTTTTCTGCATCAATTGAGAGGACTATATGGTTCTTCTCCCTCCTCTTATTAATGTGTTCTATCACACTGATTGATTTGCTAATGTTGAACCACCCTTGCATCCCGGGGATAAATCCCACTTGGTTGTGGCAGATGATCCTTTTAATGTATTGTTGGATCCTATTAGCTAGGATTTTGTTGAGGATTGTGGAATCCATATTCATCAGGGATATCAGTCTGAAATTCTCCTTTTGGATGGGGTCTTTGCCTGGTTTGGGGATTAAGGTAATGCTGGCCTCATAGAATGAGTTTGGAAGTTTTCCTTCTGTTTCTATTTTTTGAAACAGCTTCAGTAGAATAGGTATTATTTCTTCTTTGAATGTTTGGTAGCATTCCCCAGGGAATCCATCAGGCCCTGGACTCTTGTTTTTTGGGAGGTTTTTGATCACTGCTTCAATCTCGTTACTGGTTATTGGCCTATTCAGGTTGTCAATTTCTTCCTGTTTCAGTCTTGGCAGCTTATAGGTTTCCAGGAAGGCCTCCATTTCATCCAGATTGCTCAGTTTATTGGCATATAGTTGTTGAAATAATTTCTAATAATTGTTTCTATTTCCTTGGTGTTAGTCGTGATCTCTCTCCTTTCATTCATAAGTTTATTAATTGGGGTCCTTTCTCTTTTCTTTTGGATAAGTCTGGCCAGTGGTTTATCGATCTTATTAATTCTTTCAAAGAACCAACTTCTAGTTTTGTTGATCTGATCTACTGTGTTTCTGGTTTCTAATTCATTGATTTTTGCTCTAATCTTAATTATTTCTCTTCTAATGTGTGGCTCAGGCATCGTTTGTTGCTTTTTCTCTAGTTCTTTAAGGTGCAGAGTTAGTTGGTGAATTCGGGATTTTTCTATTTTTTTGAGTGAGGCTTGTATGGCTATGTATTTCCCCCTTAGGACCGCCTTTGCAGTGTCCCATAGGTTTTGGACCGATGTGTTTTCGTTTTCATTGATTTCCATGAATTGTTTAAGTTCTTCTTTGATTTCCTGGTTGACCCAAACACTCTTGAGCTGAGTGGTCTTTAGCTTCCAAGTGTTTGAATTTCTGCCAAATTTTTTCTTGTGATTGAGTTCCAGTTTTAAAACATTGTGGTCTGAGAATATGCAGGGAATAATCTCAATCTTTTGGTATCGGTTGAGACCTAATTTGTGACCCAGTATGTGGTCTATTCTGGAGAAAGTTCCATGCGCGCTCGAGAAGAATGAGTATTCTGTTGTTTTAGGGTGGAATGTTCTTTGTATACCTATGAGGTCCATATGGTGCAGTGTATCATTCAAAGCTCTTGTTTCCTTGTTGATTGTCTGCTTAGATGATCTGTCCATTGCTGAGAGTGGAGTATTGAGGTCTCCTACAATTAACATATTGTTATCAATATGACTCTTTATTTTGGTTAATAGTTGGTTTATGTGGATGGCTGCTCCCATGTTGGGGGCATAGATATTTACAATTGTTAGATCTTCTTGTTGGATAGACCCCTTAAGAATGATATAGTGTCCTTCTGTGTCTCTAACTACAGACTTTAGTTTAAAATCTAATTTTTCTGATATAAGAATTGCTACCCCAGCTTTCTTTTGAGGTCTGCTGGCATGGAAGATGGATCTCCATCCCTTCACTTTCAGTCTGGATGTATCTTTAGGTTCAAAATGAGTCTCTTGTAGGCAGCATATGGATGGGTCCTGTCTTTTTATCCAATCTGCAACCCTGTGCTGTTTTATGGGAGCATTTAGGCCATTCATGTTGAGAGCGATTATTGAAAGATATGAATTAATTGTCATCATGTTGCCTGTGAAGATGTTGCTTTTATAGATTGTCCCTGTAAATTTCTGTTGTATATGACTCTTGGGGTCTTTCTCCTTTTATAGAACACCCCTTAATATTTCTTGCAGGGCCGGCTTAGTGGTCACATATTCTTTCAGTTTCTGCTGGTCTTGGAAGCTCTGCATCTCTCCATCCATTCTAAATGACAGCCTTGCCGGATAAAGTATTCTTGGCTACATGTTCTTCTCGTTTAGTACCCTGAATATGTCTTGCCAGGCCTTTCTGGCTTGCCGGGTCTCTGTGGATAGGTCTGACGTTATTCTGATGTTCTTCCCTCTGTACGTAAGTAATCTCTACCCCCTAACTGCCCTTAAGATGGTTTCCTTGGTTCTAAGATTTGCGAGTTTTACTATTACATGCTGGGGTGTTGACCTGTTTTCCTTGATCTTGGGAGAGGTCCTCTCTGCTTCTAGGACACGAATGTTTGTTTCAGTCCCCAGATTAGGGAAGTTCTCATCTACGATTTGCTCAAATACATCTTCTAGTCCTCTCTCTCTCTCCACTCCCTCCGGGATTCCAATAATTCTGACATTGGAATGCTTCATGGTGTCGTCACTTATTTCTCTGATTCTATTTTCATGGATTCTTAGTTGTTTTTCCCTGGCCTCCTCTTTTCCCTTTTTATTTATTATATTGTCTTCCAGGTCACTTATTCGTTCTTTTGCCTCACTTACCCTAGCTGTTAGATTATCTAGGTTAGATTGGATCTCATTGATAGCATTTTTAAGTTCTGCCAATTCAGCTTTCATTTCTGCCCTAGAGACTCTATGTTGCCATTAATTGATTTCTCTATTCTAGCTATTGTCTTCACAATTGCTAGCCTGAATTCCATCTCCGACATCTTGGTTATATCTGCATCCATTTGTAAGTCATAATGTCTGAGTCTTTTCTATTTTGGGGGTTCCTCCTCCTAGTCATTCTGTTGATGGGTGGTTGAGGGAATGTATAGAGTCCAAATTATTGACCAGAACCCAAGCAAGATGCACCTGTTTTCTAGGGACCTTAGGGTTGCTGGCCTCTTGTTTTCCCAGCCTGTCTTCTGGGGGAGGGGCCTGTCACACTGTTACTCAGGCAACCCTATTTGGGCAGAGTTGCCCTGCCCCCCTGAGGTGAGGGATTGTCTCAGTGGGAACCAGTTTTTTGGGGCTTTTGTTCTCTGGCGGCTTTCCCTGGCTGCTTTCCGCGTCTCTTCCGCGAGTCAGAGCAGAAGAGACCGTTTCCAACCCTCTGCCTCAGAGCAGAGAGATCGCAGTGTGTTTTTCAGTGAGCTCTCCAGGCCACACTGTCTCTGTTTCTGTCCGTGCTGCTATAAACTGCAGCAGCCCAGGTTGTGCGCCCCTCCACAGCGCCCCCAGTCCTGCCTCCAGGTCGGGGCACGTCTCTGCCCTTTGTGCTTCTAAAACCCCCAGCCGCTCCCAGTTCGCACGCGTGACCCCGCCGCTCTGGGTTTCCCTCCCTGGGGCTGCCCTAAAGTCCTTTCCCTGCCACTGCCGGTCTGCGAGTCTGTGCCCGTCCCCAGCACGTGAGGCTGTTGCTCACAGACGGTGTAGGATCCCCACAGCCAGGCTCCCTCCTGCTGCTGTTTATCCTCCGATATCTGCCCGTGGAATCATGGCTCCCCACTTCGTATCTTGAAACCAACTGCCCACGATATTCTGTTTATAGAGATCCAGATCTATTTTCTTACATCTCAGGCTGATTTCGTGGGTGCTCAGAGTGGTCTGGTAGATATCCAGCTCAATTCCGGGGACCAGTTGGAATAGGGTCCCCTACTCCTCTGACATCTTTCCCCTGCTCCCCTCCAGTTTTTTCTTTTCAAGATTACTTTGGTTATTCAGGGTCTTTTGTAGTTCCATGTAAATTCTAGGATTGTTTGTTCTAGCTCTGTGAAAAATGCTGGTGGTATTTTGACAGGGATTGCATTAAATTTGTAGATTGCTTTGGGTAGTATAGACCTTTTAACAGTATGTGTTCTTCCAATCCATGAGCGTGGAATTTCTTTCCATTTGTGTCATCTTTAGTTTCTTTCATTGATATTTTATAGTTTCAGAGTACAGGTCTGTCAGTTCTCCAGTTAAGTTTATTACTAGGGTTTGTTTTTTTTTCCCACATCCTTACCAACAGCATTGTTTATTATGTTTTTGATTTTAGCCATTCTGAAAGGTGTGATGTGATATCTCATTCTGATTTGCATTTCCCTGATGATAAGTGATGATGAGCATCTTTTCATGTGTCTTGGCTGTTTGTATGTCTTCTTCGGAGAAATGTCTGTTCATGTCTTCTGCCCATTTTTAAATTGGATTATTTGGTTTTTGGGTGTTGAATTTTATAAGTTCTTTACATATTTTGGATACTGTGCTGAATTGTAGTTCATGAAGCTCACTACTAAAACTCTGCGAACTTGCCCATTATGTTATTTGGATTTTAGTGTTCACCGATCAGGACATTGAGGCACAGAGAGGTCAAGGAGTTTTCTCAAGGTTATACTCCTGATAAGTGGCAGAGAGAGGATTCAAACCAGGGGAATCTCTCTCAGATTCATTGTACCAGGGGAAAGTGGCCTCAGAAATGTACAGAGGCAGCATAATGGAGGGGGAAGAGCACAGAACAGAGAGCTCCTTCTGTGCAACTTTGTAGAAGCAATTCACCCTCTTTGAGTCTGGCTTTATGATCTATAAAATTAGAAGGGTTTATGTAAATTAGGGAATGGCAAACTTTACCTGTAAACAAAACCAGATAATATATATTTTAGGCTTTGCAGGCCATATTACAGTTATCAGCTCTGTTGTAGGGTGAATGCAGCCATGATACGGAAATGAGTGAACATGGCTGTGTGCCAATAAAGCCTTATTTATTTATTTATTTATTTATTTAAAATTTTTTATTGTTATGTTAATCCCCATACATTACATCATTAGTTTTAGATATAGTGTTCCATGATTCATTGTTTGTGCATAACACCCAGTGCTCCATGCAGAGCGTGCCCTCCTCAATACCCATCACCAGGCTAACCCATCCTCCCACCCCCCTCCCCTCTAGAACCCTCAGTTTGTTTTTCAGAGTCCATTGTCTCTCATGGTTCTTCTCCCCCTTCGATTTCCCCCCCTTCATTCTTCCCCTCCTGCTACATTCTTCTTCTTCTTTTTTTCTTTCTTAACATATATTGCATTATTTGTTTCAGAGGTACAGATCTGAGATTCAACAGTCTTGCACAATTCACAGCGCTTACCAGAACACATACCCTCCCCAGTGTCCATCACCCAGTCACCCCATCCCTCCCACCCCACCCCCCACTCCAGCAACCCTCAGTTTGTTTCCTGAGATTAAGAATTCCTCATATCAGTGAGGTCATATGATACATGTCTTTCTCTGTTTGACTTATTTCGCTCAGCATAATACCCTCCAGTTCCATCCATGTCGCTGCAAATGGCAAGATCTTATTCCTTTTGATGGCTGCATAATATTCCATTGTATATATATACCACATCTTCTTTATCCATTCATCTGTTGATGGACATCTTGGCTCTTTCCACAGTTTGGCTATTGTGGACATGGCCAATAAAGCCTTATTTATAAAAGTATGAGGCAGCCTGGATTTAGCCCAAAGGCTGTAGTTTGCCTGCCCCTGCTTTAAACTATAATGGAATTAAAGCTTATATACCTTCCTTTAATACTTCCTGGAGGTAGAACATAATAAAAAGAAAGGTGGTCCTATTTTTTGTGTTTTAAATTTTTAATTATTTCTTGTCTTAGAACTGCAACTGGTAAGTTATCAGGGAGAAGATCTGGACTCAAAATTCTGAGTTGGCATCGTAGCTCCACCACTCATTAGGTGGATGGTTTTGATCAGGTCACTTGACTATTCTGAGACTTGATTTCTCTGTAAAATGAGAAAGATAATACTTAACCCATGTAAGTTTTTATGGGAAATAAGTCAGATAATATTTATGAATGCATTTTGAAAACTATGAATTGTTTTTCATGACATCTGGTTTGTGTTTCCTCTCCTACAGGAGTACCAGCTCATGATAGGACTCAGTAATGCTATGCTCTGGGCTTCCTATTTTGTCTCATTCTTTCTGATGTTTTTAATTATCATCTGTTTACTGTGCATGATTTTATCTGTCAAGGCAAGTATGTATTTGAATTCAGCACACTGCATCTAAAGTTCGAGAGGGATAAAATAACTGTGGGGATGGACTGAGTGGGTTTTAGTTTGCAAAAGAATATGTACATTTTTCATTGAGTCCCCTAGGGAATTCAGAAGCTGCTCAGCTTATCAGCACACAAAACCCTAGACCTAGATGGGCAACCCTTCCACAAGAAAAGAGTTTTTAGCTAACTTTCCATCTCTCTGAGCAGTGACCCGTTTCACTAGGGCTACTTGAGTGGTAAGGGTATTTTCTTTGGCCTCCCTTGTTTATCTATGACACCTCTTACTGTAGGACTAAACTGGCATCCTGGTTGTTTTGTTAGATCGTACCTGATGTAGTCCTCCAGTACAGTGACCCATCTCTCGTCTTTGTCTTTTTCCTGTGCTTTGTCGTCGCCTCTATATCCTTCGGCTTTCTGATTTCCACATTCTTCAATACAGGTGAGTCTAAGACTCCTCCCTTGACAGATTCTCAGCATATCTGTTGACTTTAAAGAGGATTTCATTTGGGAGCTCGTTCTAAACTTCAGCTGCCACCTCATATCCAGCCTCTGCTTATTACACTTTAACAAGAAAGACAGATATCATATGCATGTAAAATGATTTGAGAGGAAGGGCAAAGATCAGGAAATCAATACAGCAGAGGATGCCCGTAAAAAGAGGATAAAAACTGACATAAGGTCACATGTGACAATAGGGTGTCAACTAAAATAGGGTCATATGGAAATATTCATTCCTTCACCCACTTGCTCTTTAAAGTCTTTGAATCACTCATCACATGCCTGGAACCATGTTGAATATGCAAAAAGCACATGAGAATCGACTTCCTACCCTATGTGTTCTCACATATGAGAGGAATATGTGACTGGATAAATTCAGACTCGGCTAAGTTAGGGAATTTGTACAATTACTTCTCCAGTGGTCATTTTCTGTTATCATTTATTAAAAAAATAAGTATATCTTCTTTTTCAGACAACAAATATTCACCATTACACTTTTATATCTTTCATATATGCTGAATAATTAGAGTATTACCTTCTCTCGGTCATTTAAGGTACAAGTACTATAAAACAAATTGCTTTATGGTAAACTTTACATTTCATAGGAATTTTTATTGTTTTCAGCAATAACACTGCTACCAGTTGGTTGGTTCTTACAAAGTAGAGAGTCATACCTGCCATCTATCATGAAGTCTAGCAAAACTATGAGTGCAGAGAATCATTCTGTCAAAGTCAGGCTGAAGAGCAGGGTAAAGTGTACAAATGCCAAGGAGCAACTCATTGGCCAAAACAACTATGATACTGATTAAATATTTAAAAACATTCCTTCTGTTTATAAACATTGCCGAGGTGACACAAAGTCCAAAATTAGGTGGGAGGTGATTGAAAGCCAAAGATAGCTTTTGTGTTGGGATTTTCTTTTGAGCACCAGAGATTTTGGTGTTTTCTTCCAACAGCAATTCAGGGAGCTAAGGTAAGTCTGGAGAACCTGCTACAGGTGGATTATTTAAGAGGACACCTCAAATAAAGGTAAAACCTCAAAGAGCCTCTCTTGCTGTGCAGGTGAATGAGAAACAAAGGTGCCACACAGAGGGAACAGCAAATTCTTGCTTTGCTTAAATTCACCAAGGTATTAAGATTGTGGTTTATGTGAGAAGGGCATCAGTGAATGCAATCAGCAGATAAAAATTCCAAGTTTTAATAGCAGAAGATTAGTGAGTTATATAAAATTTTATATTTTGGAAGTTATGGAAGTGCTTCTTCTTCTTTTTTTTTAAGATTTTATTTGACAGAGAGAGACACAGTGAGAGTGGGAATGCAAGCAAGGGGAGTGGGAGAGGGAGAAGCAGGCTTCCCGCCGAGCAGGGAGCCCAATGTGGGGCTCAATCCCAGGACCCCAGGATTATGACCCCAGCCGAAGGCAGACGGCTAACGACTGAGCCACCCAGGCGCCCCTATGGAAGTGCTTCTTTATCCCTTTTGCCATCTACTTACATATCTGAAGTTTTTTGGTGGTTGGTTTTTTTGTGATTCCTGTTTTAGTTGTCTTTTTTTTTTTTTATTGTTATGTTAATCCCCATACATTACATCATTAGTTTTAGATATAGTGTTCCATGATTCATTGTTTGTGCATAACACCCAGTGCTCCATGCAGAACGTGCCCTCCTCAATACCCATCACCAGACTAACCCATCCTCCCACCCTCCTCCCCTCTAGAACCTTCAGTTTGTTTTTCAGAGTCCATTGTCTCTCATGGTTCTTCTCCCCCTCCGATTTCCCCCCCTTCATTCTTCCCCTCCTGCTACATTCTTCTTCTTCTTTTTTTCTTTCTTAACATATATTGCATTATTTGTTTCAGAGGTACAGATCTGAGATTCAACAGTCTTGCACAATTCACAGCACTTACCAGAACACATACCCTCCCCAGTGTCCATCACCCAGTCACCCCATCCCTCCCACCCCACCCCCCACTCCAGCAACCCTCAGTTTGTTTCCTGAGATTAAGAATTCCTCATATCAGTGAGGTCATATGATACATGTCTTTCTCTGTTTGACTTATTTCGCTCAGCATAATACCCTCCAGTTCCATCCACGTCGTTGCAAATGGCAAGATCTCATTCCTTTTGATGGCTGCATAATATTCCATTGTATATATATACCACATCTTCTTTATCCATTCATCTGTTGATGGACATCTTGGCTCTTTCCACAGTTTGGCTATTGTGGACATTGCTGCTATAAACATCGGGGTGCACGTACCCTTTCGGGTCCCTACTTTTGTATCTTTGGGGTAAATACCCAGTAGTGCAATTGCTGGATCATATGGTAGCTCTATTTTCAACTTTTTGAGGAACCTTCATACTGTTTTCCAGAGTGGCTGCACCAGCTTGCATTCCCACCAACAGTGTAGGAGGGTTCCCCTTTCTCCGCATCCCCGCCAACATCTGTCATTTCCTGACTTGTTAATTTTAGCCATTCTGACTGGTGTGAGGTGGTATCTCATTGAGGTTTTGATTTGGATTTCCCTGATGCCGAGCGATATTGAACACTTTTTCATGTGTCTGTTGGCCGTTTGGATGTCTTCTTTGGAAAAATGTCTGTTCATGTCTTCTGCCCATTTCTTGATTGGATTCTTTGTTCTTTTGGTGTTGAGTTTGATGAGTTCTTTATAGATTTTGGATACTAGCCCTTTATCTGATATGTCATTTGCAAATATCTTCTCCCATTCTGTCAGTTGTCTTTTGGTTTTGTTGACTGTTTCCTTTGCTTTGCAAAAGCTTTTTATCTTGATGAAGTCCCAATAGTTCATTTTTGCCCTTGCTTCCCTTGCCTTTGGCGATGTTTCTAGGAAGAAGTTGCTGCGGCTGAGGTCGAAGAGGTTGCTGCCTGTGTTCTCCTTTAGGATTTTGATGGACTCCTGTCTCACATTGAGGTCTTTCAACCATTTGGAGTCTATTTTTGTGTGTGGTGTAAGGAAATGGTCCAGTTTCATTCTTCTGCATGTGGCTGTCCAATTTTCCCAACACCATTTGTTGAAGAGACTGTCTTTTTTCCATTGGACATTCTTTCCTGCTTTGTCAAAGATTAGTTGACCATAGAGTTGAGGGTCCATTTCTGGGCTCTCTATTCTGTTCCATTGATCTATGTGTCTGTTTTTGTGCCAGTACCATACTGTCTTGATGATGACAGCTTTGTAGTAGAGCTGGAAGTCTGGAATTGTGATGCCGCCAGCTTTGCTTTTCTTTTTCAACATTCCTCTGGCTATGCGGGGTCTTTTCTGGTTCCATACAAATTTTGGGATTATTTGTTCCATTTCTTTGAAGAAAGTGGATGGTATTTTGATGGGGATTGCATTGAATGTGTAGATTGCTCTAGGTAGGATTGACATCTTCACAATATTTGTTCTTCCAATCCATGAGCATGGAACGTTTTTCCATTTCTTTGTGTCTTCCTCAATTTCTTTCATGAGTATTTTATAGTTTTCTGAGTACAGATCCTTTGCCTCTTTGGTTAGATTTATTCCTAGGCATCTTATGGTTTTGGGTGCAATTGTAAATGGGATCGACTCCTTAATTTCTCTTTCTTCTGACTTGTTGTTGGTGTATAGGAATGCCACTGACTTCTGTGCATTGATTTTATATCCTGCCACTTGACTGAATTCCTGTATGAGTTCTAGCAGTTTTGGGGTGGAGTCTTTGGGATTTTCCACATAAAGTATCATATCATCTGCAAAGAGTGAGAGTTTGACTTCTTCTTTGCCAATTTGGATGCCTTTGATTTCTTTTTGTTGTCTGATTGCTGTGGCTAGGACTTCCAATACTATGTTGAATAGCAGTGGTGATAGTGGACATCCCTGCCGCGTTCCTGACCTTAGGGGGAAGGCTCTCAGTTTTTCCCCATTGAGAATGATATTCGCTGTAGGTTTTTCATAGATGGCTTTTATGATATTGAGGTATGTACCCTCTATCCCTACACTCTGAAGAGTTTTGATCAAGAAAGGATGCTGTACTTTGTCAAATGCTTTTTCTGCATCTATTGAGAGGATCATATGATTCTTGTTCTTTCTTTTGTTAATGTATTGTATCACGTTGATTGATTTGCGGATGTTGAACCAACCTTGCAGCCCAGGGATAAATCCGACTTGGTCGTGGTGAATAATCCTTTTAATGTACTGTTGGATCCTATTGGCTAGTATTTTGGTGAGAATTTTTGCATCCATGTTCATCAGGGATATTGGTCTGTAATTCTCCTTTTTGATGGGGTCTTTGTCTGGTTTTGGGATCAAGGTAATGCTGGCCTCATAAAATGAGTTTGGAAGTTTTCCTTCCATTTCTATTTTTTGGAACAGTTTCAGAAGGATAGGTATTAATTCTTCTTGAAATGTTTGGTAGAATTCCCCTGGGAAGCCATCTGGCCCTGGGCTTTTGTGTTTTGGGAGATTTTTGATGACTGCTTCAATTTCCTTAGTGGTTATAGGTCTGTTCAGGTTTTCTATTTCTTCCTGGTTCAGTTTTGGTAGTTGATACATCTCTAGGAATGCATCCATTACTTCCAGGTTATCTAATTTGCTGGCATAGAGTTGCTCATAATATGTTCTTATAATTGTTTGTATTTCTTTGGTGTTGGTTGTGATTTCTCCTCTTTCATTCATGATTTTGTTGATTTGGGTCATTTCTCTTTTCTTTTTGATAAGTCTGGCCAGGGGCTTATCAATCTTGTTAATTCTTTCAAAGAACCAGCTCCTAGTTTCATTGATCTGTTCTACTGTTTTTTGGTTTCTATTTCATTGATTTCTGCTCTGATCTTTATTATTTCTCTTCTCCTGCTGGGTTTAGGCTTTATTTGCTGTTCTTTCTCCAGCTCCTTTAGGTGTAGGGTTAGGTTGTATACTTGAGACCTTTCTTGTTTCTTGAGAAAGGCTTGTATTGCTATATACTTTCCTCTTAGGACTGCCTTTGCTGTATCCCAAAGATTTTGAATAGTTGTGTTTTCATTTTCATTGGTTTCCATGAATTTTTTTAATTCTTCTTTAATTTCCTGGTTGACCCATTCATTCTTCAGTAGGATGCTCTTTAGCCTCCATGTATTTGAGTTCTTTCCGACTTTCCTCTTGTGATTGAGTTCTAGTTTCAAAGCATTGTGGTCTGAAAATATGCAGGGGATGATCCCAATCTTCTGGTACCGGTTGAGACCTGATTTATGACCTAGGATGTGATCTATTCTGGAGAATGTTCCATGGGCACTAGAGAAGAATGTGTATTCCGTTGCTTTGGGATAGAATGTTCTGAATATGTCTGTGAAGTCCATTTGGTCCAGTGTGTCATTTAAAGTCTTTATTTCCTTGTTGATCTTTTGCTTAGACGATCTGTCCATTTCAGTGAGGGGTGTGTTAAAGTCCCCCACTATTACTGTATTGTTGTCAATGTGTTTCTTTGCTTTTGTTATTAATTGCCTTATATAATTGGCTGCTCCCATGTTAGGGGCATAGATATTTACAATTGTTAGATCTTCTTGTTGGATAGACCCTTTAAGTATGATATAGTGTCCTTCCTCATCTCTTATTACAGTCTTTGGTTTAAAATCTAATTTGTCTGATATAAGGATTGCCACCCCAGCTTTCTTTTGGTGTCCATTAGCATGGTAAATGGTTTTCCACCCCCTCACTTTAAATCTGGGGGTGTCTTTGGTTCTAAAATGAGTCTCTTGCAGACAGCATATCGATGGGTCTTGTTTTTTAATCCAATCTGATAGCCTGTGTCTTTTGATTGGGGCATTTAGCCCATTTACATTCAGGGTAACTATTGAAAGATAGGAATTTAGTGCCATTGTATTGCCTGTAAAGTGACTGTTACTGTATATTGTTTGTGTTCCTTTCTGGTCTATGTTGCTTTTAGGCTCTCTCTTTGCTTAGAGGACCCCTTTCAAGATTTGTTGTAGGGCTGGTTTCGTGTTTGCAAATTCCTTTAGTTTTTGTTTGTCCTGGAAGCTTTTTCTCTCTCCTTCAATTTTCAATGACAGCCTAGCTGGATATAGTATTCTTGGCTGCATATTTTTCTCATTTAGTGCTCTGAATATGTCCTGCCAGTCCTTTCTGGCCTGCCAGGTCTCTGTGGATAAATCTGTTGCCAATCTAATGTTTCTACCATTGTAGGTTACATATCTCTTCTCCCGAGCTGCTTTCAGGATTTTCTCTTTGTCTCTGAGACTCGTAAGTTTTACTATTAGATGTCAGGGTGTTGACCTATTTTTATTGATTTTGAGAGGGGTTCTCTGTGCTTCCTGGATTTTGATGCCTGTTTCCTTCCCCAAATTAGGGAAGTTCTCTGCTATAATTTGCTCCATTATACCTTCTGCCCCTCTCTCTCTTTCTTCTTCTTCTGGGATCCCAATTATTCTAATGTTGTTTCGTCTTATGGTATCGTTTATCTCTCGAATTCTGCCCTCGTGATCCAGTAGTTGTTTATCTCTCTTTTTCTCAGCTTCTTTATTTTCCATCATTTGGTCTTCTATCTCATTGATTCTTTCTTCTGCCTCATTTATCCTAGCAGTTAGCGCCCCCATATTTGATTGCCCCTCATTAATAGCCTTTTTGATTTCTACTTGGTTCGATTTTAGTTCTTTTACTTCTCCAGAAAGGGTTTCTCTAATAACTTCCATGCTTTTTTCAAGCCCAGCTAGTATCTTTAAAGTGATGATTCTGAACTCTAGATCTGACATCGTACTAATGTCCGTATTGAGTAGGTCCCTGGCAGTCGGTACTACCTCTTGTTCTTTTTGTTGAGGTGATTTTTTCCGTCTTGTCATTTTGTGCAGAGGAGAATAGATTAATGAGAGAACAAAATGCTAGCAGGGTAACAACGTCCCCAGAAAATATACTCTAAACAAATCAGAAAAGACCTGAAGCAGTGGGAAAAGAAAGGGAAAGAGAGAAAAAAGAAAAAGAAAGAAAAAAAGAAAAAAGAAAAAAGAAAAAGATAAAGATAAAAACAAACAAAAGCAGAACAAAACAAAACAAAACAAAAACAGAATGTGATCAAATATGATCAGGCTGGTTTATAGATCAGTGCCACACACTAGATTTTGGGTGTATTTTGGTCTGTTAAAAGAAAGTCCCTCCCAAAATTTTAAAGAAAGAGAAACTTATATGTGTACAAAAATAAGGGTTGATATGATGAAGGGATGGAATATGACTGTAAAGATGGAAATTATAAAAAATTTTAAAAAAGGATTTGATAAGTTGTTTGAAAAAAGAAAGAAGAGGATTAAAAAAAAAAAGAAAGAAAAAAGGGAGGGAATGTGATCAGGCAGGGGAGTAGAAAAAAACCATACACTAGAGATTTAGAGTATATTTTGATCTGTTAGAAGAAACTATCTCAAGATTTTAAAGAGAGAACAACTTATATATATATATATGCCAAAAATACGGGTAACTACTATGAAGGGATAGAATATGACTTTAAAAATGAAAAATAAAAATGTTTTTTTTTTAAAAAAGGGATTGATAAGATGTTGGTTGAAAAAGGGAAAAAGAAAAATTCAAAAAAAAAGAAAAAAAGACAGTTAAAAAAAAAAATTAACTTTGAAAGACTAAAGAATCATGGTAAAAAAGCCATGAATTCTATGTGCAGTATTCCCCTAGCGCTGGAGTTCTGCCGTTCTCATTGATCGGTAAACTTGGTCTTGGCTGGCTGTTCTCGCTGATCTTCTGGGGGAGGGGCCTGTTGCCGTGGTTCCCAAATGTCTTTGCCGGAGGCAGAATTGCCCCGCCCTTGCCGGTCCCGGGCTAAGTAATCTGCTCGGGTTTGCTCTCGGGAGCTTTTGTTCCCTGCAAGCTTTCCGTACAGCTTTGGAGGCGGAGAGTGAAAATGGCGGCCTCCCAGTCTCCGCCCGGCGGAGCCGAGAACTCGGAGTCCCGCTCCTCAGCGAGCCCCCAGAGAAAAGCAGTCAGTCACTCCCATCTCCCCGGTCTCCGGCCACACTCCGCGCTCACCCGGCCTGTGACCGCGCCTTTCTATCTGGCACCCGACCCCGGGTGGAGTCTCCAAACCCAGCAGATCCCCGCGGTGCGCTCCCGCACCTCTCCTCCCAGGGGAGGAAGGGGAGTCTCCCCGGATCTGCCGCTTGTTGGGTCCCTGCTGGAGGAGCAGTGGCCCGACTGTGCCGCAGATCACGGTTTATAGCAACCCCGAGCTGAGAGCCCGCGCCTGGGCTCCGTCTCTGCAGCCGGCTTCCCTGCTCCGATACCTGGGAGCTCTGCCGCACTCAGGCCCCCCCGGTCTTTCTGTGACCCCGAGGGTCCTGAGACCACACTGTCCCGCGAGGGTTCCACCCCCCACTTCGCCACCAGATGACGTCCCTCAGCGGAGCAGACTTCTAAAGGTTCCGATTTTGTGCTCCGTGGCTCTATCACTTGCCAGAAGCGGCTGACGGAGGCCCCTCCCCCGCCGTCTATCCTTCCGAATAACGCCTCGGATTCACTTCTCCGCACATCCTACCTTCCAGAAAGTGGTCACTTTTCTGTTCAGAGAGTTGTTGCTATTCTTTTCTTCGATCTCCTGTTGAGTTTGTAGGTGTTCAGAATGGTTTGATCCCTATCCAGCTGAATTCCTGAGAGGAGACGAAATCCAGGTCTCCTACTCCTCTGCCATCTTGCTCCGCCCCCCTAGTTGTCTTTTTGACTGCATAAAACTACATGTATTCTGTCGGGAATGATCTATATATGAAGTGGTATCATTCTATTATTTTTCTACTGATGCTTTTCCATATCTTTTTTTAAATTATAAGTCCTTTAAGTTTTTTCATGGCATGAAATAGATAACAAATGCAAGAGTGTATATACAGTGTACATAATAATAAAATGAACACCCGGGTGCTCAACCCAAGTACTCAACATACCACATTGGAAAACAGAAATTGCTAGGATCTAAGGAATGCTTTAGGTGCTCCTTTCTGATAATAACCACTATTCTGATTAATTTTTTTTTTTACAGCTTTCTCACTTATATATCTATCACTAGCTAATGTATTTCTTCGTTTTATTAGTGAAATTACACCATATGATTTGGATGCAACATGGTGTTATCTATATGACTGCGATTTCATTTTTACTGCTATATAGTGTCCTCTTGTACAGTTATCAGTTGTACACATGATAGGTATTTGGGTGGTTTCTAGTTAGTTATTGTTAGGAATAATATTGATGTGAACATTCTTGTATATCAGCTGGTAGAGATGTACAAGATTTTTTCTGGGACACATAATTAGGAGTGGAATTTCTTACTCAGGTAGGACATGTGAGCATGTTACCTTACTAGGTTATGTCAAACTGTTTCCAAAGTGGTACAATTTCAAATTCCTCCTAGCAGTAGATAAGTATTTCTATTGTTTCAGACTTTTAAAATTTGTATCAAATTTTGAGGTGTGAAAGGTATCTCATAGTACTGTTATTTGTAATTTCCTGGTAATTATTGATGCTGATCATATTTTTAGGTTAATAAGAACCATGTGTGTTTTTCTTTATAAAATGCCTGTTTACATCTTTTGACCACATATTTTTACAGCTTTATAAAAGTATAATATACATACCATAAAATTCACCCACTAGTAAATTTTTCAAGTTATGCAACCATCACCAAATCTCATTTTAGAAATTTTCCATCACTTCTAAAATTTCCTTTGAGCTAATTTTCAGTCAGTCCTCATTCTTATCTCTCTGGTACAAGGCAACAACTTATCTGCTTTCTCTCTACATAAATTTGGCTTATCTAGACATTTGGTGTGTATGGATAAAGTATGAAGTCTTTTCTTCTTCTAAAATATCTAGTCTAGTTTCTTTTACTTAACATAATGATTTTGAAATCCATTCATGTTTTAGCATGTATCAGTATTTCCTTTCTGTTAATTGCTGAATAATATTTCCTTATATGGATATACAACATTTTGTTTATCCATCCCAGGGTTAAAGGACATTTATATTGTTCACAGTATTTTTGGCCATTATGAATAACACTGCTATGGCTATTTACATACAAGTCTTTATGTGGACATATGTTTTTGCTTCTCCTGGAAATGGGATTGTTGGATTATGAAGATAAATTTATATTTAACTTTTAAAGAACCTCCCCAATTTTTTCCAATGTGGCTATAAATTTTATATTTATCCCCACCAGCAGTGGATAAGGGTTCCTGTTTCACCACATCCTGGCCTCTTTTTCTATAATTTAATATAATTTAATTTAATTTAAAATTCCAGTATAGTTATTATACAGTGTTCTGTTAGTTTCGGGTGTACGATATAGTGATCAACATTTCCATACAACACACAGTGCTCATCACAACAAGTGTACTCCCTAATCCCCATCACCTGTGTAACTCCTCCCTGTCCCCAACCTCCCTTATGGTAACCATCAGTTTGCTCTCTCTAGTTAACAGTCGTTTCTTGGTTTGCTTCTCTCTCTCTCTTTTTCCCCTTAGCTCATTTGTTTTGTTTGTTTGTTTGTTTGTTTAAGTAGACTCCACACTGGGCAGGTAGAGTTGGATGCTCAACCACTGAGCCACCCAGGCGTCCCTCATTTGTTTTGTTTCTTAAGTCCACATGTGAGTGAAATCATATGGTATTTGACTTCCTCTGACTGACATATTTCATTTAGCATAATAATCTCTAGCTTGGAAGTTCCTCAAAAAGTTAAAAAAGAACTACCCTATGTCCCAGTAATTGCACTACTAGGTATTTACCCAAAGAATACAAAAATATTAATTCAAAGGGATATATGTACCCTGATGTTTATAGCAGCATTATTCTACAATAGCCAAGTTATAGAAACAGCCCAAATGTCCATTTATTGATGAATGGATAAAGAAGATGTGGTGTACACACACACACACACAGGAATATTACTCAGCCATAAAGAGGAATGGAATCTTGGGGAGTGTTTTTAACACTCACACAGCACTATCCCAGAGGATGACCTCACCTCATATTGACCTAATCATCCTTTTTTTAAACAAAAGGCCCTGTCTCTAAATACAGCACATTCTGAGGTACTGGAGGTTAGGGCTTCAACATGTGAATATTGGGGCGGTGGACACAATTCAACCTATAACACCTGGTATTCCTAGTAATTTATTTAATGTAAAACATTGCATATAAAAATTATAGAAATTATTTGAGTCTTTGGATAACTTTTTTTCCTGCATAGAGGATTTACTTTTAAATCCATCAATCATTTAGGTGTGGGGCTCTAGCACTCCTAGATGAGGGATTTGATAATAATCCAATAAGGATTTGAGGTGATAGAAAATGATCTGTTTCTGGTACACCTGTACTTTAGATGTAGCCTTTCAGGGCCCTAAGTAAAAGTTCGAGGTATTAATTATGGCATCTTTTCTTTAGCATGTCTTAATTTCTGTATGCCTTTGACACTGTCCAAAACTCTGCTCAGTCCCTCAGATTCTAAGCCATAGTTTAGATTTTACAAATGCTTCAAGGTGAAAATTAGCACCAAATTTTAGACTTACCTCTCTTGAGTTCTCTTCTTACCTTGATTTTGACCCTATAAATTGTCCTTGCCTGGTAGCTCTCTGTCACTTAACATACTTAAAAAGTAATACTTTAACATATAAATAAATAAACAAACTTGAAAAATAATTTGTCTAGATTTTTCTGTCATTAAAAGAGTTGGTCTGAAATAATGCAATCCTCATGATACACAGCATTCTAATCCAGAGGCTTCTCTGTTACACTGACTTTTTTCTCTGTCTTTTTAATATACTGTTTTATAAAGTATTATTTATAAATAAGTGTTCAAAGTATCATAAATAAGACTGGAAATATATTGTTGTCAACTTTTTCAGTTTTCATCTTCCAAAATTCCAAAATAAATGTAAACCGTGTAGGTGTATTCATATGATGTGATTAGTTGTGGTGTAATCTAGAGATTGTTAGGCTGAGTAGTCATGAATAAAAATGAAAAAGGAAATTTTCATAAACATAAGGGCAAATCCTTTTTTAGATGAGTAAATATCCACAATCATAGCATTAGAAGGAGGATCAATTCCAGAAAAGTTTATTCCCTGTACCATTTATTCATTCATTTAAGCAAAAATATTTATTGAGCACCTGTCTATGTTCAGCACTGTTCTAGATGCTCGTGATATGGTGGTGACCAAGACAGTTTTCCTTCTTTGGTAGGGTCTGCATTTTAGAGCTCTTTTGTAATAAGATGAGGATATTTCTACATCAAGCTTTTGTAGTTTACTTGAACTAACTCTGTCTTTTCTTTCTTACTTTTCAGCTACTTTGGCTGTTTCTGTTGGAGGTTTCCTCTATTTTGCCACCTTCTTTCCATATGTATTCGTGAGGACCATATATACACAGATGACCCTCACCGAGAAGCTGGCTTTCTGTATCTTTTCGAATGTTGCAGTAGCTTTGGGGGTTGATTTTATAAGCAAGATGGAAATGAAGGGTGAGTCTTTCCTTTGAAAAATTGACTTTGATGATTTGATTCTGAGGAAGAAAAGGCATATGATCTGGGGTTGCCAATGGATTGGGTGGAACAGTGGGTGAGAGATGATTGTGGTGTTTCTTAAATATTTTTTTTCTGGATTGTTGTATTTTTTTATCATAAAAGTGATACCTCTGTACTATATGTAATATATATATACACACACACACAGTGTGTGTACCTATGTACATGAACATATATATGCAAATATGTATGTATGTATTTACAAGTCTTTATATCGGTGGGCTCATCTTGGGGGGCAGTTTTGCCACCTAGGGGATATTGGCAATGCCTAGAGACATTTTTGGTTTTTGATTATGATGTCTAGTGGAGGACCGCTACTGATATCTAGTGTGTAGAAGCCAGAGATGCTACTAAATATCTTACAAAATACAGGACATTCCCTGAAACAGAAGCATCCAGGTTCAAATGTCAGTAGTGCCAAGGTTGAGACACCCAGCTAATATCCATATTTTAACATTATATTTTAGAAATGATTCCCTATGAGCTTACAGATACATCTTCATTAGTTTTTACAGATACATTGTATGGGTGTGGCAAAGTTCATTCAACCTATCTATGAGCATTTAGGAGCTTTATAGTATTTTTCAATTGAAATAAACCTGAAATGAATGATACATATGTAGTTTTATGTTATTGGATTATGTGGCATAAGGGTAAATTACCATAAGTGGCTTGGAGTAGGGTTTTAATTACAAATTTAATTCTTCAGTAGATGTAGAAATATTCAGATTATCCATTTTCCTTGAATAAGCTTTAGTAGCTTATATCTTGTACAGAATTTGTCTATTATATTTTAGTGGCCAAAATTGTGAACATAAAGTGGTTCTTCATATTCCTTTATTATCTTTTTTTCTGGGCCTTTTAAAATATTATTAAACTTTACATTCAATAAAATTACCCTTTTTGGGGGTGTACAATCCTGTGAGTCTCAACACGTGTATATATTAATTTAACCTCCACAGCAATCAGAAAACAGAACTGTTTCCTCCTAACAAAAAAATTCCCTTATGTTGCCCCTTCCCTTCAGCCCCTAACACCTAGCAATCATTGATCTGTTCCTCTTGGCAGTTTTGCCTTTAACCGAATCCATGCAAATGGAATTATACAGTTTTGATACTGGCTTCTTCCACTTAGCCTAAGACATTTGTTCTTCACCCACGCTGTTACCTGTATCAGTAGTTCAGTTCTGTATATTGGAAATAGTCAATAGTCAATTAGGGATCCTAATTACGTATGAAAACCCCCTCACCTTTGCTATATAACGTGTGTCTGTTCTGTTTTTTTTTTTAAGGGAATATTTTATTTTATTTTTTTTAACGGTTTGGATATTTATTTATTGATTGATTTTAAATTTTTTAAAAGATTTTATTGAGGGCGCCTGGGTGGCTCAGTTGGTTAAGCGACTGCCTTCGGCTCAGGTCATGATCCTGGAGTCCCAGGATTGAATCCCGCATCGGGCTCCCTGCTCTGCAGGGAGTCTGCTTCTCCCTCTGACCCTCCCCCGCCTCATGCTCTCTCTCTCTCTCATTCTCTCTCTCAAATAAATAAATAAAATCTTTAAAAAAAAAAAAAGATTTTATTGATTTATTTGACAGAGAGATACACAGCAAGAGAGGGAACACAAGCAGGGAGAGTGGGAGAGGGAGAAGCAGGCTTCCCGCTGAGCAGGGAGCCCGATGCGGGGCTTGATCCCAGGACCCTGGGATCATGACCTGAGCCGAAGACAGACGCTTAACGACTGAGCCACCCAGGCGCCCCTTATTTTTTAAATTTTATTATATGTTCTAGTTTTCTTTTTTTTTTAATAATTCATGTTTCTCTTCATTTGAGCTTGTATTTTCTCTCTTTTTTTTAAATATTCTCATCCTGGTGGGTATGAAGTGGTATGTTATCATGGCTTTGGTTTGTATTTCTCTAATGACTAATGATATTAAGCATCTTTTCATGTGCTTGTTGGACATTTGTACAACTTCTTTGAAGAAATATCTATGCAAGTCCTTTGACTACTTTTAAATTGGGTTGTTTGTCTTTTGTTGTTAAGTAGTAAGAGTTCTTTATATATTCTAGATACAAGCCCTTTATTATATGATATTTTCTTCTATTCTATAGGTTGTGTTTTTAACTCTCTTGATAGTGCCCTTTTATGCACAAAAGTTTTTAATTTTTATCACATCCAATTTATTATTTTATTGCTTGTGTTTTGGTGTCATATATTTGCCAAATCCAAAGTCATGAATATTTGCCTCCATGTTTTTTCTAAGAGTTTTTTTAAAAAAGTATTTGTAGCTATTTAGGTTTTTGATTCATTTTATTTTTTTTAATTTTTTTTGTAGTTTTTAATTTTATTATGTTATGTTAGTCACCATACAATACATCATTAGTTTTTGATGTAGTGATCCACGATCCATTGTTTTCGTATAACACCCAGTGCTCCATGCAGTACGTGCCCTCCTTAATACCCATCACCGGGCTAACCAATCCCCCCTCCCCCTTCCCCTCTAAAACCCTGTTTATTTCTCAGGTCCTGTTTGTTTCTCAGGTCCATAGTCTCTCATGGTTTTTGATCCATTTTAAAAAGTTAATACTTGTACATATTGTAAGGGAAGAGTCCAGCTTTATTCGTTTGCATGTGCATATCCAGTTATCTCAACATCACCTGTAGAAATTAGTCTTTTTTTTGTTTTTTTTTTTTAAAGATTTTATTTATTTATTTGACGGAGAGAGACACAGGGAGAAGAGGGAACACAAGCAGGGGGAGTGGGAGAGGGAGAAGCAGGCTTCCCGCAGAGCAGGGAGCCTGATGCGGGGCTCGATCCCAGGACCCCGGGATCATGACCTGAGCCAAAGGCAGACGCTTAACGACTGAGCCACCCAGGCGCCCCGAAATTAGTCTTTTTTAATCCAATATAATTATCTTGGAGTCCTTACCAAAAGCTAGTAGCCATTACTCACAGTTGTATTACTTTGATCTATATGTCTGTCTTTCACCAGTACCAGTTTGATTACTGTAGCTTGGTAGTACTGAAATCAGAAAGTGTGTCTTTCAGCTTAGTTCTTCTTTTATTAAGATTCTTTTGGCTATTCTGGGTCTCTTGAAGTTCCATATAAATTTTTTAACAATTGGATTTTAACTTTTTATTTTATTTTAAAAAGTTTTTCTTTAAATTCTAGTTAGTTAACATACAGTGTAATAGTTTCAGGTGCACAATATTGTGATTCAACACTTGCATACAACACCTGGTGCTCATCACAGCAAGTGCCCTCCTTAATCCCCATCACCTATTTAACCCATCCCTCCCACCCACCTCCCCTCTGATAACCATCAGTTTGTTCTTTATAGTTAAAAGTCAGTTTCTTGGTTTGCCTCTCTCTCTCTTTTTCTCTATGCTTGTTGTTTTGTTTCTTAAATTCCACATATGAGTGAAATCATGTGGTATTTGTCTTTCTCTGACTGACATATTTTGCTTAGCATAATACTCTCTATCTCCATCCACACCATTGCAAATGGCAAGATTTCATTATTTTCTATGACTGAGTAATATTCCATTGTATATATATACCACATCTTCTTTTTCCATTCATCAATTGGTGGACACTTGGGCTCTTTCCATAATCTGGCTATTGTGAATAATTCTGCCATAAACATAGAGGTACATGTATCCTTTGAAGTTGCATATATAATTATAGTTCAGGGGCACCTGGGTGGCTCAGTTGGTTAAGCGTCTGACTTGTGATTTGGGCTAAGGTCATGATTTCAGGGTCATAAGATTGAGTCCCCTGTCTGGCTGCATGCTCAGCATGGAGTCCGCTTGGGATTTTTCTCTCCCTCTCCCTCTGCCCCTCTCCCTGCTCACACTGTCTCTTTCCACTCTTTCTAAAATAAATAATAAATAAATCTTAAAAAAAATTTATGGTTCAGCTTTTTCATTTCTCAAAGGGCTGTTGAGATGTCAATAAGTGTTGTCTTGAATCTATAGACTGCTTTGGGTACTATTGCCATCTTAATAATATAGTCTTCTAATTTATGAACACAGGAAGTTTTCCCACTTATTTAAGTCTTCTTTAATTTCTTTCAGTGATATTTTGTAATAGTCAGCATACAAGTCTTGCAGCTCTTGTTTAAATTTATTCATAAGCATTTCATTCTGTTGATGCTATTGTAAATGGAATTATCTTAAAATCCTTTTTAGTTGTTCATTACTAGTAGATAGATGTACTGCTGATTATTGTATGTTGACCTTGTATCCTGCAACTTTGCTAAATTCTTTTATTAGCTTTAACATTCTTTTTGGCAGACTCTTTAGGATTTTCTATACATGATTATGTCATCTCTGAGTAAGAATAGTTTTAGTTCTTCCTACTTAATTTGCCTTATCTCTTTATCTTGCTTAATTTCTATGGATATAACTTTACATATGTACAGTGTTGAATAGAAGTGGGAGAGTGAACATGTTTATTTTGTTCCTGGTCTTCTGAAGAAAGCTTTCTGTCTTTTACCTTTGATTATTATTTTAGTTGTGGGTTTTTCATGTGACCTTTATCCAATTAAGAAAGTGCTTTCTCTTTCAATTTTTAAATGTTTTGTTATTATTATGAAAGAGTATTGATATTGTCAACTACTCTTTCTGCATCAGTTGAAATGAACATGTAACTTTATTTTCCTTCTTTTTTCCAAGCTTTATTGAGGTATGGCTCATAAAAAATGTATATATTTAGGTTTTGCAGTGTGATTTTTTTAAAGGTGTGCAGTGATACAAGATAATTTAATATACAACATATATACTGTGAAATGGTGATCACAATCAAGTTAACACATCCATTACTTTAGATACTATTTGTGTGTGTGTTTGTGTGGTGACAACATTTAAGATCAATTTCTTAGCAAATTTCAAGTATACAACAAATTATTATTAACTGTAATTACCATGTTGTACATCAGATCCACAGAATTTATTCATCTTATAACTGAAAGCTTATACCCGTTGACTAACATCTCCCAATTTTTCCCAACCCACTGTCCCTGGAAATCATTCTTTTACTCTCTGGTTCCATGAGCTCTTTAGATAAAATATATAAGTGAGATCATACATTATTTGTCTTTCTGTGTCTGGCTAGTTTCACTTAGCGTAATGTCTTCCAAATTCATCCATGTTGTTGCAAATATCAAGATTTCCTTCTTTTTTACGGTCAAATAATATTCCAGTATTGTGTGTGTGTGTGTGCGCACGTGCGTGCGTGCGTTCATGCACGTGTGTGTATATGTATGTATATATACACACAGTTGACCCTTGAACAATATAGGGGTTAGGGCACTGACTGCCCATACAGTCAAAAATCTGTATATAACTAAAAACTTAACTACTAATAGTCTAGTGTTGGCTGGAAGTCTTACCAATAATATAAACAGTTGCTTAATTCATATTTTGTATGTTATATGTATTATATACTGTATAAAAATAAAGTAAGCTAAAAAAAGAAAATGTTATTAAGAAAATCATAAGGAAGACAAAATACATTTACAGTATTGTACATATATATTTTTTAAGATTTTATTTTTATTTATTTATTTATTTATTTATTTATTTATCTGAGAGAGAGTGAGAGAGAGTGAGCATGCACCAGAGGAGGGGGCAGAGGGAGAGGGAGAGAGAGAATCTCTCAAGCAGACTCTGCGCTGAGTGCAGAGCCTAACATGGGGCTCAATCTCACAACCTTGAGATCATCACCTCAGCCTAAACCAAGAGTCAGACACTTAAGTGACTGGGCCATCCAGGTGCCCCTGCACATATATTTATTGGGAAAAAAAAATCATGTATAAGTGGACCCACAGTTCAAACCCATGTTGTTCATGGGTCAACTGTGTATATATCGCATAGTTTCTTGGATAACGGAATGGGTATTTTCTTTATCCATTCATCTGTTGATGGATACTTAGGTTGTTTTCATACCTCAGCTGTTTGAATAATGGTGCAGTGAATTTGGGGGTACAGCTATCTTTTCAAGATCCTGCTTGCATTTCTCTTTTTTTTCTGTTTTCATTTCTTTTGAATATATACCTAGGAGAGGAGTTGCTGGATCATATGTTTTAAATTTTTGAGGAACCTCCATACTGTTTTCTATAGTGGCTGTACCAGTTTATAATCCCATTAACAGTGCATCTAGGTCAAGAAAAGAATATGTAGGAGAGGGACGTTATTTTAACATAAACAGTAAAATGGACTAAAATGGAAAGTTTGTCTACATTAAACTTAGAGTTCAATTCATATATCTTGATATAATTAAATCATGTAAGTAGGAACTAATAGTTCTATATACATTTCCATTATTACCCTTGGGGCTCATTCTAAATGCAAGTGTACATAGTGTAAGAAAATATAGAGGCTGCTTCTCTGGTGTCATTGCCTAGTAAAAGAGTAAATAGCAACCACCAACAAAATAGTCTAAAAGCTGCCTCCAAAACTGAAAGGGGTTTTCAGGGAAATCACTATATAGTATGTTTGTTTTGTCTTTGGCTATGTGTTTAACTGCCAAAATTCAAAAGGAGTTCATATACAATACAAAATTTTATTTTATTTTATTTTATTTTTTTAAAGATTTATTTATTTATTTATTTATTTGAGAGAGAGAGTGAGCACAAGAGGGGGGAGCGGGAGAGGGAGAAGCAGACTCCCTGCTGAGCAGGGAGCCCGATGTGGGACTCAATCCTGGGACTCCAGGATCATGACCTGAGCCGAAGGCAGTCGCTTAACCAACTGAGCCACCCAGGCACCCTACAATACAAAATTTTAAAATAACCCACAAAACCCCCCCCTAGAAAAACCCAAACTACCCTACAACACACAGATCTAACAAAGTATATATGGTCAGAGATTCCATAAAGTGTTTATAGGTGCATTTACTTATCTTCTATTTTTAGTACCTGAAGTGTTTTGAGAGGCCATTGTTTAGTGTATACATTTTAAAAAATATTTTATTTATTTATTTGACAGAGAGAGACACAGTGAGAGAGGGAGCACAAGCAGGGGGAGTGGGAGAGGGAGAAGCAGGCTTCCTGCCAAGCAGGGAGCCCGATGCGGGGCTCGGTCCCAGGACCCTGGGATCATGACCTGAGCCGAAGGCAGACGCTTAACGACTGAGCCACCCAGGTGCCCCTAGTGTATACATTTTGATCTATACACATAGTATAGTATTAATAAGAAATCCTGTATTCAATTCAATTCAAATTGGATTTTGCAAGTTAGTAACTTAAGTGCTTTGACAAAGTTATAAAAAGTGCATTTTCTTACTTTCTATTTTCATACAATGTAATTTTTTCATATTTATATCTTTTAAAAGTTAAAATCAGCCAAATGTTAAGCAATATGTACACTAAAAGTTTGGGTGGTAGTTTGTATTTTAAGAGAAACAATTTCCTTATGATTTGCCTCAAGTAAGTAGCATTACCAGCTAATAATAAAAACAGAAAAGCACATTCAAAATACTGATTTAATTTGGCAGCAAATGGTTATTCTTTGGAGACTAATGAAGGTAGACATGACCCATCAAGATGAAGTGGGCTCTTTGAAATACTCAATAGTCTACATAAATTTTTAAAAAATATTTTTAAAGAAGCATCTGTAGCCACTGATAACAAGGCAATACCTAGTTTATGGTGACTTGAAGTAAAACAAATGCTCATAAGGAAAAAAGAGCTGTGTTTTAATATTATCTAAATTTACTTTTAATATTATCTAAATAGCCCAGTAACATTTTCCTTTCAGTACAACACTGTTTCTGTATAAGGCAGTTCCTGGGAGCCAGACAGTTTAGATAATGAGGGAGTTAAGTTAGGGAGTAATTGCTTGCAGTTTATTTTTTTTTAAAGATTTTATTTGTCAGAGAGAGAGAGAGCATGAGCACAAGAAGGGAGAGCGGTAGGCAGAGGGAAAAGCAGACTCCCCGCTGAGCAGGGAGCCCGATGTGGGACTCGATCCCAGGAGCCTGGGATCATGACCTGAGGTAAAGGCAGATGCTTACCCGCCTGAGTCACCCAGGCCTCCCTACTTGCAGTTTAAACAGCAACTTTTTGCTTCCCACTCAGTGTGCTATTCGTTATGTCTAACAAAAAAAGCAGTTCTTAAAAAGGTACCATTTCTGATTTCTTCATTATATGTAACCTTTGTAAACAAATCGTGTAAAACTATAAAATTAGCAAATGTCTTGAAATCTGTATATAAAACATGCATTATCTCTCATTTCAAATTCACGTACTTGTGTAGCGCTCAACCTTTACAAAGAAAAGCAGTTCCGAAGATAGTCTTATACACCGGAAACTGCTCCTTTTTCACTTTGTATCCACCTCACATCCTGATTTTAATTGTCTTGGTCATGGACCTTTCCAAGAAGAGATTTTATATTTCAGTCCTGTAGCTGGTTGTCAGAAAACCCTGCTTTCCTCTGTTGAAGGAGTTAGGTCCTTCTGATGTTGGTGTATGCCTTCTAATATTTTCACAGCTTCAGGAAGCATGTCCTCTGGTTCCCTGTCTTCATCTTCATTTAAAGCTGCTGCCACTGAAAGGTTTGTGGAGCAAGAATTGGAAGTCTCTTTAGTTTGGGTGTAGTCGATCCAAGTTGGATGCGTATGGCTAATGCTTTCTTTCTTTGTCATCTGACTCCCATACCCGTACTTGGAGCTCTGTATAGGCTCTGTTTAGAGGTCTGCAGCTTCTCATTCAGCTGGTCACTTCTCAGCACTGTGACTGGAATTTTCCCCTGTTACTCCATAGGCTGTAGTTAGTTGTGGCTTCTCAGACGTCTCTCTCCCGCCTTCCTGTCCATCACTGTCGCTGACACACCAACGACTCTGGCATTTCTCTTTTATTCTTTTTTAGAATTTCCATCTCTCTGCATGTTGTATACTTCTTCCATTAAAGCACTTACCATGTTAATCACAGTTTTTTAAAATTCCTGGTCTGATAATCCTCACGTCTTTGTCATATCAAAGTCTAATTCGGATGCTTTTTCACTCTCTTCAAACTGTGTTCTTTGCCCTTCAGTATGCCTTGTAATTTTTTGTCAACAGATGGGTATGAGGGGCACCTGGGTGGCTCATTTAGGTGTCCGACTCTTGATTTCAGCTCAGGTCGTGATCTTGGGGTCCTGAGATTGAGCTCCCCGTCGGGCTCCATGCTTAGCAGGGAGTCTGCTTGGGATTCTCTCTCTTCCTCTCCCTCTGCCCTTCCCGCTCGTGTTCTTTCTTTCTCTCTCTCTCAAATAAAATTAAATAAACAAACAAACAAATAAATAAAATCTTAAAAAAAAAAAAAGGTGGATATGAGGTATTGGGTAAACGGAACCACAGTAAATAGGCCTTTAGTGAGGTAGAGGTAAGGTGCGTAGTCCTATGACTAGGCCTCAGTCACTTGATAAGCTTGTACCCTTGGACTGTAAACTCCCATCAGTGCTTCTCAGTTTTTTGCCCTGCTTAGATGGGACCGGATGCCTAGAGGGGGCTGGAGTGAGGTATTTCCCTTCCCCTAGGTAAGTTAGGCTCGGGTAAAGTAGTTCCTCATGAAGGAATGCCTGATTAGGAATGGAATGCACAGGCACAGGTAACTTTGCTCTGATAGTCACTGTGAAGAACTGGCAGGGCTCCTGAAGGTAAAACTCACAAAAGCTTGGGGATTCCTCAATGACTTGATCGCCTAGAGTTTTTAACCCTCAGACTTGTCTACCCTGGGCCTTGACAATTCATCAGTTATAGTTCAGGTTTTCCTACCCCAGTTCTGGTTCCCTGGGAAGTTTCTGCTCATGGTTTCTGTTTCATTAAATTCTCTGTGCCTGCCTGTCCGTCTCTCCAATTGTGGGGGCAGTGGTTTGCCCTGTGACCTCACATCTCTAATAGATCTAAGAAGAATGGGTGATTTTTCAGTTTACCTTTTTACTTCTTGTTAGGATGGAGTGGTGACTCCTGAGCTCCTTACACGCCAGACCAGAAACTAGAAGCCAAACCTTATTTTTATATTGATGAATGTATTTCCAAATTTATATATCTTGCTGGTTATTTCAGTGGAGATTCGCATGAAAGAGAATAGAGGAATAGGGCTACCATCCCAACCAGTACTGTTTATGGCTTTAAAGCTTACTTTATGGACTTTTGGTGACTGTTTATTTTTGTTTAGTTGAGTTTGGCTGTAGGAAGAGGCAAGTTGTACCATTACTTACTTTATTATCCTCTCAGACAGCCTGAATTTCAAAGTATCAGCGAATAGCAAATAGTACCTCTCTCCAGAGAATACCAGTACATTCTTGTTGTTTAATGATGAAGCAGCTGGATAACTTTGTTCTAGTCACAGTTGGGCACCTCAAGTAACTAACTGTCCGCTACTATGTTTCAGAGTATGGTGTCCAGTGGAATAACATCCTGTCACCAGTGAACCCAGATGATGACCTTAGTTTTGCTCATATTATGGGAATGCTTTTATTTGATGCTTTCTTGTTTGGCCTTATGACCTGGTATATAGATGCTGTCTTTCCAGGGAAGTATGGTGTGCCCAAGCCATGGTATTTCTTTGTGCAGGTAAGTTCTAATGATTCTATTATTGAGAGAAGCCCCAGTTCTTTTGTATTTAGTTTGTCAAACAGTGAACATTATTACCTTGAACACCTTCCCTGTGGTGCTCCTATCTCCTGATACTAATACAGTTTTTATTCTTTCTGAACTAAAGCCATTACAAGTTAACTTTGTGCCATATATAATAGAATCAAATGGCTTTCTACAGAAAAAAAAAAAAAATCTCCGTCTGAATGAATATGTGGTGGGGTCCTTAGATCCTAGTGAGAAGAAGATGAATTGTGTCTCATATCTGGTTTATCACCATCTGCTTTTTTCCACTATTAGCCCCAATTACTAAGAATCAAAGCCATAGCAAAGTGGAGAGCATCTCTATCTTAGTCTGTTTTCAGTCCCCTTCTTTATTGTTCTATGGTTCAAAGCAAGTGGTTCCCAAACTCTTGTCTCAGAAATCCTTTATACTCCTAAGAATTATTGAGCACCCCAAAGAGCTGTGGTTAATATGGGTTTTATCTATCAATATTAACCATATTTGGATATTAAAACAGAAATCTTGAAGATATTTATCAACTCATTTAAATATATCACTAATAAACCCATTGCATGTTGAAGTCAACATTTTGGTGATAATAGCTTTTTTTCAAAATTTAAAAATATTAGAAGAGTGGCCTGTTTTATATTTCTTTCAAATATCTTTTCTATTTACTTAATAAAAGATGACTAGATTCTCATTGGAGAGTGTATATCTGGCTCTGCATTTAATCTTTTGCATGATGTGTTTTTGCTTAAAATATATGGAGAAAATACAGCCTCATACAGATATGTAGTTGAAAAATGGAGGAGTATTTCAGTAGCCTTTTAAGCAAATTTGGGTATTCTTTGGTACTTCACCAAAACTCAACTAATGATAATTTTCCTGCAGTTAGTTGAAGTTTGGAATCTGAAAACACATTTAACAAACATTTCTTATTCTGTTTCATAATAATATTCATTGGTGTATCCTGTGATTTGAATAGATCTTTAACCATGCATAAATGGTTAACATCATATTTTGGTTATTTGAAAAATATTGGTTCACTGATACATACCTTCCAAGTGATGACACATTTCATCATACATTATCAAAGCATCACATTTATTAATATCAACATGATGTTATCATGATAGTTTTTAAAAATTGTAAATTTGTCACACAGTAGTGGATATCAGTTTTTCAAAATTCTAATTTTCACTTGAAAGTTCCAGTTTTATCATTAGCAGCAAATATTGTCAGTTCATTTCTTTGAAATAGTAATACCTCTTCATTAATTTTCAAGAAAATGTCTGCTAGATGTCCGGGTCTAAAGAAACATAATTTTTATGTCTGTCATTCTTTCCAAAAAAAGTGGTAATCCATGAAACAAGTGGCTAGTTCACAACTCAAACAGTGACACAAGTAATTTTTCTCAGAGCTTCCATTATATTTTCATTTGCTATAGAGATGCTTTATTCGTATTTTTCATTTTATCACACAGAATATTTTAAAAAATCATATTCAGGGAATGAGACTTAACAAGTTATTTTTACTTTTCCATAAAAGACACAATTATGCGAAATAGTTTTATGTACTTATTTATTTTATTTATTTTTTTACTGTGTCTGGTGGTGAAGAAGATGGTGACTGCTTATTACAGTTTTATGCTACTAATTTGATTTATGTTAAAGCACCAGGCATTTTATTCAACATTGATTTTACACCACCAATGAAAATATCAATGCAGTAGAAAGACGAATAATGTATTTTTAAAAGTATTTTTATGAAAAAGAATTTTGAACTCAGACTCATTGAAAATGTGTTAGGACTCTCCAGGGATCTAGCTGTATATTGCATGACCAAATAAAGACACTTGACTTAGAGTGATAGAATGCTTTTCACTGAGCCATTTTAAAGTAGATTTTATTTTGTCTTTCTTCTTGGACAGTGAGATTTTAAATAACAGGTTTTGTGCTTATTGTGTAGAAGTTCACATTCTAGGCAGTTTGCGTCCAAATTTTGTTTCAATTTATGTGCTTCAACCCATCTCAAAACCAAAGTGAAATGAGCCAAAGTGTTAAGAGCATTTCATTTTTCCCTGAAATCATGATGACTATGGTTTTGGTCTTTTCTTAGAAATCCTACTGGTTTGGTAAATCTTTAAGCATTAAGAAGAAAGAAGATAATCAAATTATTGATATAACTAGAAGTGATTATTTTGAAGATGAACCTGTTGATTTGGTGGCTGGTATCAGTATTCAACATCTGTACAAGGTACTGTGTTTTTTTTTTTTAAGATTTTATAATTGAACATAATTAAAACATAAAAAAATTAAAAAAAATTAAAAATAAAGATTTTATTTATTTATTTGAGAGAGAGAAAGAGAGAGAGAGAGCAAGAGACAGCACGAGCGGGGAGGAGAGGGAGAAGCAGACTCTCTGAGGGGAGGGAGAGCCCGTTGTGGGGCTCTATCCCAGGACCCTGGGATCATGACCTGAGCCGAAGGCAGACGCTTAACCGACTGAGCCACTCAGGCGCCCCATGTACAAGGTACTGTTTTATAAGTCTCTTTTTCCCAGTGCAGCTGAAAGTTAATTTATAGTGTATAGTAAATGTTTTCACTGGCCATGGCCCTACCCCCCACCATAAGATGTTAATAAAAGTTGTATTCAGCACATTAATTATTTAACAAAATGAAAATGAAAGATGTGCAAATAAAATAAAAATCCATTTGTTTCTTTCTCATTTCTTCAGAATGGAATCCAGTTTTGTATTATGATAATGGTGTCTTTTACATTTCTCCCACTATAAGAGCTAATGTCTAGCTGGAACTGTGATGATTTGATGTGTAAATATTAATTTATGTTTACAGTTGTGGTTTTACTTGTTCTACCAGTTATGCATTAGACTATTTGGCTGAATTCTTCTTTGTCCAAACTTTTGGTGAGGAGGTGTTCCTGGGTATATTAGTTTATTTGGATCAATTAAGTGCCCCTATGTAGGCCTTTTAAAGTAATTACTGATAGAGGGGCACCTGGGTGACTCAGTTGGTTAAGCATCTGCCTTTGGCTCAGGTCATGATCCCAGGTTCTTGGGATCAAGCCCCCCATCAGGCTCCCTGCTCAGCAGGGAGTCTGCATCTCCCTCTCCCACTGCCCCTCCCTCCGCTCTTGTTCTCTCTGTGTGTGTCTCTCTCAAATAAATAAATTTTTAAAATATTAAAAAAAAAAGTGGACTATTGATGTCTCCTACTGTTATTATTGTATTGCTGCCTACTTCTTCCTTCAGATATGTTGATATTTGCTTTATATATTTAGGTGGCTTGATGTTGGGTGCACATATACTTATAATTGCAATATCTCTGGTTGAATTGATCCTTCTATGTGTATATAATCACCCTCTTTGTTTTTTGTGACTGTTTTTGACTTAAAGTCTATTTTATCTGATACAAGTATAGCCACCTCTTCTTTCTTTTGGTTACCATTTGTATGGTATATATTTTTCTATCCCTTCACTTTCAGCCCATGTGTGTCCTTAAATATATGTGAATCTCTTATAGACGGCATTTAGTTGGGTCTTTTTTTTTTTTTTTTAATCCATTCAGTCATTCCAGGTCTTTTGATTGGTGAGTTCAGTCCATTTACATTTAAAGTTAACTATTGATAAGTCAGGTTTTACTACTGCCACTTTGTTGTTTTCTGACTGTTTTATGGTTCTCTTGTCCTCTCTTCTTTTGCTGTCTACTTTTTTTTTGGTTTGATGATTTTTTTCGTAGTGATATGCTTTGTTTTTTTCTCTTTTCTTTTATGTGCCTATTTTAAGTTTTTCTTTGTTGTTACCATGAAGCTGCATTGAACCTTATAATTATGACATCTATTTTAAGCTGATAACACCTTAACCTTAATTGTGTCCAACAGTTCTACACTTTTATTCCTTCCCCACACTTTGTTATTAATGTCAGTGTTTACTTCTTTCTGTATTGTGTATCCACTAACAAATTTTGCAATTATAGTTACTCTTAATCATTTTGTGTTTTTCACTTTTATACTGTTTAAAAGTGATTATGTACCACTGTTACAGTATTATTATATTCTGTGTTTGTCTGTATATTTACCTTTACCAATGATATTTGTATTTTCCTATGCTTTCGTGTTGCTCTTTAACATTGATTCATCTCAACGTGAAGAATTTCCTTTATCACCTCTTGTAAGGAAAGGCTAGTGGTGGTGAACTTGCTCAGCTTTTGTTTAACAGAGAAAGCCTTCACCTCTCCTTTATTTTTGAAGGACAGATTTGCTAAGTAGAGTATTGTTGGTTTGTAGTTTTTTCCTTGAGTACTTTGAATATATATCATCCTATTGTCTCCTGGCCTGCAGGATTTCTTATCAGAAATCCACTGATAGTCTTATGTGGGTTCCCTTGTATATGAGGACTTAGTTTTCTTTTGGAGCTTTGAAAATTCTCTTTGTCTTTGACTTTTGACAATGTAATTTTTTTTTTGATGTCTGATCTTATTTATTTGTGACTCTTAGAAAATCTCATTTTTGACTGGACTCAGACTTAGAGGTAGAAGCTCTCAGAGAGGACAGCCTCTGTCTCTTGGCAATCTGTTCCTGGCGTTTTTCTGTGGCCTCCTTCATTCTCTTGGCCAAAAGTTTAGCATATTCTGCAGTCTCTTCCTTAATTTTCTCAGTGTGCTGCTTCTTCAAAGCAATACACCGCCGTTTGTGCTGGAGGACACGTGGAGTAACAAGACGCTGAATCTTAGGCACTTTGGTTCTAGGTTTCTTACCTTCTTTGTTTAGGGGCTTTCTCACAACATACTGGCGGACATCATCTTCTTTAGAGAGATTGAAAAGTTTGCGGATTCTGCTGGCTCTTTTGGGCCCCAGGTGAAGAGGCACAGTAGTATCAGTGAGTCCAGGAATATCCTTCTCCCCTTTTTTTACAATGACCAAGTTGAGAACACTGAGATTGACATCCACAGTGCAACCCCGAACAGATTTGCACTTTCTCCAGTCCTCCTTGATCTATAGCAGGAATGCCCCTTACTCAGCAGCAGGCGGACACGGCCATGGCTCAAGACACCCTGCTTCATGGGGAAGCCTTGTTTGTCATTGCCACCACTGATTCGGACCACATAACCCTTCCATTCTTCACCCAGAGCATCAGCAGCAGCAGCAGCAGCCCCTCCGGCAATCCTGTGGGATTGCAGAGGCCAGGCAGCCCTCCAGAGCATCAGCAGCAACTTCTGTGGCCATACACTTCTTATAAAAGGTACGAAGTTTATGTTCATCGTCCACTTCAGTGAGTTTCTGGCAGCCAGTAGCTGGGAAAGAGATGTTCAGCTTCATCCTGAAACAGGCTACCGCCTCTGAGGTGCCATGAGAAAGAGCTGACAATGTAATTTTAATGTGTCTTTATGTAGACTTCTTTGGTTGAACCTATTTGGGCATTTTTAAGCTTTATGAATCTAGATGTTCATTTCTATCCCCAGAGCTGGGAAATTTTCAGCCAGTTTTCTTCAAATAAACTTTCTAGCTCTTTCTCTATCTCTTCTACTTCCATGACTCTGTTAATGAATATGGCGTTTCTTTTCATGGTGTCTTATATGTCCCATAGTATTTCTTCATTATTTTTCATTTGCTTTTTGCTTCTCTGACTGGATAATTTCAAATGACCTGTATTTGAGTTTCCTAAGTCTTTCTTCAGCTTGATTGAGTCTGCTGTTGAAGCTTTCTATTGATTTTTTTTTTCAATTCAGTCATTGTATTCTTCAGCTGTAGGATTTTTGTTTTTTCATGGCTTCTCTCTTTGCTGAACTTCTCATTTGTTGATGTATTGTTTTTGTCTAGTTGTATATCTGGGTTCTCCTATAGTCCACTAAGCTTCTTTCTTTTGTATGATTATTTTTGAATTTTTTGTCAGGCAGTTCATAATCTCTATTTCTTTAGGCTTGGCTACTGGGGCTTTATTAGCGGTGTCATGTTTTCTTGATCTTTCATGATCCCTGTAACTTTGCCTTGGTATCTGCACATTTAAGAAGAAGTTATCTCGATTCTTTACAGACTGCCTTTGGCAAGAAAAGACATTTGCCAGTCAGCCTAGCCTGGGATTCTGGGTGGGCCAGTTTGTGGGGCCCATGGGCAGATGTGGCTTACTGTTGGGGCTCATGGGGTGTACCGTTGTATGAGAACTGCAGGGTCTGTGGTCAGGCAGGGCCCATTGCTGGTGGTCTGCAGCCTAGTGGGACTGTAGTCTAGCGGGGTTGGCTGGCGGTGCTTTCTGGCCATGGAGGGCTGCCTGGCCTCTGCAATCCCATAGGATTGCTGGAAGGGGCTCTGTTGTTTGACAGGATTGGCTGGGGGGCCTCTGTTTGCAGGAGGATCTACCAGTGAGACTTTGTGGCTAGGCAGGGCTATCCGATGGGAACCGTGGAACTACCAATGAGATCCAGCAGTGCCACCACCTGAGAGCCTTTACCCCTTCTCTTTGGTCCCAGCTCTTGCCTGGTGGTCTAGCTGTGTCAGTTCCCCTGGCATTCCATGTGAGGCAAGATAGAAGTGGGAAAGACAGAAACCTGGGGAAGTTGGATGTCTACCTCTTTCTCCCTTTCTGCCACTGGAGAAATTGTGGGCTGAAGGGATCCTTCTTGATGCTGTTCTGTGTTGACTTGGAGGAGAGGCAATGTGGGCAGAGTGAAACTGCTTCTTTTTCCCTCAGTTTCTGTGCTCCACCAGGGTGCTGGAACCTTACCTCTGAGCTCCAGAAATCTCACAGTGCCGTTCTTGTCCATGGGTAGTTGCTAAATCTGTTTATGTGTGGTGGGGGGGAGGAGAGCAGAGGACCTTTTATTCTTTAAGTATGAGCTTTCATTTTTGTCTGGTTAGGAATTAGTCTGTATTAAGAAAAAAAGAAGAAGAAGAATGTAGCAGGAGGGGAAGAATGAAGGGGGGGAAATCGGAGGGGGAGAAGAACCATGAGAGACGATGGACTCTGAAAAACAAACTGAGGGTTCTAGAGGGGAGGGGGGTGGGAGGATGGGTTAGCCTGGTGATGGGTGTGGAGGAGGGCACGTTCTGCATGGAGCACTGGGTGTTATGCACAAACAATGAATCATGGAACACTATATCTAAAACTAATGATGTAATGTATGGGGATTAACATAACAATAAAAAAATTAAAAAAAAAAAGAATTAGTCTGTATTTACTGTTTACTTAAGTTTTATAGTTGTTAGAGGCTTTACTTTCCTCTAGTGTCCTTGTTTTTTCTTGCCCTCTTTTGTCTTTGCGTTTTCCTAGAGACCCCTTAAATAGTTTGAGCCTTGTGGTTCTATCTTCTCTAATCCCATTATTATATATGAGCCCTACTGATGAGGTGGTGAGGTGAAAAGTGGTGAGGAGGAAAAGTGTTCTGTAATCATCAGACTACGTCTCCGTCTTTTAGTATGCCTGTGCCCCTGGGCTCTGACCTTCCCCAGAGCTCATCAGTTCTCATGCACCTCCTTAGTTGAGACAGGAAGATTACAGGGATGGAGTTGGGTATTTCACTTTCCCACATGTCTGCGAGGCTCTGATAAAGGAGCTTCCCTTGAGGACAGGCCATTGTTGCTGAGAACAGACAGTTGGACATATTGAAAAGTTGTTTATCTTGCCCTGAGGTATTTCAAAATTGCTACTTCCCCCATGTCCCCTTCCTGGAAGCCCAAGGATGTTTTCCTCTAATCTTCACCATGAAAACCTGGTGAGCCTCTTGGAAGGTAAACTCATAAAAGTCTGCAGACTTCCTAAAACTTGTTTTCCAGGAGTTTTTTACTTTCACACTAGCCCACATTCAGCCATCAGGAATTTGTCAGTCACTATTTAAGTGGTCTTATGAGTTACTGGCTCCAGTGGCTTCTGCTCCCCGTGAGATGTGATTTGCCAGCATTCCAATTTTTGAGGCATTCGTTTCTCCTGTGACCTCAGCTCCAATGGATCTAAGAATTACTGCTTTCAGTTTATTCAGCACTTTGTCAGAGAATGAGACTTAGGACTTCTAAGAACTTTTTAAAAGAATTTATTTATTTATTTATTTATTTGAGAGAGAGAGAGCATGAGAGGGGCAGGGGCAGAGGGAGAGGGAGAAGCAAACTCCCCGCTGAGCATGGAGCCCTAAGCAGGACTTGATCCCAGGACCCTGAGATCATGACCTGAGCTGAAGTCAGATGCTTAACCGACTGAACCACCCACTCGCCTCTAACTTCCAAGATCTTTTCATGTTGGAGAAGACTGTATTTTTATTAGCTCCTTGAGCATGCTAAATTTCAGTTTGTAGCTTAAAAACTTTATGACTTCAGAGAAGAGTTAAGATGACGGAGGAGTAGGGGACCCTAAATTCATCAGGTTCCTGGAATTCAGCTAGATAATTATCAAATCATTTTGAGCACCTGTGAAATCAATTGGAGATCTGAGAAAAGAAATGCTGCAATTCTACAAATAGAAAAGCGACCACTTTTTGGAAGGTAGGAGATGCAGAGACTTTAATCAGGGAAGATATATCGGAGGATACTGTGAGGGGAGGGAGCCGCTTTAAGGAGGCTACCAAAAGTATTACAAGCAGCAAAATGCAAAAGCGGAACTTTTAGAAGTCTGCTACAGTAGCGGTTGTCCCTGGCTCAGAGGTGCTCAGGCGGCGAAGTGGGGCATAATCCCACATGGGACAGTGTGGGCTGAGGCTGCCTGGGGTCCAAGAATTACAGGAGGTGCCTTAGTGCAGCAGAGTTCCCAGGCAAAGGAACAGGGAAGCCAGCTGAAAACAGCCAGTTTAGGAGCCAGCTTTCTGCTCAGTGTTGCCATAAACTGTGAACTGCTGCACTGTTGCATGACCACTGTCTGGACAGGGGCCCAGCAAAAGGGAGAAGCATGGAAAGATACCCCTCTCTCCCTGCCTCCCCTGGGAGGAACAGCACTGGTCCACACCACAGGAGTCTGTAAAATTTGGCGACTTGAAACTTAGTCGTGTGCCTGAGATAAAAATGATCAGTCACGGGCTGAGTGAACACAGAGTTGGATGCAAACCAGGGAGACAAAAGTGATTGATTGTTTTTCTGTGAGGGCTCACTGAAGAGTGGCAGCACGAACTTTCAACTCTGGGCCTAGAGAGCAGGGTGCCACCATTTTCATCTCCCCATTGGTGCTTAGAGCCTTCAGGGAACAAACCAGTAACACATAATCGAATCTGGAGCTGCTTACACTGAGCTCGGCCTCCTGGCAAGGGAGATACAATTCTATCAGGGCAAGGGCACTTGATAATCAGCACAACAGACCCCTCCCCCAGGAGACCAGCAGGAACAACCATCTAGCACACAAGTTTACTGATCACAGAGAACTGCAAAACTTAAGCTCTTGGGGAAAACAGTATATAGCATTCATGGTTTTTTAAATTATTCTTTAGTCTTTCAGGTTTTTTTTTCATCTATTTTCTTATTTTTTCAATTCTTTTTTATTTTTTATTTTTATATGTGTTATATATAAGTTCTAATATATATATACGTAGATATTTTCTTTGGTTTCTGTTCATTGTATTTTATTTTTGCATATATGTAAGCTTTTCTTTCTTTCCTATTTTGGGATCTAGTTTCTTTTAACAAGCAGAACAAAATATACCCAGGATCAAGTATTTTGCTCTGTTTTGTTTCTGGTTTGATTTTTTTTCTTATTTTGTCTTCCTTGTGTTTTCTTCTGGTTTGTTTTATTTTTTTCTGTTGTTGTTGTTGGTATTGTTGTCTTTTCTCCCTCTTTCTTTTTCTTTTTTAGACATAATGACCAGATGGAGAAATTCACCACAAAAGAAAGAACAGGAGGTGGTACTCACTGCCAGGAATTTAATCAATATGGATATAAGATGTCTGAACTAGAATTTGAAACAATGATTATAAACATACTAGCTGGGCTTGAAAAAAGCATAGAAGACAATAGAGAATCCCTTCCTACAGAAATAGAAGAACTAGGGGCGCCTGGGTGGCTCAGTCGTTAAGCGTCTGCCTTTGGCTCAGGTCATGATCCCAGGGTCCTGGGATCGAACCCCACATCAGGCTCCCTGCTCGGCGGGAGGCCTGCTTCTCCCTCTCCCACTCCCCCTGCTTGTGTTCCCTCTCTCACTGTGTCTCTGTCAAATAAATAAAATCTTAAAAAAAAAAAAAGAAATAGAAGAACTAAAAACCAATCAGGACAAAATTAAAAATGCTATTACTGAGATGCAGTAAAAAAATGGAAGCTCTAACAGCAAGGACAAGTGAGGCAGAAGAGAGACTCAGTGATTTGGAGACAAAAAGATGGAAAATAAAGATGCTGAGAAGAAGAGAGAAAGACAAATACTGGGTCATGAAGGAAGACTTTGAGAAATCAGCGATTCCATAAAGCAAATAATATCCGGATAATAGGGGTCCTTCCTAGAAGATAGAGAGGGCAGGGGCAGAAGGTTTATTTGAACAAACTGAAGCTGAGGACTTCTCTAACCTGGGGAAGGAAAGAATCATTCAAGTCCAGGAGTCACAGAGGACCCCCCAAATCAATAAAAATAGATCAACACCTCAACATATAATAGTGAAGCTTACAAATTTCAGAGATAAAGAGAAAATCCTGAGAGCAGCACAGGACATGAGGTCTTTAACCTACAAGGATAGAAACATAACACTAGCAGCAGACCTGTCCACAGAGACCTGGCAGGCCCAAAAGTACTGGCATGATATATTTAACCTATTAAATGGGCAAAATATGCAGCCAAGAATACTTTATCTAGCAAGGCTGTCATTTAGAATAGAAAGATAAAAAGCTTCCAGAACAAACAGAAACTAAAGGAATTTGTGAGCACTAAACCATCCTGGCAAGAAATATTAAAAGGAATCCTTTGAGCAAAGAGAGAGCCCAAAAGTAATGTAGACCAGAAAGGAACAGAGACAATCTATAGAAACAGCAACTTTACAGGTAATACAATGGCACTAAATTCTTATCTATCAATAATTACTCTGAATGTAAATGGACTAAAGACTCCAATCAAAAGACACAGGGTATCAGATTGGATAAAAAAAACAAGACCCATCAATAAGCTGTCTACAAGAGACACATTTTACTCCCAAAGACACCTCCAAATTGAAAGTGAGGGGGTGGAGAACCATTTATCAAGCTAATGGACATCAACAGAAAGCTGAGGTAGCAATCCTTATATCAGACAAACTCAATTTTAAACCAAAGACTATAATAAGAGATGAGGAAGGACACGCTATCATAATAAAAAGGTCTATCCAACAAGAAGATCTAACAGTTGTAAATATTTATGCCCCTAACTTGGGAGCAGCCAAATACATAAACCAATTAACAACAAAATTAAACAAACACACTGATAATAATACAATAATAGTAGGAGACCTTATCACCCCACTCACAGCACTGAACAGATCATCTAAGTAAACAATCAACAAGAAACAAGGGCTTTGAGTGACACACTGGACCAGATGGACTTCACAGATATATTCAGAGCATTCCATCCTAAAGCAACAGAATACACATTTATCTCTAGTGCACATGGAACATTGTCTAGAATAGATCACATACTGCATCACAAATCAGGTCTCAACTGATACAAAAAGATTGAGATTATACCATGCATATTTTCAGACCACAATGCTTTAAAACTTGAATGCAATCACAAGAGAAAATTTGGAAGGAACACAAATACATGGAGGTTAAAGAGCATTCTACTGAAGAATGAATGAGTCAACCAGGAAATTAAAGGAATTTAAAAAAATAAATGGAAACAAATAAAAATGAAAACAGGACAGTTCAGAACCTTTGTGATGCAGCAAAGGAGGTATTAGGAGGGAAGTATATAGCAATACAGGCCTTTCTCAAGAAACAAGAAAAGCCTCAAATGCATAATCTAACCTTACACCTAAAGGAGCTGGAGAAAGAACAGCAAATAAAGCCTAAATCCAGCAGGAAAAGAGAAATAAAGATTAGAGCAGAAATCCAATGATATAGAAATAAAAAAAATTAGAACAGATCAATGAATCTAGGAGCTGGTTCTTTGACAAAATTAATAAGATCAATAAACCCCTAGCCAGACTTATCAAAAAGAAAAGAGAAAGGACCCTAATAAATAAAATCATGAATGAAAGAAGAGAGATCACAAGTAACACCAAAGAAATACAAACAATTATAAGAACATATTATGAGCAATTATATGCAAACAAATTAGGTAATCTGAAAGAAATGGAGACATTCCTAGAAACATATAAACTACCAAAACTGAAACAGGAAGAAATAGAAAACCTGAACAGACCCATAACCAACAAAGAAATGGAATCAGTAATCAAAAATCTCCCAACAAACAAAAGTCCAGGGCCAGATAGCCTCCCAGTGGAATTCTACCAAACATTTAAAGAAGAATTAATACATGTTCTTCTGAAGCTGTTTCAAAAAAATAGAAATGGAAAGAAAACTTCCAAACTCTATGAGGCCAGCATTACCTTGATCCCAAAACCAAAGACCCTACCAAAAGGAATTAGAGACCAATATCCCTGATGAGCATGGATGCAAAAATTCTCAACAAGATACTAGCTAATAGTATCCAATGGGCACATTAAAAGGATTATTTACCATGACAAAGGGGGATTTATTCCTGGGCTGTGAGGGTGGTTCAACATCTGCAAATCAATCAATATGATACACCACATTAATAAAAGGAAGGACAAGAACCATATGATCCTGTCAATAGATGCAGAAAAATCATTTGACAAAATATAGCATCCTTTCTTGATAAAAACTTTCTGCAGTGTAGGGATAGAAGGTACATACCTCAATATCCTAAAAGCCATCTATGAAAAACCCACAGTGAATATCATCCTCAATGGAGAAAAACTGAGAGCTTTCCCCCTAAAGTCAGGAGCATGATGGGAATGTCCACTCTCACCACTGTTGTTTAACATAGTACAGGAAGTCCTAGCCTCAGCAATCAGACAACAAAAACAAACAAAAAATAAAAAGCATCCAAACTGGCAAGGAAGAAGTCAAACTCTCACTCTTTGCCGACAACGTGATACTCTATGTTGAAAACCTAAAAGGCTCCACCCAAAAATTGCTAGAACTGATACAGAAATTCAACAAAGTCACAGGATATAAATCAATGCACAGCAGTTAGTTGCATTTCTATACACTAACAATGAGGCAGAAGAAAGAAATCAGGGAATTGGTGCCATTTACAGTTGCACCAAAAACAGTAGGATACCAATGAATAAACCTAACCAAACAGGTAAAATATCTGTCCTCCGAAAACTAGAGAACACTTATGAAATAAAGAAACAAAAAATGGAAAAGCATTCCTTGCTCATGGATTGGAAGAACACATATTGTTACAATGTCTGTGCTACCCAAAGCAACCTACACATTCAATGCAATCCCTATCAAAATACCATCAGTGTTTCTCCACAGAGCTAGAACAAACAATCCTAAAATTTGTATGGCACCACAAAAGACCCCAAATAGTCAAAGCAGTCTTGAAAAGCAAAGCTGGAGGCATAAAATTCTGGACTTCAAGCTGTATTACAAAGCTGTAGTCATCAAGACAGTATGGTACTGGCACAAAAACAGACACATAGATCAATGGAACAGAATAGAGAGTCCGGAAATTGACCCTCAGCTCTATGGCCAACTAATCATCGACAAAGCAGGAAAGGATATCCAATGGAAAGAAGACAGTCTCTTCAACAAATAGTGTTGGGAAAATTGGACACCACATGCAGAAGAATGAAACTGGACCACTTCCTTACACAATGCACAAAAATAAACTCAAAATGGATGAAAGACCTAAATATGAGAAAGGAATCCATCAAAATTCTAGAAGAGAACACAGGCAGCAACCTCTTTTACCTCAGCTGCAGAATCTTCTTGCTAGACACATCCCCAAAGGCAAGGGAAACATAAGCAAAAATGAACTGATCATAATAAAAATTTTTAAAAAATAGAGACTTAAAAAAATCAACTATTGGGACTTCATCAGGATAAAAAGCTTTTGCACAGCAAAGGAAACAGTTAACAAAACTAAAAGGCGGGGCGCCTGGGTGGCTCAGATGGTTAAGTGTCTTCCTTCAGCTCAGGTCATGATCTCAGGGTCCTGGGATCAAGCCCCGCATCGGGCTCCCTGCTTGGTGGGGAGCCTGCTTCTCCCTCTCTCTACTGTTCCCCCTGCTTGTGCTCTCTCGCTCTGTCAAATAAATAAATGAAATCTTAAAAAAAAAACTAAAAGGCAAAATAGATGTGGTATGTATATATATATATGTATATGTACATACAAACACACACACACACACACACAATGGAATTTTACTCAGCCATGTAAAAGAATGAAATCTTGCCATTTGCAATGTCATGGATGGAACTAGAGGGTATTATGCTAAGTGAAATAAGTCAGAGAAAAATACCATATGATGTCACTCATATGTGGAATTTAAGAAACAAAACAGATAACATAGAGGAAGGCAAGGAAAAATAAGACGAAGATTGAGAGGGAGGCAAACCATAAGAGATGCTGAACTCTAGGAAACAAACTGAGGTCTGCTGGAGGGGAGGTGAGATAATTGAGTGATGGGCATTTATGAGGGCACTTGATGTAATGAGCACTGGGTGTTATATGCAACTGATGAATCCCTAAATTATACCTCTGAAACTAATAAAAAAACTTTATGACTTCAAGGAGCTTTACTTGACTATCTTATATAAAGTAGCACCATCTACCAATGTTACTGCAATAGGTAATCATTTACAGGTTTTTGCTTTTTGTGTGTTTCTCCTACTGGAATTTTTCTCTCATGAGAGCAGGAGCTGTTTTGGTCTTGTTCATTAATGTATTAATAATACCTTATACAATGTATGCCACATAGTATAGGCCCTCAATAAATATCTTTTGAATAAATGGATTGATTAGCAGTGATTAGTTTTAGGAGATGAGGCAGAGGGAAATGTGTAAGGTAAGTCAGTCTCAGGTTTCTGTCTGTACATCTGTGTGGGTTATGGTAAGGAATGTGGCATGAGGAATACATTTTCAGATATGCTAATGAGTAGTGTTGGGAGTGCCGCAAGGAAACCTAGTATAATGGGTGTCCAGCATGAAATTCTGGAACTTAGCAGGAAGACATTGATTGGGGCAGACTGTGGCATTATCAACCTCAAGACAGTAGCTGGAATGAAGTGGGACTGGATGAGATGGTTCAGTAGGAGTTTTGTAGACCTACTTCTAAGGTCTCTGCATATATTACCTTTAAATATTGTTTATTTTTCACAGTTTTATCTTTTCTGTGCTTTCAGTTTTTCTCCTTTGAGATTAATGTTCTGTCATTTGTTCTTTTCTGGATAATTGATAGACATGCCTGTCCTTTATAAGCAGTAATAATAGACATAAAGGTAGTATTTGTTTTTTTATTTTCATAGGAATTCACAACGGAGAAGGATACCATCATGGCAGTAAAAAACTTATCTTTCAATGTATATGAGGGGCAAATCACTGTTCTTCTGGGACCTAATGGGGCAGGAAAGACTACCACCTTATCAATTCTCACAGGTAAGTTTTCAGGGTCACCCTGATCACAGATACTGTGCATCAAACTCTGAAGCTTCTGTGTACCCTCTTAACATTGACATCATTGTTATTTAAGTTATATACACAGTTGTTGATTAATTCACACTCTTCTTTTTTTAATTTAATTTTATTATGTTATGTTAATCAACATACATTACATCATTAGTTTTTGATGTAGTGTTCCATGATTCATTGTTTGCGTATAACACCCAGTGCTCCATTCATTACGTGCCCTCTTTAATACCCATCACCAGGTTAACCCATCCCCCCCCGAACCCTCAGTTTGTTTCTCAGAGTCCATAGTCAATTCACACTCTTCTTAAAGGACAAATCATTTGTTGTAAAGTTTAAAAATCAGTATTTATTTTTGCATCTCACATGCATCTTCTTCATAATATACTGTTCTCATTGATGAATGCAAAGACCCTCTTTTTTTTTTTTATTTATTCCTTTATTTTCTTTTGTCTTACTTTCCCTTTTATTCCCCTGTCCCCTTCATAGGAAACCCATTCTAATTCAATTTACATAGTTTTCATTGTAAAATGTATAATATATATTCTTATGAATGGATTTTTATATTTATTTAAAATTTTTCAATTAACAAAACTAAAAGGCAATGCTACGGAATGGAAGAAGATATTTGCAAATGACATTACAGGTAAAGGGCTGGTATCCAAGATCTGTAAAGAACTTCTCAAACTCAACACCCAAAAAACAAATAATCCAGTCAAGAAATGGGCAGAAGACATGAACAGACCCTTCTCCAAAGATATACAAATGGCCAACAGACACATGAAAAAATGTTCAACATCACTTGCCATCAGGGAAATACAAATCAAAACCACAATGAGATACCACCTTACACAAGTCAGAATGGCTAAAATTAACAAGACAGGGAACAACATGTTGGTGAGGATGTGGAGAAAGGGACACCCTCTTACACTGTTGCTGGGAATGCAAGTTGGTACAGCCACTCTGGAAAACAGTATGGAGGTTCCTCAGAATGTTAAAAATAGAGCTACCCTATGACCCAGCAGTTGCACTCCTGGGTATTTACCCCAAAGATACAGATATAATGAAAAGAAGGGGCACATGCATGCCAGTGTTCATAGCAGCAATGTCCACAAGAGCCAAACTGTGGGAGGAAGCTGAGATGTCCTTCAAAAGATGAATGGATAAAGAAGATGTGGTCCATATATACAATGGAATATTACTCAGCCATCAGAAAGGATGAATATCTACCATTTACATTGACATGGATAGAACTGGAGGGTATTATGCTAAGTGAAATAAGTCAATCAGAGAAACACAATTATCATATGGTTTCACTCATATGTGGAACATAAGGAATAGTGTAGAGGACAACGGGGTAGGGGGGAAAACTGGGAAGAAATCAGAGAGGGAGACAAACTATATGAGACTCTTGACTCTGGGAAACAAACTGAGGGTGGCAGAAAGGGAGGTGGGTGGGGATAACTGCCTGATGGGCATTAAGGAGGGCATGTGATGTGATGAGCACTGGGTATTACACTGAACTGATGAATCATTGAGCATTATATCAAACACCAATGATGTACTATACCTTGGCTAATTGAATTTAAATTAAAAAATTTCAAACATTCATCCAGGATGAAAGATTTTATACCCTTACACCTACCACCTAGATTCTACTATTTTAATATTTTACTGCACTTGTCCCATATCTATTGATCCCATTTTTAGGCATCTCAAAATTAATTTTAGATGTTAGTATGCTTTTTACTAAACAATTTGATATGCATATTTTAACTATAATTTTTCTTTTGGTATAAAATTTTATTATGATGAAACACTTAAATTTTAAGTGTTTATTTGCTGAATTTTGACATGCATACATCTCTGTAATCCAATTGGCTGTTAAACTGGAGAAATTCACTACAATTCCAGAAAATTCTCACTTTACTCAAGTGATCCACTTGTAATTCATAGCAACCAGTACATTTCAGATGAGGCAATAACTTCATTCATATCATTAATGTATACTAATAAGCCAGATATTTGTTTTTTTATAAGGATTTAAGGTATATCTATTTATTTATTCATTTATTTATTAATGTTTCAAGTTTTATTTAAATCCCACTTAGTTAACCTATAGTGTAATACTAGATTCAGGAATAGAATTTAATGATTCATTATGTACATATAACACCCAGTGCTCATCAGAGCAAATGACCTCCTAAACCCATCACCCATTTAGCACATCCCCAGCCTACCTCCCCTCTAGCTACCCTCAGTTTGTTCTCTGTAGTTAAAGAGTCTCTTATGTTAGGCTTCCCTCTCTTTTATTTCCCTTCCCATATGTTCATCAGTTTTGTTTCTTAAATTTCACGTAAGTGAAATCATTTGGTATTTGTTTTTCTCTGACTGACTTACTTCACTTAGCATGGTACACACTAGCTCCATCCTCATCATTACAAATGGCAAGATTTCATTCTTTTTGGTGACTGAATAATATTCTATTGTATATATATGCCACATCTTCTTTACCCATTCATCAGTTGATTGCCATTTGAGCTCTTTCCATAGTTTGGCTATTGTTGATAATGCTGCTATAAACATCAGGGTACATGTACCCCTTTGAATCAGTATTTTTGTATCCTTTAGGTAAATACCTAGTAGTGCAATTGCTGGGTCGTAAGGTAGTTCTATTTTTAACTTTTTGAGGCACCTCCATATTGTTTTCCAGAGTGGCTGCACCAGTTTGTATTCCCCCTAACAGTGTAAAAGGGTTCCCCTTTGTCTGCATCCTCACCAAAATCAGTTGTTTCTTATATTGTTAATTTTAGCCATTCTGACAGGTGTGAGGTGGTATCTCATCGTGGTTTTGATTTGTATTTCCCTGATGGCCAAGTGATGTTGAGCATGTTTTCATGCATCTGTTAGCCATCTGGATGTCTTCTTTGGAAAAGTGTCTATTCATGTCTTCTGCCTATTTCTTAACTGGATTATTTGTTTTTTGGGTGTTGAGTTTGGGAAGTTCTTTATAGATTTTGGATACTAACCCTTTATCAGATATATCAGTGGGAATATTTTTTCCCATTCCAAAGGTTGCCTTTTAGCTTTGTTGATTGTTTCCTTTGCTGTGCAGAAGCTTTTTATCCTAAGGAAGTCCCAGCAGTTGATTTTTGCTTTTGTTTCCTTTGTCTCTGGAGACATCTCTAGTAAGTTGCTATGGCTGATGTCAAAGAGGTTGCTGCCTTTGTTCTCCTCTAGGATTTTAATGTTTCCTGTCTCACATTTAGGTCTTTCATCCATTTTGAGTTTATTTTTTGTATGGTGTAAGAAAGTGGTCCATTTCATTCTTCTGCATGTTGCTGTCCAGTTTTCCCAACCCCATTTGTTATAGAGACTGTCTTTTTTCCATTGGATATCCTTTCCTACTTTGTCAAAGATTAGTTGACCATACAGTTGTGGGTCCATTTCTGGGTTCTCTATTCTGTTCCATTGATCTGTGTCTGCTTTAGTGCCAGTATCATACTGTCTTGATGATGACAGCTTTGTAATACAGCTTGAAGTCCAGAATTTGATGCCTCCAGCTTTGCTTTTCTTTTCTTTTTTCTTTTCTATTTCTTTATTTTTTTATTATGTTAAGTTAGCCACCATACAGTACATCATTAGTTTTTGATGTAGTGTTCAATGATTGCGTTGGCTATTTGGGGTCTTTTGTGATTCCATACAAATTTTTGGATTGTTTGTTCTAGCTCTGTGAGAAATGCTAATGGTGTTTTGATAGGAATTGCATTAAATGTGTAGATTGCTTTGGGTAGTATAGACATTTCAACAATATGTGTTCTTCCAGTCCATGAACATGGAACGTTTTTCCATTTCTTTGTGCCTTCCTCAATTTCTTTTATGAGTTTTCTGAGTACAGATTCTTTGCCTCTTTGGTTAGATTTATTCCTAGGTATCTTATGGTTTTGGGTGCAATTGTAAATGGGATCAACTCCTTAATTTCTCTTTCTTCTGTCTTGTTGTTGGTGTATAGAAATGCCACTGATTTCTGTGGACCGATTTTATATCCTGCCACTTTACTGAATTCCTGTATGAGTTCTAGCAGTTTTGGGGTGGAATCTTCTGGGTTTTCCACATAAAGTATCATATCATCTGCAAAGAATGAGAGTTTGACTTCTTCTTTGCCGATTTGGATGCCTTTTCTTTCTTTTTGTTGTCTGATTGCTGAGGCTAGGACTTCCAGTACTATGTTAAATAACAGTGGTGAGAATGGACATCCTTGTCTTGTTCCTGACCATAGAGGAAAAGCTCTCAGTTTTTCCCCTTTGAGGATGATATTCACTATGGATCTTTCATATATGGCCTTTATGATGTTGAGTTAAGTTCCCTCTATCCCTACTTTGTTTAGGGGTTTTATAAAAAATGGGTGCTATACTTTGTCAAATGCTTTTTTCTGCATCTATTGAGAGGATCATATGGTTCTTATCCTTTCTTTTATTAATGCATAATATTGTTTTGATTGATTTGTGAATATTGAACCACGCTTGCAGCCCAGGAATAAATCCCACTTGATTATGGTGAATGATTCTTTTAATGAACTGTTGGATTTGATTTGCTAGTATCTTGTTGAGAATTTTTGCATCCATGTTCATCAGGAACATTGGCCTGTAATTCTCCTTTTTAGTGGGGTCTTTGTCTGGTTTTGGAATCAAGGTAATGTTAGCCTCATATAATGAGTTTGGAAGTTTTCCTTCCATTTCAATTTTTTGGAACAGTTTGAGAAGAAAAGCTGTTAACTCTTCTTTAAATGTTTGGTAGAATTTCCCAGGAAGCCATCTGGCCCTGGACTTTTGTTTGCTGGGAGATTTTTTTTTTTTTTTTTTTTTTAGTTTATTTATAACCCCATGTGGGCCTTGAACTCACGACCCTGAGAGCATGCTCTACTAACTGAGCTAGCCAGGTGCCCCTGTTGGGAGGTTTTTGATTATTGATTCAATTTCTTTGCTGGTTATAGGTCTGTTCAAATTTTCTATTTCTTCCTGTTTCAGTTTTGGTAGTTTATAGGTTTCTAAGATTGTATCCCTTTCTTCCTGGTTGTCCAGTTTGTTGGCATATAATTTTTCATAATATTCTTTTATGATTGTATGTATTTTTCTGCTTTTGCTTGTGATCTCTCCTTTATTATTTGTTATTTTATTCATTTGGGCCCTTTCTCTTTTCTTTTTGATAAGTCTGGCTAGGGGTTTATTGATCTTATTAATTCTTTCAAAGAACCAGCTTCTAGTTCTACTGGGCTTTTTGTTTGTTTTTTTCTTGTTTTTTTTTTTTTAAGATTTCATTTATTTATTTGATGGAGAGAGAGAGAGAGCAAGCACAAGCGGAGGGGGGAGCAGCAGAGGGAGAAGCAGGCTCCCCACTGATCAGGGAGCCCAAAGTGGGTCTCAGTCCCAGGGCCCTGGGATCATGACCCAAGCCAAAGGCATTCACTTAAATGATTGAGCCATCCAGGTGCCCCCCATCCCCTCACTTTCAATCTGCGTGTGTATTTAGGTCTAAAATGATTCTCTTGTAGCCAGCATATTGGTGGGTCTTATTATTTTATTCATTCTGATACCCTATGTCTTTTGATTGGGGCATTAAATCCATTTACATTCAGTGTGATTATTGATAGATATGAATTTAGTGCCATTGTATTACCTGTGATGTCATTTTTCTTTTTTTTTTTAATTTAAGTTCTAGTCACTTTTTTTTTTTTTTTTTAGATTTTATTTTTGAAAGAGAGAGAGTGTGTACAAGCAGGGGGAGCAGCAGTCAGAGGTAGAGGGAGAGGCAGGCTCCCTGCTCAGCAGGGAGCCCGATGTGGGACTTGATCCCAGGACCCTGGGATCATGACCTGAGCCAAAGGCAGACGCTTAACCGTCTGAGCCACCCAGGCGCCTCTGGAGATTTTTCTGTTCCTTTCTAGTCTTTGTCACATTTGGTCTTTCTTTTCCACTCATGAGTCCCCTTTAATATTTCTTGCAGGGCTGTCTTAATGGTCATCTACTCCTTTAGTTATTGTTTGGGAAACTATCTCTCCTTCTATCGTGAATTAACAGCCTTGCTGGATAAAATATTCTTGGCTCCATATTTTTCCCATTCAGCATGTTGAATATATCATGCTGCTTTCTTCTGGCTTGCCAAGTTTCTGTGGACAGATCAGCTTCTAACTTTGTCTTCCCTTGTAAGTTAAGGATTTCTTTTCCCTTGCTGCTTTTAGGATTTTTTTTTTCCTTATCTTTGTTTTTTGCAAATTTTACCTCTATGTGTCTTGGTGTTGGCCTGCTTTTGTTGATTTTGTTTGGAGTTCTCTGTGCCTCCTGGATTTGGACATCTGTTTCTTTCCCCAGATTAGGGAAGTTTTCAGCTTTAACGTGCTCAAATAAACCCTCTACCCCTTCCACCCCCTCTTCTTTTGGGACTCCTGTGATATGAATGTTATTACACTTTACGAAGTTGCTGAATTCCCTAAGTATATATTCACGATCCAGTATTTTTTTTCCCCTCTTCTTTTCAGCATTATATTCCATGATTTTGTCTTCTGTATCACTTATTCTTTCCTCTGCTTCTTGCATTCTTGTGGTCATTACATCCAGTTGGTTTTGCATCTCAGTTATAGCAGTTTTTATTTTGGCCTGACTAGTTTTAGGTCTTTTATCTCTGCCCTAAGGGACTCCCTGGGTCTTCTATGCTTTTCTTAAGCCCAGCTAGTATCCTAATGCTTGTTTTTAAATTCTAGATCAGGCATATTCTCATATCTGTTTTGATTATATCCCTGGCTGTGACCTTTTCTTGTTCTTTCTTTTGGGATGAATTCCTCCACCCTGGCATTTTGTCTAGGTCTCTGTCTTCTTCTGTGTGTTAGGAAAGCCTCTTATGTTTTCCACTCCTGAGAGTAATGGCTCTGAGAGGTCATATATTGTCCAAGGCCTGGTGCTTCAGGAAATGTTTCTGGTGTATGTTGTGTGCACTCTCCTGCTGTGTTTTGGCTATGTTAACTGTTCATAGCCTCAGTCATCTTATCCCATTTTATTGTATCAGGGAGTTCCTGTATAATTTTCTTGAAATGGATGTGTTGGTGACATTGTGTCAGAAAACACTGGTACTGTTCCTCTTTCAGACACCATGCATTAAAGTGTGATAACTCTATTTATTGTACCTGTTTCTCACCTACCACTAGACAAATAATGCCAGAAGTCAGATATACAAAGTTAGAGGCATTCCAACCCAGTCTCTGCCCCATCTTATGTTAATATCATTAATAATGACACTTTGTTAAAAATGAAAAATCTGGGACAAATGTTAAATGGGTTAGAGGGCCTAGCAACTAGAGTAAAGGAGAACGTTTAATTACCCTAAATGTAATGGACAATCTTGAATACATTTTTCCTTTTCAGAGTGTTTTTTAAAATTTTTTTACATTATTATTATTTGTTCAGAGCTTTGTCAGGGAGGGGCAGGGGGAGAAAGAGAATCTCAAGCAAACTACGGGCTGGGCTCAGGGCCCCACATGGGGCTCAATCTCACAATCCTGAGATCATGACCTGAGCTGAAATCAAGAGTTGGATGCTTAACTGACAGAGCCACCCAGGTGCCCCTCAGAGTGTACTTTTTAAAGTGGAATTATTTTTTTAAAGATTTATTTTATTTATTTTAGAGAGAGAGAGTGCGGGGTGGGGGGAGGTAGAGAGAAACACAAGCAGACTCCACGCTGAGCAGGGAGTCCAACACAGGGCTTGATCCCATGACCCTGAGAGCAGATCTGAGCCAAAACCAAGAGTCCAACGCTCAACCAACTGCACACCCAAGTACCCATTAAAATAGAATTATTGAGTTGTGGAACTTAAGAAGTTTTATAACTATATTTAGTATGTTATCAACTGTTTCATCAGAAAACTGGCCCAGTTGCCATCTATGCATAAATGTTATGCAAACATTTTTAGACTATTACATGAGATTATGTTTTATCTTCCAACAAAATTTTAACTTCTAGAGGGTAGGGGTCCTACATTCTGAATTTTTCATTAAAAAAAAATCAACCACAGTGTTCATAATGCTGTGCTTAGATCATAGTATGGCTCACATATGTTGTCAAATGGCAGACAGCAGTACTAGAATATTGGAACAGCAAATTCTTCAAAGCATTTTATATTACTCAAGTAATTAACATTATTTTGTACTCATTGAAAACTAGAATATATGGATAAGCAAAAAATAAAGGAAAAATTATTTCTTTCCCCATCACCAGACCACTTATATTTACCAGACTATTACTTCTGTAGAAGACTCTGATAACTTCTTTTAGTAATCCTTAAGTAGACTGAAGTTTAGGTGCTAATGGACAGTGTGTTGTCAGGTTCTCTCACAGAGGCTAAGCATCTGTCATGTCTTCTGCTTAATTCCAGGTTTGACTCTTCCTACAAGTGGAAAGGTGTATATTAATGGATATGATAGCTCAAAAGACATGGTTCACGTCAGGAATAACTTGGGCTTTTGCCCCCAGGATGACATATTGTTTTCAGAATTGACAGTATCAGAACATCTCTATTTCTACTGTGTGGTGAGTCAGAGAGATGTTCTTTTCCTCCACTCTTCATATGCTTCAGGCAATGTGACCAAGGATCAACATCCTTACCCTAATTTAGTGGAAGGTTTTTTTGGCATTGTTCTTTTAAAACCATAAAGGAAGGCAAAAGGAAGAAGAATTGTCTTATATATAGATAAATGTGTAAAAGAAGTTCTGATGTAAGAATTTTTTTAAGTATAAAGTTGGAAGCACCATGTAAACTCTGGCCCTATCTTTCTAGATAAAAGGAGTACCTCCAGAGATACGTCTCACAGAAATTAATAAAATGCTGACTTCTTTTGGCCTGCTGGAAAAGCATGATGCACTTGCAAAGTCACTGAGTGGAGGAATGAAGCGCAAACTCTCCATCATTATAGCACTTATAGGAGGTTCCCAGGTAAAGAATGGTTAACATGAGTCCCTGCTCCAGCTGATAAGTGAAACTCACCTGACACAAACCTAAGAGCTGATATGAATCTAACTTTCTAAAAGGAACTTCCAAAATGATAATCAGAGGGGATTCCCATTATTGACCAGGTGGTGTAATGTGGTTATGGGGTTTGAAATTACTATTAATTTTGCAGAGTTCTTAATATAATATAGTGTAAATTATGTATCTTAACTTAAATATGCCCCCCATAAATAGTAAATTATCCCATAAGGGACACAGCATGGATCACGGAATTGTTCTTCTGGTCTTTAGGTGGTGATACTTGATGAGCCAACATCTGGCATGGACCCAGTCTCAAGGAGATTCACCTGGAATGTCCTTCAGCAGTATAAACATGATCGTACCATCTTACTGACCACCCACCACATGGATGAAGCTGATGTCCTGGGTGACCGTATAGCCATCATGGTCAAGGGATCCCTGCAGTGTTGTGGCTCTTCAATTTTCCTGAAAAGAATATATGGTCTCTCTCCTTTTGATCATTGTTTGGATGCTAATGGCTTAATAATATTATTCTAACATGATTATTATTTGTGTCACTCTACACAAGTCTTCAAAAGCTTCCTGTGTCCTATTATGTTAGAGCTAAACTATTGAAATCAACTCTTTGTAATTTAGACAGTTCCTGTCTATTTAATTACTTCTGATTATTACTTAATAAGTGTATTCTGACTTGGAAAATATTCTTTGTTGACCCCACAAAAGTCATGAAGTGTTAAATTTGTTGCAGGAGTAAAGTAATGCTTCTGAGGGATTTGGTACATAGATTCATGGCTTGGAGAGGAGAAAAATCAATGACTAGAAATTTCTGACCCTTTTCAATCAAATCAATATCAAACTTCTAGTGTAATGAGTTAAATGCTTTCAAGTTTATTTTCATGAATATTCCTGAGACGTGGCACTTGATCAACAAGAATTTATTGAACAGAAAATGACCGAACTGTGGAATAAAATTGTCTTGACTTCTTGACTTTGATAAATATATAGTCTGGTTAGTCAGTAAAACTAGTACATTGAAAATGAACAATACAAAAACCTATATAATTGGTTCTGAAATTACATGGCTCAAAGCAGTGAGTGCTTCAAAATTGGGAGGAGACAAATTAATGAGAATAGTTAAACATGATATCATTCTATTAATCATGAATTCAGTATTTGAATTCATTCACCCAACTCACATTTATTACAGGTGAGTTATTCACGTTTACACACATAATCTTATTTAATCTTTATGACATCACCATTTTTATGAAGTAGAACACTGGGGCTCATAGTAAATAATGTATTCAAACCATGTCAGTAAATGGACCTGGGTCCCTCTGATACCACAGCCCATGCTTTGCATTCTCATATGCTACCACTTCCCCATCAAGGAGGATGTTGGGTTTTAAATAGTCAATTTGGTGAATATCAGAAAGAGGGGGACTCATATTGTTGAATGCTTTTGCACTTGTATATGAGGATATAGAAATTGATATTTCCATAGTAGGTTAGTTGTAGACACAAAAGTATTACTCAAGTATATTGATTATCCATAGAGTGTCTTCAGTTGTAGGCTTTATAAAGGCAATGGAGAAAAGAACACAATTTTTAAGGAAATTGGATAAGTAAGTAAGAGCAAGAGGCTAAAAATGGGCCTTTTTTACCCCTGGAACAATGAGGAAGTCAGCCTGGATCAGGTTTTTGGGGAGGATCAATAAGAAATTAAGTTTGATGGTCAGGGGTAGAAAATGGAAGGGCACTGAAAAAAACAAGAGTGGTTTTCATTAGATGTACAAATGTACATATAAGAAGAAGTTAGAAATAGTGAATTCAAAGGCTCCATTCTAGGATATAACAGTAAACCACCTTAAAGTGATGAATGATAATATAAGAGCAACAAGACCAGAAAGATAAGTATGTGCGCATACTTATACACAGATGTGTGCACAAACATGCACATGAACATGTGCATGGGTATAAAATCCTGAACGGATCAGGCAGACTTGGCATTGGAAGTCCACACAGCCTGTTTTCGTATGACAAAGTGAAGACTTCCTAGTACAGTGAGGTGAAATTTTACAGTTTTCATTCATTAATACAGTGAGATAAAAGTTTCCACTTTTGACGTGTCTGAAATGTGGTGAGTAAGCATTAAGTATTTAAAGAATGATGGAAGGAAGAAAATCCAAAAAAGATATACAACATTAAAACTTTAACAAGTTTAAATTCTGGTCAGCATATGAAACCTATACATCCAAAGGCTAAAGAGTCAGGAACTGACTAAGAGGAATGACTTGAAGGTAATTTGAAATCCATTTGCTCCTAAGCACAAACATGATTCCTCTTATCAAATTAAAAATCAGGTCACATTTTCCCTTTGTAGTCTCCATTGTTTTTATCATTAATCACTGAAGAAAAGAGTATTTGTTTTCTTGTGTATTTGTAATATGGGAAATATATTTTTCCTTAGTTTAAATAAGAAAATGTCAGAATGGAAGCTATAATAAATAACACTGAGAAACTAAAAAAAAAAAAAAGAAATTTTTAATAGGCAAGAGACTGTTTTGGGGGGAAGGGAGTGTTTAATTTGGAAGGTTACATTTTTATAATTTTGATTTTTAAATGGATATTTTCAGGTGTGGGATACCACATAATTATGGTGAAGGAGCCTCATTGTAATGTTGAAGAAATTATTCGAGTGGTTGATCAACATATACCTGAAGCCAGATTGGAGAACAATGTTGCAGCTGAATTATCATTTATCCTACCCAAAGAATACACACACAGGTATGGATCCAGAGAATGTTAGATAAATGGTTTTTGGTTACCAGAAATAACTATTACTTTTCCAGGTTTCCTTGGGCTTGGCAAGTAGATTCTTTCTGGTTGCCACTTGACAAATTATAGTCAAAAATTTACCTTCCAAGGCAGCCAGTGAGAGAGCCTGTTACTAGTCTGCGGCTCTGGTGTGCTTTAGGACTTGAAGCCCCGGAGGTTTCAGCATTGTGAGCTCAGTCGGGGCAGGGTATGACCTGTCAGCCTCTACATTCTGGCCTGATGGAAGAGTTTTTCAAGTTGTATATGCTATGAAGGCCGTGGAAAATAGTAGTACAGCTATTGGAATCAGGTGTAAAGATGGCATTGTCTTTGGGGTAGAAAAGCTAGTCCTTTCTAAACTTTACAAAGAGGGTTCCAACAAAGGACCTTTTAATGTTGATTGGCTTCTGGAATGGCACTAGTAGGTTTGTTGGCAGATATTCATTCTTTAGCAGACATTGCAAAAGAAGCTTCCAACTTTTTCCATTAAAACGTCTTGCAGACAGAGTGGCCATGTATATACATGCATATACACTGTACAGTGCTGTTAGACCTTTGGGCTCTGGCTTCATGTTAGGGTCTTACAGTGTGACAGTGCACAGCTCTGCATCAGGATTTCATATGGCAATTGGGGCTGTGCCATTGGCAAAGCCAGGCAAACTGCAAAAGACAGAAACTAAGGGAAGAGGAAATTTATCATAAACTTCCAGGGACTGTGCCAACTTCATCTTCTTGCAAGATGTAATTACTAGCATCATATTCCCTTAAAGCAAGCTTGTTGGCATTCTCAAAAGAAGATAAATAGAGGGGAACTTCTTCAACTGGGTAAGGAATATCTACAAAAAGCCTATAGCTAACATCATACTCAGTGGTGAGAAACTTGAAATTTCCCATTAATATCAGGAACATAGGAAGGAAGTCCCTTCTCATCACAGCTTTCCAACATTATGCTGAAAGTCCTAGCTAATGTAATAAGAAAAGACAAGGAAATGTATGTAGATTGGGAAGGAAGAAATAAATCTTTGTTTACAGATGACACAGTCATCCTATACAAAATGTCTGAAAGAATTGACAAAAAAACCCTCCTGGACTTAATAAGTGATTATAGCAAAGATGCAGTATACAAAGTTAATATGCAAAAGTAAATCACTTTCCTATATATTGTCAATGAACAAATGTATTTCGAAATTATAAACACACTTCCAAAATTTAACACCTCCAAAAATGAAATGCTTAGGTATTAAGTCTACCAAATATATGCAAGTTCTATATGAGGAAAACTACCAAAGTTGGATGAATGAAATAGAAAAACTAAAAAATGAGATATTTTATGTTTATGAATAGGAAGACTCAGTATTGTCGGGTGTTAGTTTTTCCCAACTTGCTCTATAGATCCAATGCAATCCTTTTTTTTTTTTTTTCCAAATAGGCTCCATGCCCAGCATGGGGCTCAAACTCACAGCCCCAAGATCAAATCCTGAGCTGAGATCAAGAGTCAGACCCTCAACTGACTGAGCCACCCAGGCACTCCTGATTCAATGCAATCCTAATCAAATTCCCAATAAGTTACTTGATGGATATCAACAAATTGATTCTAAAGTTTATATGGAGAGGCAAAAGACCCAAAATAGGCAACACAGTATTGAAGGAGAACAGTGTTGGAGACACTAACCAATTTCAAGACTTGCTGTAAATCTTCCATAATCATGACAGTGTGATATTAGTGAAAGAATAGAAAAATAGATCAATGGAACAGAACAGCATGTCCAGAAATTGACCAACATAAATATAGTCAACTGATCTTTGTCAAAGGAGCAAAGGCAATACAATGGAGAAAAGATAGTCTCTTCAACAAATGGTGCTAGAACATCCATACGCAAAAAAATCTAGACACATATCTTACACCCTTCACAAAAATTAACTCAAAATGGATTGTAGGTCTAAATGTAAAATGAAAAACTATAAAACTGCTAGAAGATAATCTAGGAGAAAACCTAGATGCCCTTTGGTATGGCAATGAGTTTTAGATACAACACCAACAGCATGATCTCTGAAAGAAATCACTGAAAAGCTGAACTTTATTAAAATGAAAAACTCTGCTCTGTGATGGGCAGTATCCACAGAATTAGAAGACAAGCCACAGATTGGGAAAAATATTTGCAGAAGACATCTGATAAAGCACTGTTATCCAAAATATTCAAAGAACTCTTAGAACACAACAATAAGAAAACATGCAACCCAACTTAAAAATGGGCCAAAGACTTTTTTAAAAAGATTTATTTATTTTGGAGAGAGAGAGAAAGAGAGAAAGAGAGAGTATGCAGGGGAGAGGGGCAGCAGGAGAGGTAGACAGAGAATCCCAAGCAGACTATGCACTGAGTCCAGAGCCCAACACAGGGCTCAATCTCATGACCCATGAGATCACAACCTGAGCCAAAACCAAGAGTCTGATGCTTAACTGACTGAGCCACTCAGGCACCCCTAAAAATGGGCCAAAGACTTTAACAGACACCTCACCAAAGAAGACATAGGGGTGGCAGATAAATATGTTCACCTCATGTCAGGTAAATGCAAATTAAAACAATAATTAGATACCACTACACACTGACTAGAATGGCCAAAATCTGGAACACTGACAACACCAAATACTGACGAGGATGTGGATTCAACAAGGACTCTCATTCATTGCTTGGCAGAATGTAAAATGGCACAACCACTTTGGAAGACAATTTGGTGGTTTCCTACAAAACTAAACATACCCTTACCATTTGATTCAGCAATCACATGCCTTGGTATATATCCAAAGTAGGTAAAAACTTACATACAAAAACCTGCACATGGATATTTATAGCAGCTTTATTCATAATTGCCAAGACTTGGAAGCAAACAAGATATCCTTGGTATGTGAGTGGATAAACTATGGTTCATCCTGACAATGGAATATTATTCCGCATTTCACAGAAATGAGCTATCAAACTGTGAGGAGACGTGGAGAAACCTTAAATGCATATTATTAAGTGAAAGAAGCCAATCTGAAGAGGCTACATACTAGATGATTTCAACTACATGACATTCTGAAAAAGGCAAAACTAGGGAAACAATGAAAAGATCAGTGGTTGCCAAGGATGTAGGTTGGGTGAGATAAATAGGCACAGATATTTACGGCAGTGAAAAAACTCTGTAATAAAATGATAGATATATGTCATTATACATTTGTCCAAACCATTGAATATATAGCACCAAGAGTAAACCTTTGAGTAAACTGTGGATGTTAGGTGATTATGATATGTCAATGGAGGCTCATTTTTGGTGAAAAAAAAATGTAACATTCTGGTGAGTGATAGTGATAGTGGGGGTGGCTATGTATGTCGGAGCAGGGTTTATATGGGAAATCTCTGTACCTTTCAATTTTATTGTAAACCTAAAACTACTTTAAAAGTAAAGTATTAAAAAATGACTAAAGAAAAAATTAAGAATTTGATTAGATCTCTAGCAAGTAGAGATTGAATTAGGAATCAGAATCTTTCACAGTGAAAAGACCAGGGTCAGGTGGCTTCAGTGGTGAGTCTACCAAATGTTTAAGTGAAAATGAATACAGTCTTTCACAAACTGTTCCAAAATAGAAGAGGGAACCCAATTCCATTCTATGAGGCCAGTAGAACCATATAATAAGACTAGACGAAGAGAAAACTATAGAATATCACTTTTAGAATATCAAGACAAAAAAACAAAAAACAAAACAAAAAAACCCAAAAACCTAACTCAACCCAAACACAAAATACTAGCAAAACCAATCTACAAGCACTTAAAAAGGATTATACATCTTGACCTAGTCAGATTTGTCTCAGGAATACAAGGTTGGTTCACATGCAAAAATTATCAGTATAAAACACCACATTAATAGAATAAAGGACAAAAATTACACGATTATCTCAAAAAATGAAGAAGTTCCTTTGACACAATAAAAGCACTCAACAAATTAGGAATAGAAAGCAAGTTTCTCAGCTTGCTAAAAGGCATCTGTGAAAAACCCACAGCTAGCATCATATTTATGGTGAAAGGATAAAAGCTTTCCCTATAAGATAAGGAACAAGCCAAGACATCTGTTTTGCCTTTTGTATTAAACATCGTACCAGAAGGCAATTCAAGAAGAAAAATAAATAAAAGGAATACAAATCAGAAAGAAAGGAGTGAAACTATCTATATTCATAGGTAACACGTTCATGTATATAGAAAATTATAAAGAACCAACTTTAAAAATGTATTAGGACTAATTCAGTGAAGTTGCAAGATATAAATGTAATGTTAAAGAATTACTTATATTCTCTATACACTTTCAATGAGCAATCCAAAAATGAAATTAAGAAAGTAATTCCATTTACAGTACCATAGAAACAATAAAATAGCAAAAATTTAACAAAAGAACTATATGACATATAACTTTTTGAAAACTATTAAAAAAATCATTGAAAGAAGTTAAAGAAGACCCAAGGAAATGGAAAGACATCCTGTATTCATGGATTAATATTAAGATGGCATACTCCCTACAGAATCAACACAATGCCTATAAAAAATTCCAACTGCCTTTTTTTTTTTTTTTGGCAGAAATTGACAGGCTGATCCTAAAATTAATATGGAATGGAAGGGTTGCTAAATAACCAAAACAATCTTGAAAAAGAGGAAAGTTGGAGGATTCATATTTCCTGATTTCAAAACTTACTATAAAACTATAGAAATCAAACTATGTGGCATTAGAATAAGGATAGACATGCACAGAAATGAAGTAAATCAGAATTCAAGATTAAACTTTTATATAAAATTGATTTTCTGAAGCATTCAGAAACAATTCAGCTGGGGCAAGAATAGTCTTTTTAGCAAATGATGCTGGGACATTGGGTATTCACATGCAAAAGAATGAAGCTGGATCCTTAATCTCACACCATAGACAAAAAATTAGGTCAAATGGAGCAAAGGCCTAAATATAAGAGTGAAGCTTTTAGAAGAAAATAAAGGCATAAATCTTAGTGACCTTGGATTAGGCAATTTTTCTTAGCTGTGACATGAAAAAATATAAGCAACCAAGAAGTAGAAATAGATAAATTGACTTCATGAAAATTAAAAATGTTTCACCTTCAACTACACTGTCAAGAAAAAGAGAGCCCAAATAATGGGGAAAAATGTAAATCGCATATATCTGATAAAGGACGAGTATGCAGAATATATAAAGTACCTTTTCACTTCACTCTTAAAAGACAAATCATTTAATTTAGAAATGGGCAAAGAATTTGAATAGATATTTTTCAAAAAAAAAATGTAGAAATGGCCAAGAAGCACATGAGAAGATGCTCAATATCATTAATCATTATAGAAACAGAAAGTAATAACCACAATGAGATACTGCTTCACACCCAGTAGGATGGGATAATTTTTTTTTTTTTTAAGAAAATACAAGTTTGAGTTTGGATATGGAGAAGTCAGAACCCTTATACATTGCTGGTAGGCATGTAGAATAGTGTAGCCACTTCGGAAAATTATTTGGGAATTCCTCAAAAAGCTAAACATTGAGTTACCATTTGATCCAGCAATTCCACATCTAGAGATATACCCAGGAGTTTTGAAAATTTATGTCCACAAAAAAGTTTACAGCAGCATTATCGATAATAGTAAAAAAGTAGAAGTTATCCAAATGTCCATTGATTCATGTATGGACAAATAAAATGTGGTGTATCCATATAATGGAATGTTATTCAACTATAAAAAGGACTGAAATGTTATACATGCTACAACATGGATGAACTTTGAAGTCATTAAGACAAGTGAAAGAAGCTAGACACAAAAGGCCACATATTGTATAATTCCATTTATATGACATGTTCAGAATAGGCAAATCCAAATGGGATTTTTGCATGTAATTTTTTCTTTTCATGATTGCTTGATGTAGATTCACAGTGTTCTCTTTAATCTTAACTGAGATAATGAAGAAGAAAGTTCCCAAATTTTTAAAATTTATATAGTTCTATATTGTGCAATGGATACAGGGATGAATAGTAACCATTACTCTGGATGAAAAAGAGGAAAGGTTGATAAACTGCCTGACATCATATTATTCATTTATTTGTTTATTGTATTGTCTCACACTAAAATGTTGTATCAGGGACATAGTTTTGTTCACTTCTATGTCTCCTGGACCCAGAACATTGCCTAGCACATAGTTGGCACTACCTAAATACTTGACGGATGGGTGAAATAATCATTGATGAATCACAATTATAAAAAGTTATTTATGGAAGTGTAAGGTGCTCTTATATTGGAATCCTCAGGAAAAGTGAGCAACGTGTAAGCCAGTATTTTGTGTATCTCTTGACTAAATTTGTAGATATAATTGATTTTATTACTTTTGTGATTTAACCCCAATACTGGCATTATAAGTCATTAATCTACTACCTTTATCAAATGTTCACGTTTACCAGTGAGATATTTTTCTTTTCATAATTTTCTTACAGATAGTCATCACCTTTTCTTTTCACTTAAATCCCTTTAGCATCTTGTAAGGCTGGTATAGTGGTAATGAAACTCCTTTAACTTTTATTTGTCTGGGAAACTCTTTGTCTCTTCTTTAGTTCTGAATGATATCCTTCCTGGATAGAGTATTCTTGGTTGTAGCTTTTTTCCTTTCATCACTTTGAATATATCATTGCCACTTTCTTCTAGCCTACAAAGTTTCTGCTGAAAAATCAGCTGGTTACCTTTTGGGGTTTCCCTTTTATGTAACTTTTCTCTTGCTGTTTTTTAAGATTCTCTATCATTAATTTTTGCCACTTTAATTACTATGTGTCTTGGTGTGGGCCTTCTTGGCTTCATCTTATTTGGGGCTTACTGTGCTTCCTGGACCTTACCTAGATTAGGGAAGTTTTTAGCTACTATTTCTTCAAATAAGTTTTCTCCCTCCACTTTCTCTTTCTGGGATCCCTATAATGCAGATGTTATTATGGTTCATGTCACAGAGGTCCCTTAATCTTTTCTAATTTTTATTATTTTTTTTTCTTTTTGCTGTTCATCTTGGTTGCTTTCCATTACTCTATCTTCAGGATTATTGATCCATTCATCCTTCTGCATCGTCTAATCGGCTGTTCATTCCTTCTAGTGTATTTTTCATTTCAGTCATTAAATTCTTCAGTTCTGACTGGTTCTTTTAAAAATTTCTATCTCTTTGTTGAAGTTTTCACTGAATTCCACTCTTTCCTTAAGTGCAACAAGTATCTTTATGACCATTACTTTGAATTCTTGAGCAGTCATATTGCCTATCTGCATTTCATTTAGCTCTTTTACTGTGATTTTGGCTTGCTCTTTTATTTGGTACATATTCCTCTGTCATTTTGTCTGACTCTCTTTGTTTGTTTCCATGTATTAGGCAGGTCAGTTACATCTCCTGGTGTTGAAAGAAGTGGCCTTGTGTAGAAGGCATACTGTGGTGCCAGGTAATGCAATCTTCCCTGGTCACTAGAATTAAGTGTGCCAAGGGTGTCCCTTGTGTGGGCTACATGCTCCTTCCTATTGTGGTTGAGTTGTGATTGCTGTAGGCATGCTGATAAGTGGGGCTGGCCTTCAGTGCTATGATTGCCACAGCCTGCCTCGCCTGCTGCTGGGGCACTGGGCAGGGTTTGCTTTCTATGCTGTGAGAGGCCCAGTTGTAGCTACCATCAGATTTCTCATGGGCATGGCCAGCCTGGCCCTCTGCAGTTAGCCACTGTGACATCTGCAGGCACATTTAAGGGCAGGGCTTTTTCCCTGTGCAGACAGCTAAGAGGCCTGGCAGCAGGAACTGTGGGTGTGCTGGTGTGCAGGGTTATCTCCCCGCTCTCCCCAGAGCATGAGTCACTTTGCAGGAGCACCTGCTGAGGCAGTCGGGTTAAGTGGTGTGGATCTGCAAGGGAATGTTGGGGTGGACCTCACGGTTCTAACAAGGTAGGTAAATTGTGTTAGAACTGGCTTCTGTAAGCTTTCTGGCTATCTAGGTTGAGAGAAGACAGGAAAAATGATGCCTTGTAAGCACTTTTGTTCCTGGAGAAATCTGCAGATCCCTGCCTTCCACCTGAATAAATCTTCACGTATACCCATGGCACCTTTCAAGCTGCTACATCTGTGCTATTTCTCTGGCCAAGTTATTTAGTATGCTGGCTCTTTAAGAACAGGGACTCAGTTTCCTGTTGCCCTCTGATTCTTCAGGAGGTAAGCCTAATAATTTTTAAAGCTTCCAGAGTCAAGCCTCCCTCATTTTCAAAGCCAGATGTTATGGGGACTCATCTTTCCAGTGTGGGTCCCCAGGGCCAGGGGTGTCTGGTGTGGGGTTCAGTCCTCTTGGTTCCTGACTACATCTTCACTTCTCCCTCCCTTCTTGATGTGGTCTTCACTCTATGTCTTTAGCTGTGGAAGATCTGTGCTGCCAGTCTTCAGGTTGCTTTCAGAATTAATAATTGTTGCCTTGGTGTGTGCATGGGATGCGGTGAGTTCAGGATCTTCCTCCTCTGTCATCCTCCTATATTTGTACATTTTTATCTATAGTTTCTAAATGTTCTATAGTTAAACATTGCTTTTGTATCAAGAAAATCAGTATTTAAATTGTATCAAGAAAAATAGTATTTTCATTAAAAGATATGGAAATTTTCTATATATATAGAACATTCTTCTAAATCACTAATAATACTAGAAGAACAAATTTAAGCTAGATTTTATTAGAATTTTTTTTTTGCTTTTAGAGGAAGAAAAACTTTTTTAAGATGTTATTTATTTGAGAGAGAGTGAGCAAGCAAGAGAGAGAGAGAGAAGGAGCAGGGGGAGGGGCAGAGGGAGAAGCAGACCCCCTGCTGAGCAGGGAGCGCGACATGGGGCTCGATCCCCAGGACTCCAGGATCATGACCTGACACTTAACTGACTGGGCCACCCAGGTGCCCCAAGGAAGAAAAACTTCTGAAATGATAATGGTAAACATTGATAATCATTTTGTGAAATTTCCTCTTTATATACTTGTAGTGGGAAACTCTTAAAAATATTCACAAAGTTTGACCCAACAATTCCAGGACATAATTGTTTTCTAAGGAAACATCTAGAAACATCTAAATTCCCAACAATAAAGAAAACTTAATTCAATTATAAAACATTCATAGAATGGAATATGAATCAATCTTTGGAATTTATATTTTCATAGAAAAACACACATAACATTAAATTTAAGATTTGGGTATAGAATCCTATAATGTAGGATACTAATATGCAAAATAAGGAAATAAAAGTTAAAAAATAGATAGTATATAACATTGTTTTTTTTTTTTTTAATTTTTTATTGTTATGTTAATCCCCATACATTACATCATTAGTTTTAGATATAGTGTTCCATGATTAATTGTTTGAGCATAACACCCAGTGCTCCATGCAGAACGTGCCCTCCTCAATACCCATCACCAGGCTAACCCATCCTCCCAACCCCCTCCCCTCTAGAACCCTCAGTTTGTTTTTCAGAGTCCATCGTCTCTCATGGTTCTTCTCCCCCTCCGATTTCCCCCCCTTCATTCTTCCCCTCCTGCTACATTCTTCTTCTTCTTTTTTTTCTTTCTTAACATATATTGCATTATTTGTTTCAGAGGTACAGATCTGAGATTCAACAGTCTTGCACAATTCACAGCGCTTACTAGAACACATACCCTCCCCAGTGTCCATCACCCAGTCACCCCATCCCTCCCACCCCACCCCCCACTCCAGCAACCCTCAGTTTGTTTCCTGAGATTAAGAATTCCTCATATCAGTGAGGTCATATGATGATAGTATATAACATTGTTAACAGTGGTGTTTTTTTCTGGGTAGTAAAACTTTTTATTTTCTTCTTTAAATATTTGTATTATCCACATTTTCTGTATTTACTACTTTTTTCATGAGAAAAAAGGATAATAATGCTTGAGGATTCATTAAAATTTTTTGTTTTGTTTTCTGATTTCACCAGCCCTAAAGAGGCCAGAGTCTGCTGTTTAACCAACATGTATACACGAAAACACAATTACTACTAAAGTTTCTCATTACAACAATGAATGAATTAAAAAGTCAAAGGATCCCATAATCCTTCTCCTTAGAAATAGTTACTCTTAAGATTTGAGTTTGTTGTATATTGCTTAAGATTTTTTTATGCAGAAAATAGTATGGAGATTATTTTAAAAAACTTAAAAATAGAGCTACCATATGATTCAGCAATCCCACTTCTGGGTATTTATCAAAAGGAATTGAAATCAGGATCTCAAAGAGACACACTTGCTCTCTCATGTTTATTGCAGCATTATTCACAGTAACCAAGATATGGAAACAAACTAAATGTCCATCTATGGATGAACAGATAAAGAAAATTGGTATATATATACCATGAAATATTATTCAGCCTTAAAGAAGAAAATCCTGCCATTTGTGACAATATGGTTGGACGGATCTAGAAGACATTATGCTAAGTGATATAAACCAGACACAAAAAGACAAATACTGTATGATTTCACTTATATGTGGAATCAAAAATAGTCAAACTCATAGAAGAAGGGAGTAGAATCATGGTTTCCAGGAGCTGTGGGGAGAGAAAAATGGGGAGGAGATTGTGAAGGATCCAAAGTTTCGGGTTTTTTTAGTAACTGTAAGTTCTGGAGATTTACTAAACAGCATAGTGCTTATAGCTAACAATGTTGTATTGTGTGCTTAAAATTTTCCACAAGGGTAGATCTTATATTGTGTTCTTACTACAAAAATGAATGGATGAATGAAAGAATGAATGAATGAAATAGGAAATTTTGGGAGGTGATGAATCTGTCTATGGCCTTGATGGTGTATATTGAACATGTACAGTTTATATGTATGTATGTATGTCAATCATGCCTCAATAAAGTGGTTCAGAATTTTTAAAAATTTTAGAAGATTTTGCTGTGCATATACTGATATACATGTGTGCATATTACATGCATATTTATTATTATCTTGATAAGCATGTCAGAGTAATATTCTGAAACTTACTTTTCCCACTAATTATGAGATAGAGTGAATTGAATCTAATGTTTGGCTCAAAAAATAGAGAAAATTTTGATAGAATTTTCCAAAATGGAGAATTTTCAGTCTCCTTTTTGTGGTCATGTTCACTCCTTAGAGAAAACATAGTAGAGATAGGTTCAACAACTGACTAGGTTTCTGGAGTGGATGATCTTCTAAAGTAGAGAAACATAAATCTCGGGGAAAAAAACTATTCTTCAGAAACCTTCATGACACTCCATCACATCTTCCTGAAATGGCACAAAACTTACTGGTAATGTGAGGAAACGTTCTCTTCCAGCCCCTGCTTTCTTCATTTTCTGTGTTAAGTTTCTTCTTCTTCAAATAATTTGAAAACATTTTTCCTTTTTGATTTAGTATTTTATAGGAACTATGGCATATATCAAGTAAATCAAATCTTAGAGACGAATGTTAATATGTAGAGAAAGTCAGTTGATAATTTTATCAGAAAACCAGGAAGCAGTTTATGATAGCAGTTTGGTAGTTTTTTCCCTTTATATGTTCCACATTTTGATTCATCAGAGCTATGGGAACTGTAACAAGCATTGCAGTGAAGGATGAGCTACATTTTTCCCACTGCTGAAGGAAATTAATTAGGAGCAAGAAATACTAATATGAAAGTAATCTGTTTTGGTGGTAGCTTTCTCTCTTTTTCTTCTAGGTTCAAAGACCTGCTTACTGATCTGGAAAACAGACAGAAAGAGCTGGGCATTGGTAGCTTTGGCGTCTCAATCACTACCATGGAAGAAGTTTTCCTTAGGTGAGTAATGATGCCTTGGGGGGGCAGGAGAGAGGAAAAATCTTTTCCTCTATAATCAGATTTCTTTTTGAAATCAAGCCCCATCCTGTATGGGGCTGGGGTAATTGAAGAAATAGTATTAGATTGTTAGGTATGATAATCTTCTATGAATGCCAACAGACCAGTGTATGTCCCTTGCTCCTCTGATGGGCTGAGGCTGCTATGAATCATGGGACTTGGGTGAGAACAGCAGTTCAGTGAGCTGGGGAGACAGGATCTTCCCTGCAAATCATGAGGCTATGGAACTGCGGATAACAACTAAACCCAGGTACTAAATACCTAGGGTAGAGGAGTATTATGTGGGAAGGTTATTTATGAAACTTTCGGGTTTGTGTTTGAGTGCCAGTGCCTTTTGGGAGTAGGGGGTTAGGATTGGCCTAGAGCAAAGAGAATTTATGTGGTCACAGCAGAAGTCCAGTATCTAAATTGGAGGTCTTACTGAGGATGACTTTAAAATCTTGAATCTAATCATGTCTCTGTAACCTACTTAAATCGTCCATGGTTTATGGTCTAGATTACCTTGCACTGTGTGAAAACTCAAAGAGAATGTGCCCAGGGATTTCAGGATACTGCTAAGAAAAGGCTGACTGGTTAGCAGTCAAAAGACCTCACAAAAAGTCTTTTCTGGGTTTTCTAGACTTCATTTTCTCAGGTTTAGAAACAATCTTGTCAGTCTCACTGCTTCATGGAGTAGTGACTAAGGGAAGTATTTTGCAATACAGGCCTACCTCAAGAAGTAAGAAAAGTCTCAAATACACAACCTAACTTACATCTAAAAGAGCTAGAAAAGGAACAGCAAATAAAGCCTAAAGCCAGAAGAAAAAGGAAAATAATAAAGAATAGAGGAGAAATAAATGATACAGAAGCAACAACAATAACAAAAAAGCACCAGTAGAACAGATCAATAAAACTAAGAGCTGGTTCTTTGAAAGAATTAATAAAATTGATAAACCCCTAGCCAGACTTATCAAAAAGAAAAGAGAAAGAACCCAAATAAATAAAAACATGAATGAAGGAGGAGAGATCACAACCAATACCACAGAAGTACAATTATAAGAGAATATTATGAAAAATTATATGTTAACAAACTGGGCAATCTGGAAGAAATGGATAAATTCCTAGAAACCTACAAACTACCAAAACTGAAACAGGAAGAAATAGAAATTTGAACAGACCCATAAACAGCAAATAATTTGAATCAATATAATAAAAAATCTCCTAACAAACCAAAGTCCAGGGCCAGATGGTTTCCCAGGGGAATTCTACCAGACATTTAAAGAAGAGTTAATACCTATTCTCAAACTGTTCCAAAAAATAGAAATGGAAGGAAAACTTCCAAACTCATTCTATGAGGCCAGCATTACTTTGATTCCAAAACCAGACAAAGACCCCACTAAAAAGGAGGATTATAGGCCAGTGTCCCTGATGAACATGTATGCAAAAATTATCAAGATACTAGCAAATCAAATTTAGCAGTACATAAAAAGAATTATTCACCTTAATCAGGTGGGATTTATTCCTGGGCTGCAAGGGTGGTTCAATATTCACAAATAAATCAACATGATACACTACATTAATAAAAGAAAGAATAAGAACCATATGATCCTCTCAATACATGCAGAAAAAGCATTTGACAAAGTACAGTATTCATTCTTGATAAAAACTCTCAACAAAGTAGGGATAGATGGAACATACCTCAACATCATAAAGGCCATATATGAAAGGCCCACAGCTGATATCATCCTCAATGGGGAAAAGCTGAGGAGGGTCAGGAACAAGACAGGGATGTCCACTCTCACCATTACTGTTTAACTTAGTACTAGAAGTCATAGCCTCAGCAGTCAGACAACAAAAAGAAAATAAAAGGCATCCATATCAGCAAGGAAGGAGTCAAACATTAATTATTCACTGATGACATGATACTCTATGTAGAAAACCTGAAAAATTCCACCAAAAAGACTCCACTGATAAACAAATTCAGCAAAGTCACAGGATGCAAAATCAATGTACAGAAATCTGTTGCATTTCTATACCAATAATGAAGCAGCAGAAAGAGAAATCAAGGAATCAATCCCATTTACAATTGCACCAAAAACTGGGGTGCCTGGCTGGCTTGTCAGAGGAGCACGTGACTCTTGATGTCAGGTTTTGAGTTTGAGCCCCATGTTGGGTATAGAGATTACTTAAAAACAAAAGCTAACAAACAAACAAAAAACAGTAGTACCAAAAAACCTAAGATACCTAGTAATAAACCTAACCAAAGAGGTAGAAGATCTTGTACTCTGAAAACTATAGAACATGTATGAAAGAAATTGAAGAGGACACAAAGAAATGGAATAACATTCCATGCTCATGGATTGGAATAACAAATAATGTTAAAATGTCTATACTACCTAAAGCAATCTACACATTTAATGTAATCCCTGTCAAAATAACAACAGCATTTTTCACAGAGCTAGAACAATTAATCCTAAGGGGCGCCTCAGTGACTCAGTCGGTTAAGCATCCAGCTCTTGATTTCTGATCAGGTTATGATCTCAGGGCCTGGGATTGAGCCCCGTGTCAGGCTTCCCACTCAGCAAAGCAGGGAGTCTACTTGAGGATTCTCTCTCTTCCCCTCCCCCTCCACCAACTTGCACATGAACTCTCTCTCCCTCTCTCTCTCTCTCAAATAAATAAATACATCTTCAATAATCCTAAAATTTGTATGGAACCACAAAAGACCTTGACTAGCCAAAGCAATCTTGAAAAAGAAAAGCAAAGCTGGAGGTATCACAATTCTGAATTTCAAGCTATATTACAAAGCTGTAGTCATCAGAACAGTATGATACTGGCACAAAAACAGACACATAGATCAATGGAACATAATAGAAAACCCAGAAATGGGCCTACAACTGTATGGTCAACTAATCCTCGACAAAGCAGGAAAGAATATCCAATGGAAAAATGACAGTCTTTTCAACAAATGGGGTTGGGAAAACTGGACAGCAATGTAGAAGAATGAAACTGGGCCACTTTCTTACACCATACACAAAAATAAATTCAAAATCGATGAGACACCTCAATGTGAGACAGGGAACCAACAATAGGAGAACAGAGGCAGCAACCTCTTTGACCTTGGCTGCAGTAACTTCTTACTAGACACTTCACTGGAGGCAAGGGAAACAAAAACAAAAATGAACTATTGGGACTTCATCAAGATAAAAAGCTTCTGTCCAGCAAAGGGAACTATCAACAAAACTAAAAGTCAACCTATATAATGGGAGAAGATATTTGCAAATGACATGTCTGATGAAGGGTTTTTATCAAAAATCTATAAAGAACTTATCAAACTCAATACCCAAAAAACAAGTAATCCAATTAAGAAATGGGCACATTGTTGGAGGATTGCAGGGTTCTTGTCTCATGGAGTTGAAGAATGAATCTCATGGACACAAAAGGGTGAAGTGATGTGTAAGTTTATTAAGTGAGGGTGAGAGCAGAAAGGAAAGAAAAAGATCTCTAGATTGAGAGAAGACCTGAATGGGTTGCCATGAGGGTTTTTAGGGCTGGTCTTTTATTGAAAACTTGATCAGAAAGCTTGTGGCCTTGAGATTCTTATACTGTCTTGATTTGAGAAAGGACTACTGCTAACATCTTTAATTACTTACTTCTTTGAGTTCTGGTCATTTTCTGTGATTACAATGTAGCTGCCAAAGAAAAATACTCCCTAACATCCAGGAATAGGTGGTCAGGTTTATTCCCTTATCTCTTGTTCACTCTATCTTAGTGCTTCTGCCTGCTAGGAATAGTTTCAGAGCCTAGTCAAGGGCCCCCTATTTCTCCCTTCCTGTACATTAACCCTTTCTTTACTCGAATAGTTTTCCAAAGAAGACATCGAGATGGCTAACAGACACATGAAAAGATGCTCAACATCACTTATCGTCAGGGAAATACAAATCAAAATCACTATAAGATACCATCTCCTATAGAATGGCTAAAATGAACAACACAGGAAACAACAGATGTTGGTGGGGATGCAGAGAACGGGAAACCTTTTACACTGTTGGTGGGAATGCAAACTGGTGCAGCCACTCTGGAAAACAGTATGGAGTTTCCTCAAAGAGTTAAAAATAGAACTACCCTACAACCCAGCAACTGCACTACTAGGTATTTATCCAAAGGATACAAACATAGTGATCCCAAGGGGCACATGCACCCCAATATTTATAGTAGCAATGTCCACAATAGCCAAGATATAGAAAGACCCTAGATGTCCATCAACAGATGATTGAATAAAGAAGATATGGTATATATATACAATGGAATATTACTCAGCCATCAAAAAGAATGAAATCTTGCCATTGCAACAATGTGGATGGAACTAGAGGGTATCATGCTAAGCCAGTCAGAGAAATAAGTCAGTCAGAGAAAGACAAATACCATATGATTTCAGTCATAAGTGGAATTTAAGAATTAAAACAGATGAACATAGGGGAAGGGAAGAAAAATTAAATTAGGTGAAAACAAAGAGGGAGGCAAACCACAAGAGACTTTTAACACTAGGAAACAAACTCAGGGTTGTGAGAGGGGAGTGGGGGAGGATGGGGTGATTGGGTGATGGGCATTAAGGAGGGCACTTGATGTAATGAGCACTGGGTGTTATATGCGACTGATGAATCACTAAATTCTACTCCAGAAACTAATAATATAGTATATGTTAACTTAAATTAAAATTTTAAATTATGTTTATGTTTAACATTTAAAAAACGTTAAATTAAAAATTTTTAAAAATGAATAATATTATTTACATTCATTTTAGTATCTATATACTTCCAGCATCATTTCTAATGACTACTGAATTTCATTTTACTGTACAGATGTGCCAGTGTATTGGCCAATTATTTAGATTGCTTTAACTTTTTATTATTACAAACAATGCTGTGATGAACATGATTCCACATATATCACTACCTACAAAGAATAAAATTGCAGATGTCATTTTTCAAAGTGCTGGAACAAATAATCCTAAAATTTGTATGGAATCAGAAAAGACCCTGAATCACCAAGGAAATGTTGAAAAAGAAAAACAAAGCTGGGGGCATCACGTTGCCCGATTTCAAGCTATATTACAAAGCAGTGATCACCAAGACAGCATGGTACTGGCACAAAAACAGACACATAGACCAATGGAACAGAATAGAGAACCCAGGTATGGACCCACAACTCTATGGTCAAATAATCTTCGACAAAGCAGGAAAAAATATGCAATGGAAAAAAGACGATCTCTTCAATAAATGGTGCTGGGAAAATATACAGAAGCTATATACAGAAGAATGAAACTCGACCATTCTTTAACACCATACACAAAGATAAACTCAAAATAGATGAAAGACCTCAATGTGAGACAGGAATCCATCAAAATCCTAGAGGAGAACATAGGCAGTAATCTCTTTGACATCGGCCACAGCAACTTCTTTCAAGATACATCTCCAAAAGCTAGTGAAACAAAAGCAAAAATGAACTTTTGGGACTTCATCAAGATAAAAAGCTTCTGCACAGCAAAAGAAACAGTCAACAAAACAAAGAGGCAACCCACAGAATGGGAGAAGATATTTGCAAATGACACTACACAAATAAAGGGCTGGTATCCAAGATCTATAAAGAACTTCTCAAACTAAACACCCAAAAAACAAATAATCCAGTCACAAAATGGGCAGAAGACATGAACAGACACTTCTCTGAAGAAGACATACAAATGGCTAACAGACACATGAAAAAATGTTCATCATCATTAGCCATCAGGGAAATTCAAATCAAAACCACACTGAGATATCGCCTAACACCAGTTAGAATGGCAAACATTGACAAGGCAAGAAACAACAAATATTGGAGAGGTTGTGGAGAAAGGGGAACCCTCTTACACTGGTGGTGGGAATGCAAGTTGGTACAGCTGCTTTGGAAAACAGAGTGGTGGTGCCTCAAAAAATTAAAACTAGAGCTAGCCTATGACCCAGCAATTGCACTCCTGGGTATTTACCCCAAAGACACAGATGTAGTGAAAAGAAGGGCCATATGCACCCCAATGTTCATAGCAGCAATGTCCGCAATAGCCAAACCATGGAAAGAGCCGAGATGCCTTTCAACAGATGAATGGATAAAGAAGATGTGGTCCATATATACAATGGAATATTACTCAGCCATCAGAAAAGATGAATACCCAACTTTTACATCAACATGGATGGATCTGGAGGAGATTATGCTAAGTGAAGTAAGTCAAGCAGAGAAAGTCAATTATCATATGGTTTCACTTATTTGTGGAACATAAGGAATAGCTTGGAGGACATTAAGGGAAGGAAGGGAAAAATGAAGGGGGGGAAATCAGAGGGAGAGATGAACCATGAGGGACTATGGACTCTGAGAAACTGAGGGTTTTTGGGGGGGGGGGGCATGGGTTAGCCCGGTGATAGGTATTAAGGAGGGCACATACTGCATGGAGCACTGGGTGTTAAACGAAAACAATGAATCGTGGATCACTACATCAAAAACTAATGATTTATTGTATGGTGAGTAACATAACATAATAAAATAAAATTTTTTAAAAAATTGCAGATGTAGCATATTCACATTTTACAACTTATCTTGTCAAATTGCCCTGCAGAAGGAAGTGTACTAACATATCCATGTCAGTTTATAAGACCTTCCTATTTCCACCACATATTCACCAAAACAGTATTTTTTTATGATTGGCTGTTTTATTTTTAATTCATTTGAATTAATTTGACCATTTATTGTTATTCTTTTGTGAATTATTTTTTATCACTTGTCTAATTTCATATTATGTTTTCATATTTTCCTTTTGGATTTAGAAGATATTCCTATTTATTATAATTAATCTGTGTCATTTGTCTTTTAATCTTGTTGAAGTATTCTCTGAGATGTTTAGATTTTATTTAGCCAAACATTTTCCTTTAAAGTTTCTGTACAGAAAAAGAGTAAATGTAAGAAAACATCCACTTCCCCAACTCAGGAAATTTTAACATTTTGTTAGTTTGAACCAATTTTAAAAATATATTACAAAGAAATTTAAATCACCTTTGAACAAAATTGTCAATCCCATTTCCTCCCACCTCTTCCATCAAGCCAACTATGATGTTTGGTATGTAATCTTCCAGATACTTTTTAAATAAACTTTTTTTAATAGTTTAATGTATTTTAATATCAAACTTACAGGAACAGCACAGAAGACAGACAACATTAAAAACATGTACTTGCATGTAGGACAACTCAAAAAAGTATAGCAAATGGATGGATCTACTGTATGATAAAAATGCTACAAACTTTTAATGATAGAATAGCTTTAGATTTACAGAAAAGTAGCAAAGATAATACAGAGATCCTGTACACCCCTCACACGGTTTCCCTGTTGTTAACATCCTTCATTACCATGGTACATTTGTCATGACTAAGAAACCAACGTTGGCAAATTGCTATTAATTAAACTCCACATTTTATTCACATTTCACTAGTTTTTCCACTAAAGTCCATTTTCTGTTCCAGAATCCCATCCAGTGTATGTTATATTTAGCCATTATATCTCTTTAGTCTCCTTTGGTTTGTGAGAGTTTCTTACATCTTCCTTGTTTTTCATAACCTTGGACATTCTGATCAGGTGTTTTGTATAATGTTCCTCAGTTTGGGTTTGTCTTATGTTTTTCTCATGGTTAGAATGGGGTTATGGCTTTTTGGGAAGAATATTGCGGAGATGAAGTGCCCTCTTCCTCTTATCATATCAAGGAGGGTGGTACATGATATTAACATGACATATCACTGTGATTTAACTATTACTTTGATACCTGGCCAAGGTAGTATTACATGCATCCATACTGATATAAATAGAGGACTGAATGAATAAATGGAGAAGAAAGACAAATCTTCCTTGTAGAATTCCAGATAATGTTATAGATACTACTCCCTCCAGGAGGTGTATGTATTCAGTCCCTCCTCCCCTTGAGTATGATCTGTATCTAATGACATGCTTCTAAAGAACAGAGTACAAAATGGGGAGAAAAGCTAATTTTACAGTGGAGAAATTATATATATTTTAATATTATTGTATATGCATTTATGCATCCATAAACATGTATAGTTTTATTTTAACAGTCCTGCAAAATGCTTTTTTTCCTCTAAAAAATTAGACATTTTATTCTCTCCATGTTGACATTTGTATAGAGATTTAGTTCATTCCTTCCAATTGATATATATCATATTTCATTACATAGGTATCATATTTTATTATTACATTGTATTATTTATTCCAGTATTTTGCTATTACACACTTCAATGAATATCTCTGTATCTGTCTTCTGGGCAAATATGTGAGATTTCTATAGAGTGTATATCTAACAGTGGAATTTCTAGATTGTGGAAGGTGGGTATTTTCAACTCACTGGTTGTTGCCATGTATTCACCAATTGCAGTAGAACCAGCTCACTATATAATTGGCAGGACTTGAGAGTTCTTCTTTCCTTTTCATCAGCACAATACTGGAAAATGCATTGACAAAGTTATTTTGCCCATTCTAAGTCCTTTTTATTTTTTTTATTTTTTTTTAATTTTTTTATTGTTATGTTAATCCCCATACATTACATCATTAGTTTTAGATATAGTGTTCCATGATTCATTGTTTGTGCATAACACCCAGTGCTCCATGCAGAACGTGCCCTCCTCAATACCCATCACCAGGCTAACCCACCCTCCCAACCCCCTCCCCTCTAGAACCCTCAGTTTGTTTTTCAGAGTCCATCGTCTCTCATGGTTCTTCTCCCCCTCCGATTTCCCCCCCTTCATTCTTCCCCTCCTGCTACATTCTTCTTCTTCTTTTTTTCTTTCTTAACATATATTGCATTATTTGTTTCAGAGGTACAGATCTGAGATTCAACAGTCTTGCACAATTCACAGCGCTTACCAGAACACATACCCTCCCCAGTGTCCATCACCCAGTCACCCCATCCCTCCCACCCCACCCCCCACTCCAGCAACCCTCAGTTTGTTTCCTGAGATTAAGAATTCCTCATATCAGTGAGGTCATATGATACATGTCTTTCTCTGTTTGACTTATTTCGCTCAGCATAATACCCTCCAGTTCCATCCACGTCGTTGCAAATGGCAAGATCTCATTCCTTTTGATGGCTGCATAATATTCCATTGTATATATATACCACATCTTCTTTATCCATTCATCTGTTGATGGACATCTTGGCTCTTTCCACAGTTTGGCTATTGTGGACATTGCTGCTATAAACATCGGGGTGCACATAGCCTTTCGGGTCCCTACTTTTGTATCTTTGGGGTAAATACCCAGTAGTGCAATTGCTGGATCATATGGTAGCTCTATTTTCAACTTTTTGAGGAACCTCCATACTGTTTTCCAGAGTGGCTGCAACAGCTTGCATTCCCACCAACAGTGTAGGAGGGTTCCCCTTTCTCCGCATCCCCGCCAACATCTGTCATTTCCTGACTTGTTAATTTTAGCCATTCTGACTGGTGTGAGGTGGTATCTCATTGAGGTTTTGATTTGGATTTCCCTGATGCCGAGCGATATTGAACACTTTTTCATGTGTCTGTTGGCCATTTGGATGTCTTCTTTGGAAAAATGTCTGTTCATGTCTTCTGCCCATTTCTTGATTGGATTCTTTGTTCTTTTGGTGTTGAGTTTGATGAGTTCTTTATAGATTTTGGATACTAGCCCTTTATCTGATATGTCATTTGCAAATATCTTCTCCCATTCTGTCAGTTGTCTTTTGGTTTTGTTGACTGTTTCCTTTGCTTTGCAAAAGCTTTTTATCTTGATGAAGTCCCAATAGTTCATTTTTGCCCTTGCTTCCCTTGCCTTTGGCGATGTTTCTAGGAAGAAGTTGCTGCGGCTGAGGTCGAAGAGGTTGCTGCCTGTGTTCTCCTTTAGGATTTTGATGGACTCCTGTCTCACATTGAGGTCTTTCAACCATTTGGAGTCTATTTTTGTGTGTGGTGTAAGGAGATGGTCCAGTTTCATTCTTCTGCATGTGGCTGTCCAATTTTCCCAACACCATTTGTTGAAGAGACTGTCTTTTTTCCATTGGACATTCTTTCCTGCTTTGTCAAAGATTAGTTGACCATAGAGTTGAGGGTCCATTTCTGGGCTCTCTATTCTGTTCCATTGATCTATGTGTCTGTTTTTGTGCCAGTACCATACTGTCTTGATGATGACAGCTTTGTAGTAGAGCTGGAAGTCTGGAATTGTGATGCCGCCAGCTTTGCTTTTCTTTTTCAACATTCCTCTGGCTATGCGGGGTCTTTTCTGGTTCCATACAAATTTTAGGATTATTTGTTCCATTTCTTTGAAGAAAGTGGATGGTATTTTGATGGGGATTGCATTGAATGTATAGATTGCTCTAGGTAGGATTGACATCTTCACAATATTTGTTCTTCCAATCCATGAGCATGGAACGTTTTTCCATTTCTTTGTGTCTTCCTCAATTTCTTTCATGAGTATTTTATAGTTTTCTGAGTACAGATCCTTTGCCTCTTTGGTTAGATTTATTCCTAGGTATCTTATGGTTTTGGGTGCAATGGTAAATGGGATCGACTCCTTAATTTCTCTTTCTTCTGACTTGTTGTTGGTGTATAGGAATGCCACTGACTTCTGTGCATTGATTTTATATCCTGCCACTTGACTGAATTCCTGTATGAGTTCTAGCAGTTTTGGGGTGGAGTCTTTGGGATTTTCCACATAAAGTATCATATCATCTGCAAAGAGTGAGAGTTTGACTTCTTCTTTGCCAATTTGGATGCCTTTGATTTCTTTTTGTTGTCTGATTGCTGTGGCTAGGACTTCCAATACTATGTTGAATAGCAGTGGTGATAGTGGACATCCCTGCCGCGTTCCTGACCTTAGGGGGAAAGCTCTCAGTTTTTCCCCATTGAGAATGATATTCGCTGTAGGTTTTTCATAGATGGCTTTTATGATATTGAGGTATGTACCCTCTATCCCTATACTCTGAAGAGTTTTGATCAAGAAAGGATGCTGTACTTTGTCAAATGCTTTTTCTGCATCTATTGAGAGGATCATGTGATTCTTGTTTTTTCTTTTGTTAATGTATTGTATCACGTTGATTGATTTGCGGATGTTGAACCAACCTTGCAGCCCTGGGATAAATCCGACTTGGTCGTGGTGAATAATCCTTTTAATGTACTGTTGGATCCTATTGGCTAGTATTTTGGTGAGAATTTTTGCATCCATGTTCATCAGGGATATTGGTCTGTAATTCTCCTTTTTGATGGGGTCTTTGTCTGGTTTTGGGATCAAGGTAATGCTGGCCTCATAAAATGAGTTTGGAAGTTTTCCTTCCATTTCTATTTTTTGGAACAGTTTCAGAAGGATAGGTATTAATTCTTCTTGAAATGTTTGGTAGAATTCCCCTGGGAAGCCATCTGGCCCTGGGCTTTTGTGTTTTGGGAGATTTTTGATGACTGCTTCTATTTCCTTAGTGGTTATAGGTCTGTTCAGGTGTTCTATTTCTTCCTGGTTCAGTTTTGGTAGTTGATACATCTCTAGGAATGCATCCATTACTTCCAGGTTATCTAATTTGTTGGCATAGAGTTGCTCATAATATGTTCTTATAATTGTTTGTATTTCTTTGGTGTTGGTTGTGATTTCTCCTCTTTCATTCATGATTTTGTTGATTTGGGTCATTTCTCTTTTCTTTTTGATAAGTCTGGCCAGGGGCTTATCAATCTTGTTAATTCTTTCAAAGAACCAGCTCCTAGTTTCGTTGATCTGTTCTACTGTTCTTTTGGTTTCTATTTCATTGATTTCTGCTCTGATCTTTATTATTTCTCTTCTCCTGCTGGGTTTAGGCTTTATTTGCTGTTCTTTCTCCAGCTCCTTTAGGTGTAGGGTTAGGTTGTGTACTTGAGACCTTTCTTGTTTCTTGAGAAAGGCTTGTATTGCTATATACTTTCCTCTTAGGACTGCCTTTGCTGTATCCCAAAGATTTTGAATAGTTGTGTTTTCATTTTCATTGGTTTCCATGAATTTTTTTAATTCTTCTTTAATTTCCTGGTTGACCCATTCATTCTTCAGTAGGATGCTCTTTAGCCTCCATGTATTTGAGTTCTTTCTGACTTTCCTCTTGTGATTGAGTTCTAGTTTCAAAGCATTGTGGTCTGAAAATAGGCAGGGGATGATCCCAATCTTCTGGTACCGGTTGAGACCTGATTTATGACCTAGGATGTGATCTATTCTGGAGAATGTTCCATGGGCACTAGAGAAGAATGTGTATTCCGTTGCTTTGGGATGGAATGTTCTGAATATGTCTGTGAAGTCCATTTGGTCCAGTGTGTCATTTAAAGTCTTTATTTCCTTGTTGATCTTTTGCTTAGACGATCTGTCCATTTCAGTGAGGGGGGTGTTAAAGTCCCCCACTATTATTGTATTGTTGTCGATGTGTTTCTTTGCTTTTGTTATTAATTGCCTTATATAATTGGCTGCTCCCATGTTAGGGGCATAGATATTTACAATTGTTAGATCTTCTTGTTGGATAGACCCTTTAAGTATGATATAGTGTCCTTCCTCATCTCTTATTACAGTCTTTGGTTTAAAATCTAATTTGTCTGATATAAGGATTGCCACCCCAGCTTTCTTTTGGTGTCCATTAGCATGGTAAATGGTTTTCCACCCCCTCACTTTCAATCTGGGGGTGTCTTTGGGTCTAAAATGAGTCTCTTGCAGACAGCATATCGATGGGTCTTGTTTTTTAATCCAATCTGATAGCCTGTGTCTTTTGATTGGGGCATTTAGCCCATTTACATTCAGGGTAACTATTGAAAGATAGGAGTTCAGTGCCATTGTATTGCCTGTATAGTGACTGTTACTGTATATTGTTTGTGTTCCTTTCTGGTCTATGTTGCTTTTAGGCTCTCTCTTTGCTTAGAGGACCCCTTTCAATATTTGTTGTAGGGCTGGTTTCGTGTTTGCAAATTCCTTTAGTTTTTGTTTGTCCTGGAAGCTTTTTATCTCTCCTTCAATTTTCAATGACAGCCTAGCTGGATATAGTATTCTTGGCTGCATATTTTTCTCATTTAGTGCTCTGAATATGTCCTGCCAGTCCTTTCTGGCCTGCCAGGTCTCTGTGGATAAGTCTGTTGCCAATCTAATGTTTCTACCATTGTAGGTTACATATCTCTTCTCCCGAGCTGCTTTCAGGAATTTCTCTTTGTCTCTGAGACTCGTAAGTTTTACTATTAGATGTCGGGGTGTTGACCTATTTTTATTGATTTTGAGAGGGGTTCTCTGTGCTTCCTGGATTTTGATGCCTGTTTCCTTCCCCAAATTAGGGAAGTTCTCTGCTATAATTTGCTCCATTATACCTTCTGCACCTCTCTCTCTTTCTTCTTCTTCTGGGATCCCAATTATTCTAATGTTGTTTCGTCTTATGGTATCGTTTATCTCTCGAATCCTGCCCTCGTGATCCAGTAGTTGTTTATCTCTCTTTTTCTCAGCTTCTTTATTTTCCATCATTTGGTCTTCTATCTCACTGATTCTTTCTTCTGCCTCATTTATCCTAGCAGTTAGCGCCCCCATATTTGATTGCACCTCATTAATAGCCTTTTTGATTTCTACTTGGTTCGATTTTAGTTCTTTTACTTCTCCAGAAAGGGTTTCTCTAATAACTTCCATGTTTTTTTCAAGCCCAGCTAGTATCTTTAAAGTGATGATTCTGAACTCTAGATCTGACATCGTACTAATGTCCGTATTGAGTAGGTCCCTGGCAGTCAGTACTACCTCTTGTTCTTTTTGTTTAGGTGATTTTTTCCGTCTTGTCATTTTGTGCAGAGGAGAATAGATTAATGAGAGAACAAAATGCTAGCAGGGTAACAACGTCCCCAGAAAATATACTCTAAACAAATCAGAAAAGACCTGAAGCAGTGGGAAAAGAAAGGGAAAGAGAGAAAAAAGAAAAGGAAAGAAAAAAAGAAAAAAGAAAAAGATAAAGATAAAAACAAACAAAAGCAGAACAAAACAAAACAAAACAAAGACAGAATGTGATCAAATATGATCAGGCTGGATTATAGATCAGTGCCACACACTAGATTTTGGGTGTATTTTGGTCTGTTAAAAGAAAGTCCCTCCCAAAATTTTAAAGAAAGAAAAACTTATATATGTACAAAAATAAGGGTTGATATGATGAAGGGATGGAATATGACTGTAAAGATGGAAATTATAAAAAATTTTAAAAAAGGGATTTGATAAGTTGTTTGAAAAAAGAAAGAAGAGGATTAAAAAAAAAAAAAGAGAGAGAAAAAAGGGAGAGAATGTGATCAGGCAGGGGAGTAGAAAAAAACCATACACTAGAGATTTAGAGTATATTTTGATCTGTTAGAAGAAACTATCTCAAGATTTTAAAGAGAGAACAACTTATATATATATGCCAAAAATACGGGTAACTACTATGAAGGGATAGAATATGACTTTAAAAATGAAAAATAAAAATGTTTTTTTTTAAAAAAGGGATTGATAAGATGTTGGTTGAAAAAGGGAAAAAGAAAAATTCAAAAAAAAAAAAAAAAAAAAGGAAAAAAGAAAAAAAGACAGTTAAAAAAAATAATTAACTTTGAAAGACTAAAGAATCATGGTAAAAAAGCCATGAATTCTATGTGCAGTGTTCCCCTAGCGCTGGAGTTCTGCCGTTCTCATTGATCGGTAAACTTGGTCTTGGCTGGCTGTTCTCGCTGATCTTCTGGGGGAGGGGCCTGTTGCCGTGGTTCCCAAATGTCTTTGCCGGAGGCAAAATTGCCCCGCCCTTGCCGGTCCGGGCTCAGTAATCTGCTCGGGTTTGCTCTCCGGAGCTTTTGTTCCCTGCAAGCTTTCCGTACCGCTTTGGAGGCGGAGAGTGAAAATGGCGGCCTCCCAGTCTCCGCCCCGGCGGAGCCGAGAACTCGGGGTCCCGCTCCTCAGCGAGCCCCCAGAGAAAAGCCGTCAGTCACTCCCGTCTCCCCGGTCTCCGGCCACACTCCGTGCTCACCCGGCCTGTGACCGCGCCTTTCTATCTGGCACCCGACCCCGGGTGGAGTCTCCAAACCCAGCAGATCCCCGCGGTGCGCTCCCGCGCCTCTCCTCCCGGGGGAAGAAGGTGAGTCTCCCCGGATCTGCCGCTTGTTGGGTCCCTGCTGGAGGAGCTGTGGCCCGACTGTGCCGCGGATCACGGTTTATGACAACCCCGAGCTGAGAGCCCGCGCCTGGGCTCCGTCTCTGCAGCCGGCTTCCCCGCTCCGATACCTGGGAGCTCTGCCGCACTCAGGCACCCCCGGTCTTTCTGTGACCCCGAGGGTCCTGAGACCACACTGTCCCGCGAGGGTTCCACCCCCCACTTCGCCACCAGAGTGACGTCCCTCAGCGGAGCAGACTTCTAAAAGTTCCGATTTTGTGCTCCGTGGCTCTATCACTTGCCAGAAGCGGCCGTCGGAGGCCCCTCCCCCGCCGTCTATCCTCCCGAATATCGCCTCGGATTCACTTCTCCGCACGTCCTACCTCTAAGTCCTTTTTATTGAGTCAGAAATTTTAGAATCAGCTGATCAATTGTTACAAAAACTTCTTCTGGCATGCTGGTTGATCTGGCTGGAACTGATCTGGTTGGAAACCATGGGTCAATTTGGAGAGAATTTATATCTTTAAAATACTGAGTCTTCTAACTGAACATAGTATAGTATATCTGCATTTATTTTAATCTTCTTTAATTTTTCTCAGTAATGCTTTACTGCATAGATTTTATATACATCTTTTGTCAGATTCATCCCTAAGTATTTTTCATTTTTAGATGCTATTGAAGATGGCATTTTTTTAAATTTCAATTTCAGATTGTTCCTTACTAGTATATAGAAAACAATTGACTTTTGGATGTTTCATTTTCTTACCCTGCTGCAATGGGAGTAAAATCTTGAATGGAAGTAGTTAACAATATCACTTTCTTGTTTCTGAACTTAGAAAACATTCAGTTTTTCATAAGTAAGTATGATGCAAGCTGTAGGTTTTTTGTAGATGCCCTTTATCAGTTTGAGAAAGATCTCTTCCATTCCTATATTAATGAGAGTTTTTATCAGGAATGAATGTTGGATTTTGTCAAATGCTTTTTCTGCATCTAATGAGATGATTAAGTGCCTTTTCTTTTTTAGTTTCATAAAATGGCAAATTACATTAACAAATTTTTTAATGTTAAAACATTAAACCAACCCTTGTATTATTGGAATAAACCCTATTTAGTTATGATGTATCATTAATTTTATTTTATTATCATATTGTTTTTGATTTAAAATTTTGTTCAGAGTTTTTGCATTTATGTTCATGAGATACTGGTTTGTGATTTTCTTTTTTTTTTAAACATTGAATTAGCTTTTCTTTCTTTCTTTTTTTTTTTTTTGTTACACGTTTTTATTTAAATTCTAGTTAGTTTGGGCACCTGGGTGGCTCATTCAGTTAAGCGGAAGTTAAGCAGAAGTCAGACTTCTGCTCTGAACTTGGGGTTGTGAGATTGAGCCCCGTATCAGGCTTTGTGCTGGTTGTGGAGCCTGCATGGGATTCTAGCTCTTCCTCTTCCTCTGCCCCTCCCCCACGCTGCCCACACTCTTTCTCTCTCTCTTAAAAAAAAAAAAAAAAAAAATTCTAGTTAGTTAACATGTAGTATAATATTGGTTTCAGGAGTAGAATTTAGTGGTTCATCACTTACATATAACACCCAGTGCTCACCATAAGAGAGTTCCCCTTTCTCTGCATCCCCGCCAACATCGGTTTTTTACTGTGTTGTTCATTTTAGCCATTCTGACTGGTGTGAGGTGGTATCTTATAGTGGTTTTGATTTGTAGTTCCCTGACGCTGAGTGATGTTGAGCATTTTTTCATGTGTTTGTTGGCCATTTGTAGGTCTTCTTTGCAGAAATATCTTTTCGTGTCTTCTGTCCATTTCTTGATGGAATTTTTGGGGGGGGCGGTGTTGAATTTGGTAAGTTCTTTGTTGGTTTTGGATACTAGCCTTTTATCTGACATTTCATTTGCAAATATCTTCTCCCATTCTGTAGATTGCCTTTTAGTTTTGTTGACTATTTCCTTACCTGTGCAAGAGCTTTTTATCCTGATGAAGTCCCAGTAGTTCATTTTTGCTTTTGTTTCCCTTGTCTCTGGAGATGTGTCTAGCAAGAAGTTGCTGCATCTGAGGTCAGAGAGGTTGCTGCCTGTGTTCTCCTCTAGGATTTTGATGGATTCCTGTCTCACATTTAGGTCTTCCATTCATTTTGAGTTTATTGTGGTCCAGTTTCATTCTTCTGCATGTGGCTGTCCAATTTTCCCAACACCTAAAATGAATGTAAATAATTTTAGAAGCAAGTTTCATAACAATGTAATATTATAGCATAATCCGAATTTTGCCTTTATGTATGTATATACATACATTCATGCCTGTGCATATGTAGATATAGAAAAATGTCATTTGCGTCTGCCTGAATCATAAGATCTTGAGTATTTTCTTCCTTTGGCTTATTGTAATTTTTAAAACTTTTCACATTGAATATGTCTTATAAGTGTATCAAAATTAATAAAAACCTAATAAAGGAGTTAGAGAAAAAAGTCAAGGTAAAAACCATACTTGTCTTCAGTGGTATCTATTACTATAGTATCACAGTGACCAGACATAGCACAAATACTACCTTGAATTTAAAACATTGTTGTCAGACCAAATCAGTATTTGATGCTTTTTTTGTATGTGTGGTCCTGGTAAAAGAAAGGTATTAAAAAGTCTTGTTGGCTCTTTGGTTTAAAATGAAAAATTTATCTCCTCAAATTATGAGATTTCATCACAGGTTTCAGAATGCCCATGGGTAGACCTCAGATCTCCCATTATAGTATGATTTTCATGATTCTGTTTATCATTTTCTCCCACATACTAAAATTAAATAAAAATGTCTGTTTCTCCCATGGAGTCGTGAGCTCTTGGAAGATAACTGAACTATTGTGCTCATTTGCTCTGTAAACCATTACAGATGTTTAGATTACCTGGAGCAGAACATTGAGAAAACAGATCTGTTAGACTGGCATATGCTTAGAAACATTACAAAAATAAAACCCTGCTAGAATTAGTATCATTCTTTAAAATAAAAGAAATTTAACAGCTCTCTCTTCTAAAAAAAAGATACTGTCTTACATCTTTAACTTGATTAAGTTCAGTTTATTTTATCCAATATTAATGTTAACATTATATAATTGTGTTTGCTTTAAAAAATTTTTGTCATCAACTGTGAAAATCTTGCAATAAAACTACTGTTCTGGTTAAAATGAATGTTTGCTTGTGTATAGGGTCAGTAGAGAGGATGATGAAGCTTTCCAGACCCCAGCCCTAAAGGACAAAAACAGAAGAGAAAACATGAACCAGAATATGAATGTGCCCAGAAGTTTTGAGAGATCATACTCTCCCACTGCAAGTGAACCCTCTAATATTAAGTTTAATACTGGGGTGAGCATCTTCACTAAGAATGTAATGCTAGTGGTATAAAAAGATAAAATTTATTTTAATGTTTGAATTCAAAGGAGACTTCAGAGTTCTTAGCCAGGGAAGGCCAAGTAAGGAAGAGTCTGTAAAACAATGCAATTAATTTTCTAATTCAGAAGTTAAAAATGATAGTTAAAAATCAGATTTTACTCTCAGCTTTGTTATTTTTGAGTCACTTATCTCACTTTTTAAAATTGTTAGTTCATTCAGAGTTGAAAAAGTGTCCTAACAAAAGTTATCACTGTTTACACATATATATAAAAGCCATTAAAAAAATTTTTTTTAATTCAATTAGCCACCGTATAGTACATACTTACCTTCATATGTAGTGTTCAATAATTTATTATTGGGTTGTGTATAACACCCAGTGCATGAAAGCCACTTAAATTTATGAATTGGAATGCATTGGCACTTCCTAATGGACTGTTCCCCAACCGTTCCCTCATTAGCATGGGAAAATTCATTGGATTGCCAAGAATTTCTTTCATTGTTCTCCTGATTGTCTATTCCCTACAGTTTCCCTAATGAAGACTAGGGATTCTGAGATGATCAGCATTTCTCAGAGTTGCCCATAAACATGCCTTCACTGAGGGGCTTATGAGTCCGTTGTGAAGCAGAGTGGGTGTTGTACAACCAGAGTGCAGAATTTTGAGCCAATTGGAACTGGAATTCCTGTTCTATAATTTACTGGCTATTTGACTTTGACCAAGATATTTAACATATTTGTGCTTCAATTTCATTCTCCATGAAACTGTTTTAATGAGTTAATACTAGTAAAATGTGAGTTGAATATGTTTGGGATGAATCAGTTACAAAATATGATTTTTCTCCTCTCCTTGCTTGCCCATTTCTCCTGCTGTATCACTCTTCCCTATTTCCCTCTCTTATGAAGATGCAGAAGAAGGAAGATTTGCAGACCAGGGTAGAAAAGTTGATTCTTACATTTGCATATTCTTTCACTCTAGAAATATATCTAATAAGCCATCTTGTAAAAGTCAGAACATGAGAAAAAAAGTTTCCTTCTAAACTTTACCTTATTTCTGGCCAGTGACAACATCCAAATGCTGATTGGTTCATTCAGATAATATTGGTTGATTGACTAGAGATATTTTTTTCATGATGAATTATGGGGTGTCCAAAATGTTGGGAAATACAGGGTAAGCAGCATATTGTTAAACTATTGGTTACATATTCCAAGTAATACGCTCTCTATGCTTTTCTTTAATATTCAGACTACCTTTTCAGGGGAAGTCTCTACATTTAAAGCAACAGGTTTTGTTGTTAATCTGAGAAAATATATAATCAACTGTAGATGGGCCAAAAAGCCTGAAAAAATAAAGAAAATAGTATACTTAGGTGCATTTTTTTCAAATTAACAATTAGACACATTGCTTTAAATTTAGAAGTTGAAGAAAAAGTGCTGAGCACATTATTGCAGTTTAAAAATAAATTAATTTTCTGTTTCGTGACTATCCACTATCACATGGATTAAAACCTAGCAATGGAAACTTGTTACATATGCACATTATGGGAATGCTTCACTTATCAAATAGAGGTAGGATTGAAGAATCATGATTTAATGTTGACGAAGACTGATGTCATGTTATTCTGCTCAGAGATGCTATGAATATGTTAGTGATAAAAATCATCCTTTTGAGTTTTTCAGTATAATTTGATTAGAAGCCAAGCGTCAACATTATTACCCAGAAAGGAAGTTTTGCTTGTTACCTGTGTGCTAACCATGGCTGTGTTCTACACAAGGGTATATTGATAGACTGTGTACATACATCTTCTACCATAAGATTCAGAAAATTAATGTCAATGAATTTCATTAAGGTTTGTAACCATTTTGTAATGCCGTCTTTCTCTCCTCTTGTCAGTGGTCTCTTAACTGCCAGCAGTTCTGTGCCATGTTCATAAAGAGGGCTATGTTCTCTTGGCGCAACTGGAATTTGATGTTGATGCAGATCCTGGGACTTCTGGGCATTGTTTATTTTCTCATGAGAGGAATGGAAATTTCAAGAAATAGAGTTGAAACTGCCAGGGAAATGGATTTGGAACAATATGGTCAAACCATAGTGCCTTTCTCAGATGATGACCGTTCTGATTTTTCTCAGAATTTAACAAAAATTCTTGAGATGATGCTAAAGACTAAGAAACAAAAACTTCAGGAAGTGAAAGGTAAGGCTCTTTCAAAAAGAAAAAGACTACTAATAGATGAAAACCTGCTTGTATCACTTCCAAAGAGAGGTCCTGACTGGAATACTTAGCTGTTGCTCTTTACTTTCTTGATAGTCACCGATCTCATAAAGGCAGCTAAATCAGAGACAAGAATCATCCTTCACGGAGACTGGCCACAGAAGTTAATTATTAATGGAGGCACTTTGACTGTGGGTCATCTGCCAGCTATTTGCTACATCTTCTAAGGAATGAATTGAAGTATTAAATATTTTATTTTGTAAAATGTAGCACAAAATCTCACATAAAACCAGGCTCACAATGTGGTACTAAATCCCGAATGTCTTCACACAAGTCTCTATAGATTAGCCATATTTTAAAACAGGTTAGGTTGAAGACTTTATGGGCAGGCTACTCTGAACTTACTTATTTGGTAGGTAGTAATAATAATTGATTACATGTACGGAACACTACTTTCGGCAAGAACTTTTCTAAATATTTCAATTATCTCGATTTCTATAACGATTATACTTGCTTGAGGCTTGGAGATGTTAACTAAGTTGCCCCAAATAGTGCATCTAGTATGTATTAGAGTAGGCACTAGATTTTAGGACTGCCTAGTGGGAGTGTGCAATATTAACCCACTCACTACACTAAATCATCTCTAAGGAGCAAGTCTGTCGTCTTTCAAGGCTGATCATTTCCTTCCAGGTATTTCCTTTGCATTTCCTTCAGCTGCTGCCTCATTGACAGTATTGGTTTAGGTTAGCATAGAGCCTGTGCAGTTTGGCAGGTTGTTTCTCCTTTATCCTTTAGGTTCCATTGTGGGAGATGAAAATGCACTGGGAAATGTTGGTTATTACTTCTATCAATATTCTGATTTTACAACATATACATTATAGGCTGGGTGGCATAAAAGCTGTCATTAAATCACATATTCCTTTTCCTACATCCATGACAGGAGTACTAGACGAACGCTTATTGTCAAAGATCACATAGTTTGGCAGAGAAGAAGGGAGAGAAGAGGGAGAAATTAATTTCCCTGATTCATAATGTGGTCCCTTTTCCACTATATTATGTTGTTTAGACAAAAATAAAAAGACTGTACCTCACAGATCTATCAATAGTAATGTTGTTTCAAATGGCAAGATTGCATTCTTTTTTCATGCTGAGTAATATGCGTGTGTGTATCTAACATATATATGTATATATGTGTGTATATATATCCATTCTTTATCTGTTCATCTATCACCGGATACTTGGGTTGCTTCCATAATTTGGCAATTGTAAATAATTCTGCAGTAAACATAGGGGTGCATATATCTTTTCAAATTAGTGTTTTTGTTTTCCTTGGGTCCATACCCAGTAGTGGAATCACTGGATCATATGGTATTTCTATTTTCAATGTTTTGGGGAACCTCCATACTGTTTTCCACAGTGGCTGCACCAGTTTGCATTCCCACCAACAGTGCACAAAGGTTATCTGTTCTCCACATCCTCATCAACAGATATCCTGACCCATGTGAGGTAGTATCTCATTGTGGTTTCAATTTGAATTTCCTGGTGGACCATATTTTCTCAGTGAAATTAAGCTAAAAGGTGTGAGGTTTGTGTGGATTATTAATAGAATAGAGTTCTTGAGTTGAATGGTCGAAATGTGTCAGAGCTGTTGTGAGACACTGGAAATAGAAAAAATATCGGGCAAGTGAAATTATTGGGTTCTCCCTCTCCAAAATGCATACCAAGTGATCTGTATTGCATGCTGAGCCTGTGGTCATTTATTGTTTTCTCATTCCAGGTGACTTAACGAAATACTTGCAGGAAAGTCAAGAATGCATTTACTCATGCATTATTGCACTTTCCTTTCATGCTGCTGGGAGTAAAAAATTAGTTGTACTTTGGTTCAACAACAAAGCATACCACTCACCACCATTATCCCTGTCAGTATTAGACAATCTTATTTTTATGGCACTTTCTGGCCCTGATGCTTCAATTACGGTCTCCAACAAACCTCAGCCTCGAAATATTATGTCTAAAAAACTTGAGGGAAGGTATGTATGCTTTTTTATTGGGATTGAGCTTGGTATTTAAATATAGTCCTTCTTCCCTATCTGAACACATTCTTAATAAAAAGTTAAATTTAAAAGTGAATAAAATAATAAAATAAATAATAAAAATATAATTTATAATAAATAAAAAGTTATTTTTAGAAACTAATATTTTCTACTTTGTTATCTTACCAATGTTTCCTCTTTATTCATTCCTTTGTAGAAAAATACCAGGAATGCAGGTAGCCTTGAATTTGTTTTTTGGTGTGAGTATTTTTGTCAGTGGCTTTTGTCTTCTGACAGTGATTGAGAGAATCACTAAGGCAAAGCACATCCAGTTTGTGAGTGGGGTCTCTGCCATTAATTTCTGGCTCTCTGCTCTGCTGTGGGACTTCATCATCTTCTTCACTGCCTGCTGCTTACTAATGGTGAGTGTTAGACAAAGTCTTTTATGGGGCTTATTTTCTGGTACATCCCAGAAAATTCTACTTGGCTAATATTAACCTAAATCTAAATTTCTCAAGAAAGAAAGAAATACTTTGGCTCATTATGTTAGGGAGTACATTGTGAAAATCTTTTCCTTTACATTCTTCTTTTAAAACAAAATGTACTTGTTTGAAGAAACAGAAATGTGTCTCTTAATCTACCTTCTGGACATGCTTGCTCTCTAATATGTATTGGCCCCAAGGCTTCTACAAATATGTAAGATTATGACCTGTTATACTAAAACACCAGTCCCATATTAAACAAAGACAAATATATATTTTTAAGATTTTATTTATTTATTTGACAGAGAGACATAGCAAGAGAGGGAACACAAGCAGGGGGAGTGGGAGAGGGAGAAGCAGGCTTCCCGCCGAGCAGGGAGCCCGATGCGGGGCTCGATCCCAGGACCCTGGGATCATGACCTGAGCCAAAGGCAGACGCTTAACGACTGAGCCATCCAGGTGCCCCAAAAGACAAATATTTTTATAAATACTTTTCTCCTACCTCTAGTCATCTGATTGCCTCAAGAGTAAGAATAATAGTGGAATCACTGGATCATATGTATTTCTATTTTCAATGTTTTGGGGAACCTCCATACTGTTTTCCACAGTGGCTGCACCAGTTTGCATTCCTACCAACAGTGCACAAGGGTTATCTGTTCTCCACATCCTCATCAATAGCTACACTGACCCGTGTGAGGTAGTATCTCATTGTGGTTTTGATTTGTATTTCCTGGTGGACTATATTTTCTCAGTGAAATTAAGCTAAAAGGTGTGAGGTTTGTGTGGATTATTAATAGAATAGAGTTCTTGAGTTGAATGGTCAAGATGTTGATTTTGTGCCACGGACCATTCAAATTTTGTGCATGTGTGTGAGCATTTGAACATTTGAATATTGAATAGATAATGAAGAATTATTGAAACTCTTATTATTGAAAGCAAAGTCAGGAGAATGTTTGTGGTCTGTTTATACTTGTCACCTTCCTTATCTTTCTGACATCTGGCATCTCCAGAGCCATCCTTCTGTCAGAAGGGCCAGTGAGATACTGCTGTGAAAGTTAAAGCAAACCCATTTGTTATAAATGAGAGGTAGGGCACATAACACCCAGTGCTCATCACAACACCTGCCCTCCTTAATACTCATTTCATTTGGTGTGCTCCCTCTTTGGCTCTGTGAATAAATCATTGAACACTACATCAAAAACTGATGAAGTACTATACAATGGCTAACTGAACATAATAAACAAAAAAGAATTAAAAAAATAAAAATAAATGAGATGTAGGGCTTGGAGGCCAGTTGCACTGGCTCCCATGCCATTAGAAAACTTAGGATCATTGTCCATGGTGCTCTAGGGTTGGAAGGTTGTAACTTTTGGTTCTGAGGAAGAGCAACGATCGTACACAAACTAGAACAGATAAAAGAGATTAGAGGCTGGAAGTGGTGGGGAGAGCACTTCATGAATACAGAAAGCTCCAGGGTGGAAAGAACAACATGACACTCCTTCTCTGCCGCCCTGTGCAGTATTGTAGACAAGGTGCTCAGTGCTGTTCTCTTCTCACAACTTACCAGACAGTCACTTAGCACAGTAAGGGCAAACCACTAACTTTGTGAGGGTCACTAATCATTTCTGTCATCACAGGAACTAACTGGGAGAGCTACATTATGCACACAAACCAAAAAAACCCAAAACTTTACATTATCTCATCACTTAAGCTGCATCCCACAGGTTTGATATTCATTATCACTAATTCATAAATATTTCCTAATTTCTAAAATATTTTTGAACCATGATGTTTACTAGAAATGTATTATTTGATTTCTAAGCACTTTGAAAATGTATTCATAGGTTAATAGCCCTTTGCTCAGAGAACATACTGTGAATGATTTCAGTCATTTTAAATACATTGAGTCATATGTTATGAACCAGCATGTGGTCAATTTGGGTAAATATTTTATGTGTACTTGTTAAGAATGTGTCTCCTGTTGTTACTGGAGACTTTGTTTATGTAGGTCATAGACTCAGTTTTGTTTAGAGCTACTCATCTCTGTTGTTACTGATATGTTGCCTATTTGTTTTTCTTTTCTGTGAAATTTTGATATAGTTTGAAACTTTGCTTCATATAGTTTGCTTTATACCTACAGTTTATATATTCATGGGTGCATACGTATTTATAATTGTATTTTCCTGATGGATTGACCCCTTTATCACAATGTTATTTCTCCCTTTTATCCCTAATGATGCTTCTAGCCTTAAAATATGCTCTTTCTAGAAATAGCATAGGTACTTTGATTGCTCTTTCCTTGGTAAATGTTTTTTCATCTTTTTGCATTTAGATTTTCTGGGCCTTCGTATTTTAAAAAAAATTTATTTTGTAAACAGTATATAGTTGTGTTAGTTTTTTTTCCAGGCTAACAAGCTGGCCTTATAATTGCAGTATCCAAAGAAATACTGATATGTTTGGGTTTATTCTTTTCTTATTTGAATTGTTTTATTTCCTGTTTCTCCTTCTGCTCTCTATTAAATTTGTGTTAAATATTCTTTCAGTGACCACTCTAAAAATTAACATGCACATTTGTGTTTTTTTGTTTGTTTTTTTATTTAAAATTTTTAAGGAGGGCACATGATGTGATGAGCACTAGTATTATATTGAACTGATGAATCATTGAACATTATATCAAAAACCAATGATGTACTATACCTTGACTAATTGAATTTAAATAAAAATAAAAGTAAAATATGTATAAAATTTTTTAAAGATTTTATTTATTTACTTGAGAGAGAGAGAGCAAGCGGGGGAGAAGGGCAGAGGGAGAGGGAGAAGCAGAGTCCCTGCTGAACAGGGAGCCTGACCTAGGGCTCAATCCTAGGACCCTGGGACCGTGACCTGAGCTGAAGGCAGATGCTTAAGTAACTGAGCCACCCAGGTGCCCCAAACATGCACATTTGATTAATTACTGTCAGTGCAAGTTTTGCTTTTACCACTTCCTTGGCAACACTAAGACCTTACAGCCTTGTCATTCCAATGATGCCCTCCAACTTCTTGCATTATTGTGATAAGGTATTTTAATTTTACATTATTTATCATCCAAAACCTACTGTTATTTTTGTTACAGTAAATATTCACTTGTACTTATTCACTCATATTTGTTTCTGCAGTTTTATCTGGGATCATTTTTCTCTTCCTGAAGAACTTCCTATGATATTTCTTTTAGGAAAGTTTTAATTGCAAAAAAAAAAAAAATCTTGTAGATTTTGATTGGAAATAATTTCATTTTTCTTATCCTTTGAAGAATATTTTGTTGGTTCCCGCACCTACCCCCCTCCCCCACTCTTTAGTGATGCTGTTCCATTGTCATGGCTTGCTTTTATCATTTTTCAACAAGGAGTCAGCTGTCAGACTTCTTACAATTCCTTCTCTTACTATTCTTCCTTTGAGGTAGGTTTTTAGCATTCTTACAGTATTGTGCTTAGGTTTCTTTGCATTTACCCTGCTTGGTGTATTCAAAGCTTCCTGAATCTGAAGGTTGGTATCTGTTACCAGTTTTGTAAATTTCTTGGTAATTCTCTTACTTTGCCTCTTACTTTTGCCTCTTGTTGTTCTCTGTCTGCATGTGTATTGTTTCTTTTCACTGTGTCATGGATATCTCAAACACTGTTCTCTTTATTTTCCTTTTTTTTTCCCACTGTGTATTTCTTGGTATATTTTCTATTGACTTCTTTTCCAATTTATCAATCCTATCTTCTGCCTGTATCTACTCAACTGTCAAACCTATCTAATGAGTTCTTAATTTCAGATTTGTGGTCCTCAGATATAAAACTTGCAGTTAATTATTTTCAAAAATTTAAATTATCTTCTTCATCTGTAAACCTATGCTCTCCACCTTTTTATTTTCTCAGACATATTCAACATAGTTCTTTTAATGTTCTTATGAGTAACTTCGTATCTGGATCATATTCTATGTATAATTCTCTAGCAGTAAGAATAGGACAGTTAAAGAAAATAGAAAAAAGAGAAAGAGGTTAGAACTGGTGTATCATAAAATAAGATATCCAAGTGGCCTATAAACATACGGAAAAGCGTTCAATTGCATTAACTATTGAGAAAATACTTAGCAGAAACAGAATGATAAATGTGGTCAATAAGATGGCATGGTAGGAAGTCCCAAGTCCTTTCTCCCCTGTGAAGGAAAAAAGAAAACAAGCAGAAACTCAACTGGTTTATAGGAACTCTGGAAAACAGTCATAGGTCTGTGCCCCAAACAAGAAAATGCCACATTCAAAATGATAGGAAATTTCACAGCATATTTATGGGCTCTTGAGCGAGCCTGTCCCTAGCGTAGCACAGTCTTGGTCTGGAGGCTATGGCAGTCCAGTTCCCAGCTCTCCCCTGAAGTGGAAGAGGTAGAACAGACCTTCCTTACTTCCAACCTTCTGACCTGTCTAGAGGCTGCAAGAAGACTGCTCTCTTTCTTGTCTAACTTGGATTTTAGGTAGGGAAAAGCAGTAGGAGCCACTGCTTGTGAACCTGCAGGGGTACCACAGACCTGAAGATGCCTGGAGGAAGAAATGACAAGTTGAGACATAGACAGTCTAAGGCTTCAATGAGACTCTAGTGTAAGGCCCTGGGAAATTAAGACCTTTCAAAGCAGCTCTATATGTAGGGAAATCGAGAAAGCAATACCTAGACCAAGATAGTGCACATGCTCATAAAGACATGAGAAGACTTTAATCTTGATGGGATATGAGTCATCCCTAGTCTCAGAACAAACCCCACTAATTAGTGATGAAATGCCCTGACACAGAGTCAGTCTGCAAGGGTTGGAAGAGGTGGCTGATATTTTAAATACCCAAGTTCCTACAATAACAACATCATAAGGCCTGCAAATAAACAGGAAAACATGGTCTATTCAAAGGAAGAAAATTAAATGACAGCAACCATCCCTGAAGAAGTACAAACAGCAGAGCTGCTAGACAAAGACTTTAAAACGACTGTCTTAAATAAGCTGAGGAAGTTAATTAGCACTAAACCTACTCCACAAGAAATGCTAAGGGATTCCTTCAGATTGAAATGAAAGAATGCTGGACGGTAACTCAAATAATGTAAAGTCTCCAATAGGAAATACAAAAACCAGTTGTCTTAGTCCGCTCTGACTGCTATAACAAAATAGATATGGTGGATTACATAGCAGAAATTTATTTTCTCACAGTTCCAAAGGCTAGGAAGTCCAAGATCAAGGGGCATTTGCTTTGGTTTTCCAATGAGGGCTCTCTTCCTGGTTTGCAGATGACTCTCTGCTCACTATGTCCACACATGGCAGAGAGAGCGAGCAAGAGCAGGAGCTCAAGAGCATGCTTTCATCTTTCTTCTAAGGACACTATCCCATCACAGGGCCCCACCCTCATGACCTCATCTTAACCTGATTACAGCCCAAAGGCCACACTTCCAGATACCATCACAGTGGAGATTAGGGCTCAAAAATACTAAGCTTCCGACTTTAAAGATAAAGGAAGTTGCCATGAGCTGAGTAATGCAGACAGCCTCTGGAAAGCTTGAAAAGGCAAGAAACTGAATTTCTCCTAGAGCCTCCAGAAGGAGTACAGTCTTGTAGACTTTTTTTTTTTTAATCTTAGTCTAGTGAGAACCATTCCAAAACTATAAGATAAATTTGGGTTGTTTTAGACACTAATTTGTGAATTTGGTACAGCAGCAATAGGAAACAAATACATAGACTATACATATCTATCAGAATAGCTAAAATCTAGAAAGCTAAAATACCAAATATGGATAAGAATTTAATGCAGTGGAAGCTGCAGTTACTATTGATGGGAACATAAATTGGTCCAGTTACTTTGGTAAACAATTTGGCATTTTCTTCTAAAACTTTGAAGGTTTGTGAAAAAATATATATATATTTATATAATCTCCGATGCATATATATGTGCAGCAAGAGACATCTACAAGAAGGTTCTTAAGAACGTTATTCATAATAATAAACAATAAACATGGCAAACAACTGAAATATTTATCAAATATAACAGATGAGTAAAAATGATACAATAATACACTGGAATACTAAAGAGCAATGAAAATGAGCTACCACACTAGGCAACAGTGGGGATGGATTTCACAAATACCATGTTAGCAAAAGAAGCCAGGTAGGAAGAAGTAAATACTACATAACTCCATGTATAGTTGAAAAATACAAGTAGTATTTAGGGATGTTTTTGTTAAAACTGTAAAGAAAAGAAGGAAAGTGATTATTGTAAAGGTCAGGGTAGTGTTTACCTTCACAGAGGAGGGAGATATTGTGTCTTGAGTGGCATTAATATCCTTGGTAATTTCACAGCAGTGTTTGTTTTGTAATAATTCAGTGATCTGCTCATTTATATTTTGTGTATTTTTGAATGTTACATTTCAAAATTTAAAATATTCAACTAAATATCTTATGGATATTTTTGTTTATAGACTAATTTGGGGAATATCTGCATTTTTACAATGTTGAGTCTTCCTACCCAAAAATGTACATTTTATAATTAATGAAATCCCTAAACATTATACCTCTTTCAACAAAAAAATACCTAGGTCACCCCAAATTCTATCTAAGTATTTACATGCACTGCATTTCTCTTGAGACTGAAAGTCTGTGATGACAGAAGCAAAGTAGCCATGCCCATAATACCCAAATATTTTCATCTATGCTATGTTTATTTTTTTGTTGTTTTGTCTACTACCACTGAGAACCTGCTTTCAATCACTAGTAGCTATTCTCAGCTTATCCCTACCATCCACTTCTCAAGGATCTTGCTACATAATCATTTAATAGCTCAAAATAAATAGTTCTGGAATATTTGTGGAGAAACCACAGTTTTAACAACTTATAAGATGTCAATTTCTGGAAATTTATTTTCTGTAACAACTCTATAGGTTCTCAGTTCCCTTACTTAGATCCCCTCTAACTTTGAGTTTCCCTGTGTGCTTCTCAACTGAGTGGCTGACGTAGGGAAAGGAGGAGTAGGAAAACAGAGTAGAGTCAATAGGCAGAATCTAAAAATGGAGAGCCATGAAGGATAGGTCCTTAGCATTATAGTTTACAGCTGCCAGAATGTAAATCTTAAAAAAAAAAAAAAAAAGTTTTTCTACTAGGTGATCTCATTTCTGGAAATATTGAGAATTTGGCTTATTTGGGGTTGGAAGAAGGAGAAGAAAAAATATACTTTGATCTTGTTCAAGGAGAACAAAATGAAACTTTTTCAAGTAGATGAAAACAAGTAGGCAAATAGAGGGGATGTGCTCACTTAAGGGAGAAGTGGAAGAACCTCATAGCCATGCTCACAGACAAAATTATTTGATTAATAAATACTTATGTGGGGGCGCCTGGGTGGCTCAGTGGTTAAGCGTCTGCCTTCGGCTCAGGTCATAATCCCAGGGTCCTGGGATCGAGCCCCGCATCGGGCTCCCTGCTCGGCGGGAAGCCTGCTTCTCCCTCTCCCACTCCCCCTGCTTGTGTTCCTGCTCTCACTATCTCTCTCTCTCTCTGTCAAATAAATAACTAAAATATTTTTTAAAAATAAATAAATACTTATGTGTTCTAACAAAGGAAGATTTTCTAAGTTATTAGACTGAATTCTTAGGTATTGCATAGTTTTCTCCACTTTGAATTGACTTGTGTACTCTCTATCTCAGGTGGTGTTCCTATTATCTGGATTGGATGCACTGACCAAGAATTACCGCTTTCTGGACACATTGGTCATCTTCATGCTGTTTGGCTGGTCTATCATTCCCTTCACGTACCTGATAAGTTTCCTTTTTTCTAGTCATACCAGTGCCTACATCAAGCTTGTTATGTTAAACTACTGTGCAGGAGTTTTCAGCGTAGTAATGGATATAATAATAACCACAACACCAGGTAAGGACATCACACCATTTCCCCTGTAAATAAAGAAATATGGTCTTGAAAATAAGAACAATACAAAGTTATTTTGTTCTGGATTTCTGGGAAAATTTACACTACTTTTAAGTTAATAACCTTTTATTAAGTGTCACAAATATTATAGCTATTATGTACAATGCAAGACAAATTAAGACACTTACATTTTCACTAACCCAGTCCTTCAGGCCATTAGCCCAGGCTCTGTACAATATTTATTCTTTCATTTTCCTCCTTTGACTTTGAGATTATGGAGAGATTGATTGGACTGGCAATGATGGCAAAGAGAAGTTTCCTAGAACACAGATGCTGCCACTCCTTTATTAAATTACTCTGTAAACATTAATTAGATATTCTTTAAGTAATTTAGCCATACTGGGTCTTGCGGAGACTGAGAGGAATAGGCTTCTAACCCATTTACTGACCTTAGGCCTTGCCCTCCCACAAAAGAATTCCCTGAGTTAGTTGGAAACCTATTTTAATACTCCTTGCACAACTCTTCAATAAGCAATATTAAGCCACATGAAGAAGAATTGATCTCTGAATAACAGACTAAGAAACATGTAGAAGGATTTATACTGCGGTGCTCATTTACTGAGTTAGTCCCATTGCTGTTAATTAGTCTGTGTTAGTTTTCTATTGCTGTGGTAGCAAATCACTGCAAACTTAGTAAATTATACAAATGTATCATCCTACAGCTCTGTAGATCAGAAGTCTATCACAGGGCTTATTGCGCTAAAATCAAGCTGGCTGCAAGGCTGCATCCCTCTAGGAGGTCTTTTTATTTTTATTTAAAAAATTTTTTATTATGTTCAGTTAGCCACCATATAGTACATCATTAGTTTTTGATGTAGTGTTCAATGATTCATTAGTTGCGTATAACACCCGGTGCTCAATCACAACATGTACTCTCCTTAATACCCATCACCCTGCTACCTCATCTCCCCATCCTCCTCCCCTCTGAAACCCTCAGTTTGTTTCCCGGAGTCCATAGTTTCTCATGGTTTGTCTCCCTCTCTGATTACCCCCCCCCTTCAGTTTTCCCTCCGGTCTTCTGTGCTATCCTTTATGTTCCACATATTAGTGAAACTATGTGATAATTGTCTTTCTCTGCTTATTTCACTTGGCATAATCCCCTCCAGTTCCATCCATGTCAGTGCAAATGGTGGGTTTTCATCCTTTCTGATGGTTGAGTAATATTCCATTGCATATATGAACCATGTCTTCTTTATCCATTCATCTGTTGAAGGGCATCTCGGCTCCTTCCACAGTTTGGCTATTGTGGACATTGCTGCTATGAGCACTGGGGTGCATGTGCCCCTTCTTTTCACTACATCTGTATCTTCAGGGTAAATACCTAGTAGTGCAATTGCTGGGTAGCTCTATTTCTAATTTTTTGAGGAACCTCCATACTGTTTTCCAAAGTGACTGTACCAGCTTGCCTTCCCACCAACAGTGTAAGAGGGTTCCCCTTCCTCCACATCCTCGCTAACATTTTCTGCCTTGTTTTCTGCCTTGTTAATTTTTGTCATTCTAAGGGGTGTAAGGTGGTATCTATACAGAACAATGAAACTGGACCATTCTCTTACACCACACACAAAGATAAACTCAAAATGGATGAAAGACCTCAATGTGAGACAGGAATCCATCAAAATCCTAGAGTTCTAGAGGGGAGGGGGGTGGGGGATGGGCTAGCCTGGTGATGGGTATTAAAGAGGGCACGTATTGAAGGGAGCACTGGGTGTTATACGCAAACAATGAATCATGGAACACTACATCAAAAACTAATGATGTAATGTACGGTGATTAACATAACATAATAAAATAAAATTTTAAAAAAATCCTAGAGGAAAATTCTTTGACATTGGCCACAGCAACTTCTTTCAAGACAGGTCTCCAAAAGCAAGGGAAACAAAAACAAAAATGAACTTTTGGGACTTCATCAAGATAAAAGGCTTCTGCACAGGAAAAGAAACAGTCAACAAAACTAAGAGGCAACCCACGGAATGGGAGAAGATATTTGCAAATGACACTATAGATAAAGGGCTGGTATCCAAGATCTAGAAAGAACTTCTCAAACTCAACACCCAAAGAACAAATAATCCAGTCAAAAAATGGGCAGAAGACATGAACAGACACTTCTCCAAAGAAAACATACAAATGGCTAACAGACATATGAAAAAAATGTTCATCATCACTAGCCATCAGGGAAATTCAAATCAAAACCTCTTGGAGGTCTTAGGGGAGAATTTGTTTCCTTGCTGATTTGGATTGCTGGCAGAAATTCAGTGACTTGAAATTGTAGGCCTAAAGTCAGAATTTTTTGTAAAATGGATATTTTTTCTTTTTAAAATATTAAGTAGGACTCACCAGTGAAATGCCTAGGGCTTGGAGGGGTGTGTGTGTGTGTGTGTGTGTGTGTGTGTGTGGTGTGTACGTGTGAAGTTTTGTTGTTAACCATAAATTTAATTTCTCTATGATATAGAGCTAGTAAGTTTTCTCATACCTTTTTGTGAAATTTTTATAAGTTTTTGAAGAACGTTTGCATTTCTTCTGTTTCTAAAATTATTGGCATTGAGTTGTTCATAATATTCCCTTGTGATCCTTTCAGGTCTATAGATAAGTATTCATATCTGCTTATCCATTGCTGGTATTGCTGTATTCACTCACTCTCTCCCAACCTCTCCCTCTCATCAATCTTTGTCAGGATTTTTAACCAATATTTTCATCCTTTCAAAGAGCTATCTTTTGGTTTTATTAATGTTTATTTTTTGTGTCCTATTGTATGGGTTTTTGTTCTTATATTTTTATTTTTTTTCTATTTACTTTGGATTTAATTTATGTACTTATTTGTTAAGTTAAATATTTTATGATTTTTTAAAAATTTTATTTTATTATGTTATGTTAGTCACCATACAATACATCACCAGTTTTTGATGCAGTGATCCATGATTCATTGTTTTCGTACAACCGATTTTAAGCCTTCTTTGGAATATATAAACATTTAAGCTATAAAGTTTCTTTTTTGTTGTTTCAAGTTTTTATTTAAATTCTAGTTAGTTAACATATAGTGTAACAATGGTTTCAGGAGTAGAATTTAGTGATTCTTCACTTACATACAACACCCAGTGGTCATCACACGTGCCCTCCTTAATACCCATCACCCATTTAGCCCATCCCCTACACACCTCCCCTTAAGCTATTAAGTTTCTAATAAGAACTGTTGTAGTTGCATCTTACAAATTTTGATGTATTTTATTTTCATTGTCAGGTTGAGTTAGAACTATTTGAAATTTCTCTTGTAACTTCTACTTTGACTCATGCATTGTTTACCAAATATTTGATGACTTCCTAGAGTTTTTTGTGATTGATTTCTTATTTATTTCTATCATAGTAAAAAGTCAATCCCAATATTTCAGTCTTTTACAATGGAATTATCCTTCAGGACACCATCACTCTGATCTGAAGTACAGGAAATGTCCATGTCTCATTCAAGGCAGTCCTACGTTCCAAAGTCCCTTAAAAGATATGATATTGATTGAAATGTCAGAGCTGTTAACTCAGCATGTCTACATGTCACAGCATGTCACATAAAACAATTATGAAATAGATACTAAGTCTGACCTCTTGTAGGAATTTAGTGTTCTCCAAGAAGTAATTCTAAGATGGTTGGTTTGGGGTAATCTATGTTCATTTTTATTGGAAGAGTAATGCTGTTACTTAATAGTGTTTTTTTTTTTTTCATAGACAAGGGGCTGCTAAATAATATTCTTTAAGGAGAGCTATGAACATAATTTAAAGGCAGCAAAATTGCAAAATAATCATTAGTCATTATAAATTCAATATCCTGATGTTCAGAGCCTTATTATATATTTGTTTAACATGAAAGGAGATTAAGAGATGGTCTTTGAGAAAAATCAGAACATTTCCCCCATAGAACTTAACAGAGCTTGTCATAAATGTCACATTGGAATAGATGAGCCAACTGGGAATCTAGATGGTCTTACAGAAGGATTTCCTAGGGGCTGTATTTATTTATTTATTTTTCTTTACAACTCTGCAGAAACAATTTTATAGGTATAGAGTAGCACTGGGAATATTTTGCTAAAATCTTTCTGTTAGGTTCAGTGTTGCTTTTCAAAATCCTTGTTTACATTAGGGTTAGACCTGCAGACAGAAGACACCTTAGCTAAGCCACTCCTCAGTTTAAATCCTGGACATGGCTCCTTGTCTCCTGATTAGAATATCTTCATCTATAAGAGTAATACTACCTGTCTCACAAACTTGTGGAAATTAAATAAATAAGATACATGATCTCACTTACATGTGTAATTTTAAAAAGTCAAATACATAGAATCAGAGAGTAGAACAGTGGTTACACTGAGGGAGAGCTGGAGAAAATGGGAAAATGTTGGTCAAAGGGTACAGAGTTGCAGTTGAACAACAGATTATTGAATTTATAATAACTGAAGATTATTTTGCAGTTTTGGTGTCTTTAAATTATGTGTATAGCTCTCCTTAAAGAATGAATAAATCTGGAGGTCTATTGTGCAACCTGATGTCTATAGTTAGTAATTCTGTATTGAATACTGGAAATTTGCTAAGAGTAGATTCTAGATGCTCTCATCACACAAAAAAGAACTATGTGAGAAGATACGCTAATTAGCTTGACTGTAGTAATTATTTCACTATGTATATGTATATCAAATCATCTTGTAGGACACCTTAAATATATACAATTTTAATTAAAATAAAATGTTAATATGTTAAAACATGGAGGGGCTTTAATAGTAAAAAAAAGAAAAGAAAAGAAAAGAAAAGCAATATACAAGCATACCTTGGAGATAATGCGTGTTCAGTTCCAGACTACTACAATTAAGAGAATATTGCAATAAAGGGAGTCATATGAATTTTTTGGCTTCCCATACATATGAAATTTATGTTTACACTACATTGTATTCTACTAAGTGCTCGATAGTGTTATGTCTAAAAAAACAACATATATACTTTAATTTTAAAATACTTGATTGACAAAAAATGTTAACCATCATCTGAGCTTTTGGCAAGTCATAATCAGTAATCACAGATCACCATAACAAATATAATAATAATAGAAAAGTTTGGAATATTGCAAGAATTACCAAAATGAGACACAGATATGAAGTGAGCAAATGCTACTAGAAAAATTGGCACTGATAGACTTGCTTGACTCAGGGTTGACACAAACCTTTAATATATAAAAACTACACTATCTGGAAAGTGCAATAAAATGAAACACAATAAAACTAGGTAGGCCTGTAGAGAGTGACCTCAGTGAAATGGCTGGGTAGGCAGCTCCAAGCAACCATCCTTCCACAGAAGCATTAAAAAAGAAAAAATCAGAAATTGTCAGAACCAACACCATCAGAACTTTGGAAAATGGTCAAAGGTTTACAACAACCAAATAAGTCCTGAATCAAGCAAAAAAAAAAAAAAAAATTAAAGACAGTAGGAAAAATTGACATTTTTACATGTACTTGCCAGACCATCTCTTGACAGCAGTCTTGAAGACACAATCCTTGCTCCCAGTGTGGTACCTTCCCTAATTCCAGAGGGTGCAGAGCAGTCCTTCTTCACAAACTGTGTAAAAATCTGTTCTAATCTCCATAGTTTGAGAATTGCCTGAAGAAATGATGTCAGACACTCATCTCTGTTTACCTAACTCAGAACTCACCAGGCATGAAAATCAATGGGTTTTACTAGAAAATGTTGTAAGGTGGATAAAGAAATCTCAGATGCCTGAAGGAAAAAATTACAGTTTAGGCATAAAAAAGACTGCCTAAGGCCAGGGACAGAAGGCCAGAGAGAGGATTTATTTTAAATTAGGGCATTTGAAAGCACCCACAAATATGGGTGAATTTTAGATAACCACACATGTACCATGGGCAAGCTGCTTTGGGTGATCCCTAGTCTCAGGGCAAGTTTGCCTGTTGGAAGAGTGCTCCAGCACAGAGAAAGTCTTCAAAGATTGGCAGAGTTTTGCTTTGTTTCAGGTCCAGACATTCAAAGAAATTTCTATCGAACAGGCTAAGGAACACAGACTTCAGGGACCACTCAGGAGAAGGAATAAAGTCTCTGCAAAAGTGTTTGGTAAAATAATTAGACACATAGATTACTATAGCCTTCAACAACAATAATAATAAAAGACCCAAGAACAGCAGACCATGGGGAAGGAGGAGAGCTGATTTCAGAGTTAGAAGCTGGTTCAGGAAAAGATGGCGGAGGAGTAAGGGACCCTATTCCAACTGGTCCCTGGAATTGAGCTGGATATCTACCAGACCACTATGAACATCCATGAAAGCAGACTGAGATGTAAAAAGATATATCTGGATCTCTACAAACAGAATATCGCAGGCTGTTGGTTTTGAGGTATGGATGTAAGAAGATATATCTGGATCTCTACAAACAGAATATCGCAAGCCGTTGGTTTCAAGGTATGAAGTGGGAGCCATGATTCCAAGGGCAGTATCGGAAGATAAATGGAAGGGGGAGGGAGCTGAGCAGAGGGGATCCTACACCGCCAGTGTGTGAAAGCCTCCTGTGCTGGGGAGCAGGCACAGACTCGCAGACCAGTAGTGATGGGAAAGGACTTTAGGGCAGCCCCACGGACTGAAACCTGGAGTGGCAGGGCCATGCCTGCGAACCGGGGATGGCATGCAATTTTAGAAGCACAAAGGGCAGAGACATGCCCCGTGCCCCGACCTGGAGGTGAGGACTGGGAGCCCTGCTGAGGGGCACACAACCCAGGACACTGCAGTTTATAGCAGCACAGACAGAAATGGAAATAGTGTCACCTGGAGAGCTCACTGAAAAACAGACTGTGATCTCTCTGCTCTGAGGCAGAGGGTTGGAAATGATCTCTTCTGCTCTGACTCTCGGAAGAGACATGGAAAGCCACCAGGGAAAGCCGCCAGAGAACAAAAGCCCACAAAAACCAGTTTTCACCAAGCCCATCCCCCGCCACAGGGGGCAGGGCAACTCTGCCCAAACAGGGTTGCCTGAGTAACAGCATGGCAGGCCTCTCCCCTAGAAGACAGGCCAGGAGAACAAGAGGCCAGCAACCCTAAGGTCCCTATAAAACAGGTGCATCTTGCTTGGGTTGTGGTCAATAATTTGGACTCTGTACATTCCCTCAACCACTCCTCAACAGAATGGCTAGGAGGAGGAACCCCCAAAATAGAAAACACTCAGAGACTGTGACTTCTGCCACAGATTTACAAATGGGTACAGATATAACCAAGATGTCGGAGATGGAATTCAGGGTAGCAACTGTGAAGACAATAGCTAGAATGGAGAATTGATTAATGGCAACATAGAGTCTCTAGGGGCAGAAATGAAAGCTGAACTGGCAGAACTTAAAAATGCTATCAATGAGATCCAATCTAATCTAGATAATCTAACAGCTAGGGTAAGTGAGGCAGAAGAAAGAATTAGTGATCTAGACGACCAATTAATAGGAAAAAAGGAAAAAGAGGAGGCCAGGGAAAAACGAGTCAAAATCATGAAAATAGAATCAGAGAAATAAATGACACCATGAAACATTCCAGTGTCAGAATTATTGGGATCCCTGAGGGGGTGGAGGGAGAGAGAGGACTAGAAGATATATTTGAGCAAACTGTAGATGAGAACTTCCCTAATCTGGGGACTGAAACAAACATTCGTGTCCTAGAGGCAGAGAGGACCTCTCCCAAGATCAAGGAAAACAGGCCAACACCCCGACATGTAATAGTAAAACTCGCAAATCTTAGAACCAAGGAAACCATCTTAAGAGCAGTTAGGGGGAAGAGATTCCTTACATACAGAGGGAGGAACATCAGAATAACGTCAGACCTATCCCCAGAGAGCTGGCAAGCCAGAAAGGCCTGGCAAGACATATTCAGGGTACTAAATGAGAATAACATGCCACCAAGAATACTTTATCTGGCAAGGCTGTCATTTAGAATGGATGGAGAGATGCAGAGCTTCCAAGACCAGCAGAAACTGAAAGAATATGTGACCACTAAGCCGGCCCTGCAAGAAATATTAAGGGGGGTTCTATAAAAGGAGAACAACCCCAAGAGTGATATAGAACAGAAATTTACAGAGACAATCTATAGAAACAAGGTCTTCACAGGTAACATGATGACAATAAATTCATACCTTTCAATAATGACTCTCAATGTGAATGGCCTAAATGCTCCCATAAAACGGCACAGGGTTGCAGACTGGATAAAAAGACAGTACCCATCCATATGCTGTCTACAAGAGACTCATTTTGAACCTTAAGATACATCCAGACTGAAAGTGAAGGGATGGAGATCCATCTTCCATGCCAGCAGACCTCAAAAGAAAGCTGGGGTAGCAATTCTTATATCAGACAAATTAGATTTTAAGCTAAAGACTGTAGTTAGAGACACAGAAGGACACTAAATCATTCTTAAAGGATCTATCCAACAAGAAGATCTAACAATTGTAAATATCTATGCCCCCAACATGGGAGCAGCCATCTACATAAGCCAACTGTTAACCAAAATAAAGAGTCATATTGGATAACAATATGTTAATTGTAGGAGACCCCAATACTCCACTCTCAGCAATAGACAGATCATCTAAGCAGACAATCAGCAAAGAAACAAGAGCTTTGAATGACACACTGTACCATATGGACCTCATAGGTATATAAAGAATATTCCACCCTAAAACAACAGAATACTCATTCTTCTCGAGTGCACATGGAACTTTCTCCAGAATAGACCACATACTGGGTCACAAATCAGGTCTCAACTGATACCAAAAGATTGAAATTACTCCCCTCATATTCTCAGACCACAATGCTTTAAAACTGGAACTCAATCACAAGAAAAAATTTGGCAGAAATTCAAACACTTGGAAGCTAAAGACCACTCTGCTCAAGAATGTTATGGTCAACCAAGAAGCCAAAGAAGAACTTAATTCATGGAAACCAATGAGAATGAAAACACATCGGTCCAAAACCTATGGGATACTGCAAAGGAAAAAAGACAGTCTCTTCAATAAATGGTGCTGGGAAAATTGGACAGCCACATGCAGAAGAATGAAACTCAACCATTCTCTAACACCATACACAAAGATAAACTCAAAATGGATGAAGGACCTCAATGTGAGACAGGAATCCATCAAAATCTTAGAGGAGAACATAGGCAGTAACCTCTTTGACATCGGCCACAGCAACTTCTTTCAAGATACATCTCCAAAAGCTAGTGAAACTAAAGCAAAAATGAACTTTTGGGACTTCATCAAGATAAAAAGCTTCTGCACAGCAAAGGAAACAGTCAACAAAACAAAGAGGCAACCCACAGAATGGGAGAAGATATTTGCAAATGACACTACAGATAAAGGGCTGGTATCCAAAATCTATAAAGAACTTCTCAAACTCAACACCCAAAAAACAAATAATCCAGTCAAAAAATGGGCAGAAGACATGAACAGACACTTCTCTGAAGAAGACATACAAATGGCTAACAGACACATGAAAAAATGTTCATCATCATTAGCCATCAGGGAAATTCAAATCAAAACCACATTGAAATACCACCTTACACCAGTTAGAATAGCAAAAATGGACAGGGAAAGAAACAACAAATGTTGGAGAGGTTGTGGAGAAAGGTGAACCCTCTTACACTGTTGGTGGGAATGCAAGTTGGTACAGCCACTTTGGAAAACAGTGTGGAGGTGCCTCAGAAAATTAAAACTAGAGCTAGCCTATGACCCAGCAATTGCACTCCTGGGTATTTACCCCAAAGACACAGATGTAGTGAAAAGAAGGGCCATATGCACCCCAATGTTCATAGCAGCAATGTCCGCAATAGCCAAACTGTGGAAAGAACAAAGATGCCCTTCAATAGACGAATGGATAAAGAAGATGTGGTCCATATATACAGTGGAATATTACTTAGCCATCAGAACTTTTGCATCAACATGGATGGGACTGGAGGAGATTATGCTAAGTGAAATAAGTCAAGCAGAGAAAGTTAATTATCATATGGTTTCACTTATTTGTGGAACATAAGGAATAGCATGGAGGACATTAGGAGAAGGAAGGGAAACATGAAGGGGGGGAATCGGAGGAGGAGATGAACCATGAGTGACTATGGACTCTGAGAAACAAACTGAGGATTTTAGAGGGGAGGGAGGTGGGGGGTTGGGCTAGCCCAGTGATGGGTATTAAGGAGGGCACGTGTTGTGATGAGCTGAAATCATAAAGCTCTTGGAGGAAAACAGGGGTAAATCTTTATGACCTTGGATTAGGCAATGGATTCTTAGATAAAACACTGTAAGTACAGTAAAAGATGTATATAAATTGGATATCATCAAAATTAAAACTTTTGGGACACCCCAGAGAGCTTGCATTTCTTCTGTCACATGAGGAGACAGTGATGAATGAGGTGCCATCTATGAACTACAGAGTGCATTCTCATCAGACATTCTGAATTTGCTGTCACCTTGCTCTTGGACGTTCCAAGTTGCAGAACTGAGAGAAATAATTTTTTTTTTGCTTATAAGCTATACAGTTTATGATATTAAAAACTTTTGTTTATCAAAGGACATTATCAAGAAAGTGAAAAGAACCCTACATAAAGGAGAAGATATTTGAAAATCATAAACCTAATAAAGCTCTAATATCTAGAAAATACATGGACTCATAACTCAACAACAAAAAGATAAGAAAATAACTTTAACAGACATTCCTCTAAAAAAGATAGACAAATGGTCAACAAACACATGAAGAGATGCTCAACATTAGTAGTCATTAGGAAAATGCAAATCAAAGCAATGAGATACCACTTCACATCCATTATGATGGTGACTAAAAGAAAAACAACAGAAAATAACATGTTTTGCCAAGGATGTGGAGAAATTAGAAACCGTGTGCATTGCTAGTGGGATTGTAAAATGGTGACACTACTGTGGAAAAGAATTTGGTGGGTTTTTTTAAATGTCAGACATGGAACTACCATATGACCCAGCAACTCCTCTCTTAGGTATATATCCAAGAAAATTTAAATCAAGGACTTGAAAAGATATTTGTACACCAATGTTCATAGCATTATTCACAATAACTAAACGATGTAAACAATCTAATTGTCCATGAATAGATGAATGAATAAACAAAATGTGGTATGTATATACAATGGAGTATTATTCAGCCACAAAAAGGAATACAGTTTTTATATATGCCATATCATGAATGGAGCTTGAAAACATTATGCTAAGTGAAATAAACCAGACACAGGAGGACAAATATTGTATATTTACACTTATATGAGGTACTTACAGTTGGCAAATCCATATAGACAGAAGTAGACTAGAGATTGCCAGGGTCTGCTGGCAGGAAAACAGGGAGAGTTTAGTGGGCACAGGTTTTGTTGAGGAGAATGAAGAAATTTTGAGTATAGATAGTGGTGATAATTACATAATTTTGTGACTGTATTGTCACTGAATTGTACACTTACCAGGAGTTATAATGATAAATGTTATATATATTTCACCACAATAAAAAGATACCTGAACAGCTATATGCCAGTGATTTTTTTTTTGTAGATACATATATCTGACTCAGATATATCCTTCATTTCTAATTTGTTTTTTTTAATAAGGCACAGGTGTTGAATTTTAACAAAGATCTTTTTTCTTTTTCATTAATGAGATGATCATACAGTTTTTCTGCTTTATTTTAATGTGGTGATATTCACTAATTGTTTTTATGTTAAACCAATTCTATATTCCTGTAATAACAAAACTTGGTTGTATTATCCCTTACTATAATTTCTAGATCCAGTTTGTTAATAGTTTATAAGGGAGTTTTCTATTAATCCATGAGACAGGTCGGCCAGTAATTTTCTTTGTTATAATATTCTTAGATTTTGGTATCAACATTATGCTGGTCTCATACAAAAAGTTAAGAAATAGTCTGTTCTATTCACTATAAGTTTTTTTTTTTAATATAAGATTCTCTAAAGATTTCCATTTGAGTTTGGGGATGAATCAAGGATGCTATTTTTATATTCCACATTGTGCTGAAGGTTTTAGCCGCACAATAGGCAAGAAAATAATAAAGGTGTAAGTATTGGAAAAAGAAGAAGTAGAGCTATCATTATTTGCAGATGACCCTGTGTACACAGAAAATCTAAAATAATTACAGATATGGGGCGCCTGGATGGCTCATTTGGTTGAACATCTGACTCTTGATTTTGGCTCAGGTCATGATCTCAGGGTCATGAGATCGAGCCCCATGTTGGGCTCCATGCTGAGTGTAGATCCCGCCGAAGATTCTCTCTCTCCCTCCCTCTCTCTCTGCCCCTCTTCCCTGATCTCACTCTCTCTCTTTCTAAAAAATAAAGTAAAATAAAATAATTATAGATAACCTGTGAGAATTAATGAGTGAATTTTGCAAGGTTAGTGAATACAATTGATATTAAAAAATAGGTTTTATTTAGAAAATGAAACTCACATACCAAGGAGTAAATGTAATGATGATATGCAACATTTATGCTATCCAAGACTACAAAACTTTATGGATATTATTCTACTTGTAAAACTGGAGGAACTTATATCAGACCAATCCTCCCACACATAACAACTATAAACTATAGACAAATTTTTTAAAATTTGAAGGCACTTTACAATGACTGAAAGTAGGCAGAAACTGGAAGGGAGTTCACACTTGACATGAAAAAGCACTGTGTGAGTTTTTCATTTCTGTTGCTTTTTTCCTAAGGACAGGACATAGTTTGGAGGTATAGGATAGCTAAAACTCTGATAGAAACTTGCAATCTCAGGTTAAGAGTCAGAGCACATCATTTGAGATAACTATAGCATTCTTCGAATTAAAAGAAAGATGACGGGACCACAAAGGGTCACTCCAAAATTTCTTTATAGAATATTCCCAGACCTTTGGCTGACACCTGAATTTTGCAAGTACAAAGGAGAAATTGAAGCAGCCTAACTGGGGATAAAACAACTGAACTGATTTTTTCCGTTGCTGCCCACTGCTGGGGAAACAGTTTGATTTCAGTCAAGTTAACTGCTTGCTAAAGCAAATTCTTCAGAAGAGAATAAAAGAATCCAAAGTCTTGACAACATAAAAGTCAAAATGCCCAGAATGCAATCAGAGTTATTAGACGTATAAAGAAAGGAAAATGTGAATCATACTGAAAAAGGAAATCAATGAAACACAGATTCTTTCCTGTAATGCAGGGTAGATTTATTGGAGTAATAATAGACTCAGAAAGTCTATTAATGTAATTCACCACATTTAATACATTAATGGGGGAAACCTTGGTATATGCAAAAATCATTCAAAAAATCCAACAACGATTCATTATAGCATTTTAAAAAAGATTTTATTTATTTGAGAGAGAGAGCAAGAGCAGGAGCCAGGGGGAGGGAGAGAGGAAGAAGCAGACTTCCCGCTGAGCAGGGAGCCCAACATGCAGGGCTTGATCCCAGGACCCTGGGATCATGACCTGAGCTGAAGGCAGATGCTAAACCAACTGAGCCACACAGATACCCCCATTATAGCATTTTTAAATAACTAGGAAGAAACTTCCATAACTTGATAAAGGGCATTTATGAATATCATACACAATACTGAATCATATAAAACATTCCCTTTAAAATCAACTACACCTAAGGTCCCAGTCAATGTAGTAATAGATGAAAATAAAGGATGTGAGATTAGAAAAGAAGAAACTGAACTCATTATTCAGAGATGATGTGAAAATCAGGAAACTGTTATCAGAAATATGGAGAATATAAAGAGAGGCACACCAAAACAACAGATAGTAATTCTGCTTTTCTCTAGATCCTACAGAGAGGGTCAGTATTCAGTCATTACACACAAGATGGCCACACTGTTTATGATTGTATCCAATTTGGTTGATTGGTATTCTACTCATACTGGTCTGTACACATGCTGAACTGGAAGATAAGTATTTTTAAAGATTATCTATGCATTTACAAAACATTTTTTCTCAGTTTTTATATTCCTCCACACCCCATTCATATGGTATCCTTCAACAGTTTGTCAGCTAAGGAATCATTACTTCTTAAAAAATTTAAAAAAATTTTTTATTAATTGCATAAATTGAATTTTATTTTTGTTACATGACAAAACTGAGTCAAAACAAGTTATATTAGCATATTACTTTTCTTTATGTAGAAAGATCTTCCTCTACTCCTTAGAGGTAAGAGGATATTTATGGGGGTGCCTGGGTGGCTCAGTTGGTTAAGCATCTGCCTTTGGCTCAGGTCATGATCCCAGGGTCCTGGAATCAAGCCCCCCATCAGGCTCCCTGCTCAGCAGAGAGCCTATTTCTCCCTCTCCCTCTGCTGCTCCCCCTGCTTGTTCTCTCTCTCTTTCTCTGTCAAATAAATAAATAAATAATCTTTTAAAAGAAAAGAGGATATTTACGTATTCTGTGGGGAGAGAGGCTAAATACTTTATAACATTAGCTCCTTGTTATTTTTGGCATCTACTCTGTTGGCCAATCAATGTTCAGAATTCTTTCTGGATACTAGATTATTTGCATATACAACAATTTTACCCTCTTTGGGGCAGGTTTGGTATGACTTTACCACTTAGAGAATTTATATCTTAGGGGTGCCTGGGTGGCTCAGTCGTTAAGCGTCTGCCTTCAGTTCAGGTCATGAGCCCAGGGTCCTGGGATCGAGCCCCGCATCGGGCTCCCTGCTCAGCGGGAAGCCTGCTTCTCCCTCTCCCACTCCCCCTGCTTGTGTTCCCTCTCTCGCTGTGTCTTTCTCTGTCAAATAAATAAAGTCTTTAAAAAAAAAAAGAAAATTTATATCTTAGGAACTTCACTCATTCCCTGTCATCCTTGGTTGGCCACCTCTCTTTTGTCAAAGTGTCTTACAAATATGTTTTTTGTTCAGGCATATCATTTTATATTTATTGCTAATAATCTGAGCTCAGTCTTGAAGTCCTACAATGACCATTCATAACCTTAACCTGTAATCATGTTTCATACTCCTTCATATATATTCAACTATTATACACATTAATTTAATATTAGAGAAACCTCAGTGAGCTTTAAGCTTGGTTCTCTGAAGATGTAGCTCTCTGAAGATGTATCTCCTTTCAGCTGATAAAATATTTATCTTTCCCACTCTTGTCATACGCTAAATTTCCTACCACAACTTTGTTTCTTTATTCATCCATGTAAGATAAGAAAAAGAGAAATCATCAGTATTCATTTCCTGTTCACATCAGGTGACAGAAGACAGGTTATATGGGTATCAACTTTGCCGAGGATTTTCCAGTGCTGTAATTATCAACATAAACTATGCTACAAATATATACTTAGTGGCAAGAAATGAGAGTTTCTTGAGGATAATAATATGGCTTTGTAATTTTCTCCATTTAATTTGATTGGGGAGATTTTGTTTTCCTGGGGCAATTCATTTTGTATAAAGCGTGCTAATGTTATCTTTTTAATCACAGACAAAGAATCTGCTTTTGAAAGCCTCCTACTTAATTCAATGATGGTGTTACCCATGCATAACTTTGGGATGAGCATCAGCAAATATTATGATAACCAAGAGACAAACATTCTGTGTTCCTCAACAGACGTTCCTGCCTTCATAAACTGTAGTAAAGCAAGTGAGTATCTGGGACTCATCAGATACCACTGGCCTATTACTTATTGGATGTAAATAGCTCTACCTATATTATTTTGAATCTTCACAATAACCATCAAGTTATGTGTTGTTATACTCACTTTGAGGAAACTAAAGGTTATACAAAATTGAATAACTTACTCTTTCACACAACTTGTACAAGTTAGAGCTAAGATTCAAAACTGTAGCATAATGCATTTTCTTATGGGATAGAATCTCTGCAGATGAATGGATAAAGAAAATGTGATATATATTTATGCATATATGCATATACATACACATATACGCAATGGAATATTATTCAGTCATAAAAAAAGAAGGCAATCTTGCCATTTGCAACAACATGGATAGACTTTGAGGTCATTATGCTAAGTGAAATAAGTCAGACAGAGAAAAACAAATACCATATGATCTCACTTATATGTGGAATCTAAAAAGAAAAACTGAACTCCTAGAGAACAGATTGGTGGTTGCCAGAGACGGGGGATTGGGGATAGGTGAAATGGATGAAGGGGATCAAAAGGTACAAACTACCAGCTATAAAATGAATTAGTGATGGTTAACTATAGCATTGTGACTATAGTTAATCACAAGAAAAAACATACCAATATCGAATCATTATGGTATATACTCAAACTAATATAATGTCTGTATGTCAATTATATCTCAATTTAAAGAGACGTAATAAAAAATAAACATAAAAAAGATAAAAAAGATATAAACCTACAGATTCAAGAAACTGAATAAACTCCAAATAGGTTAAAACCAAAGAAGCCATGCCAAGAGACATCATCAAACCTTGAAAACCAAAAATAACAAAAACATCTTGAACATAATAAAATAAATAAAATTAAATTTTAATTTTAAAAAAAGAAACACATCTTGAAAGCAGATACAGAAAAATAATACATTATCTATAAAGGAGAAACAATTCCCCTAATTTATAGATTTCTCATCAGAAACCATGAAGGCCAGACCAGTAGCACAACATAATTTTCAAGTGCTGAAATAAAAAAGTTGCCAACTCAAAATTCTATATACCTAGAAAATTCTATATCCTTCTGGATGAAGGGGAAATGATGACATTTTTAAGTGAAGGCAAATCTACAGGAATTTGTCACCAGTAGAAACTCTAAAAGAATGGCTAACAAAAGTTCTGTAAACATAAATGAAATGATAAAAGAGGAATTTTGGAACAACAAAGAGTAAAAATATGAATGAATACAATATATTGTCTCCTCTTGAGTTTGACAGTTAAAGCAAAAATAATAACATTGTCTGATAATGTTCTCAATGTATATAGAGGAAATATTTAAGACAATTATAAATTATAAATGGAGATGTTAAAGAGATATAAATCATAGAAAGTCCTCTATCCTTCACTCAAACTGGTAAAAGGAAGACACCAACCAACTGAGCCACCCAGGTGCCCCTATGTAGGTATCTTTAATTTGTAAAAATTTATTGAGTCCTACACTTGGGTGAATTTCTATATATGTACATAGTATGTAAAAAAAAAGTATGTGAATTTCTATATATGTACATAGTATGTTAATAAAAAGTTTTTTAACAGTGAAAAGGGGAGAGTTGATCATCTTCACCTTCCTGATGAGCCTACTATTTTCATAACCATGAATTTAGAACCTTGTAATTATTACCTTTTTCACATAAGTGATTGAAAAAATGTCAGCTGTTGAGCACTTCCAACTTAGTTTAAATGTTAGTATTCCCTTATAGGTGAGAGTGTTTGCATATGTAGCATATTCCAGGTGATTCTACTGCCACTGCTCCACACTTTCAGAACCACCATCTGAAGTATTTTCAAAGGACGCATATTTTGGGGCAAGGGGAGCCTCTGTTGCTACCCAGTACTCTGATTAGTGTGAACAGGCATTCACTCAAATGTTCTGGCTATATGGTACCGTGTTGGTAATGGATGCCTAGAACTATAGCAAGACAAAATTCATGGAATTAAAGGATCTTAAAGGATCTTGAAGATATCTTGCATGACATACAAAGTCATCAAACATACCATTAAATATAGTATTTTGTGCTTATTTGATAACCATTCTATTTGATTCTATAGTACTTCTAGTTTGTTGACTTCTTAGAGTTTTCTCATTGAATTAATTTTTTAAAGTAAACCTATATCTTTTTCTTTGTCATTGACATCAGTAACTCAGATGAATGTATATAGTTTGGAAAAAGATGCAATAGGAAGATTTTTAGTTGCGATGGCTGTTACGGGATTTATTTTCTTCCTCTTGATTTTCCTTTTGGAGACCACCTCATGGAAAGTGAGAACCTTTGTGTTTCGCTATATTTTCTTTGGTATCTACAAGAAATTTAATAAGGTAAGTAGCTGGCTATGGCTCTTGGAGATATCTCTAAGACCAAAAACATGTCTCTACACATGCCTAACTCCATTATTGAATATAGGAATATAAATCAATCTATGTTGATTGAGATCCATATGAATCAGAGATCTTCATCTTAATTTGAACTTTGTGGTTTCTAAACATTACGGCCTCCACCAGTCAAAATATGATATTTTTGATGTAATGTTCCATGATTCATTGTTTTCGTATAGCACCCAGTGCTCCATGCAATATGTGCCCTCCTTAATACCCATCACCGGGGATAAAAACTAATGATGTACTGTATGGTGACTAACATAACATATAAAATAAAATAAAATAAATAAAATAAAATATAAACACAAAAGTAATTAATTTTCAGTTAAAAAAACAAAAAACACGATATTTTTTATAGTTTGATTATAATAGAAAGCTTTCTTTTGAACATCTCTTGTATCAGAAGGCCACTCCCTCCCCAAAGTGCTCATGCACCCTAATTTGGCCCCTGGATATTTAACAAACTCCCAGGTGGTATTGATTCTGCCAGCCCATAGAATGCACATTTAATAGTAAGGCTCTATAGCAGTTGCTCTCAAAATCTGGCATTTACCAGATTCTCCTGGAAGTCTTCTTAAAATATAAGTTGCTGGTGTCTGTCCCATGAGTTGCTGATTTTGTGGACCTTAAGTAGGGCCTGAACTTGCATTTGTAATACATCTCAAGTGATGCTTCTGCTGCTCCTTCATGCTTTGAGAACCACTGTATGAAGTATTTTCAGAAGAAAGAATATTTTGAGGCAAAAAGGAGCCTCTCTGTTACCAAAATAGATGAAATTGCATGACTGTCCCATAAGCTTAGACTTCCAATCCAAATTCTTACCATGCCAATCTGGTCTTTCTTCACAGTTCCCAGTACAGGTCTGACTCCATAGGTAATCAGGATAATGTGCATGAGTAAGGTGTGAATGATAGCACTAACGGAGGCATGAAAGGCAGGGAATATCCAAGATGTGCCTCCAGAAGTGGGGAAGATGCTGAGCAAAGGCCCAGCTCTGGTGTCATCAGTAGAGCCAGCACCTGGTGTCCAGATCTTATGAGTGTCTCCTATTCAGCTGAGCTATTAGTCTGCAAGATTATGTAGGGAATTTCTCAATGGGTAGGAAGAGCCCAGGAACTGGAGGGTTAGGTCAAATGAGCAAGAAAACAGCTGGTTAGCACCAGCAAAGTCCAACACCCAAGGCTGAGGTCATACATTCTGAAGATATGTCTCAGGCACCTACTGTGTACCTGGTATCACACTAGGTGTTGGACAGGACTCAGATTCCTGGGAGGGGTCCAGGAGGAACAAACAGATTCCCAGATTTGGAAGAGAGGGTAAATGAGACCTCCATAGAGATGCAAGAGAAAGGGTCTCAGGACAGGGACCAAATCAGAGCTCAGACAAATACAATCCAAAAAATATGTGCTCTAATAAACAGAAACTCAAAATGCTAGAAATGCCTCTAGGTGTCACCAAACCAAGCTTTAGGCATTGGGTGACACTTGAGAAAGTGAGTCCAAGGCATAGAGGTCAACTTATGCACAGACAAGGAGTTGGAAAACATTAAAGGAGCTATTCAGCATGTCTGGAGCCAAGTTCAGGTGTTGGCAGGCAGGACAAGATGACTGCAAAAAGTGATAGGAGCCAAGGCAGGAAAGACCTCCAATGTGTCATGCTAAGGATCCTGAACTTCATTCTGAGGGCAATCAAGAGTTGTGGGAATGAGGAATTCAATGGCAAAATTATATGGACTTGGGATTTTCTTTGGGGTAAAGTTTGTAATAAGAGTTTCAAATTATATGACTTTGGAGTCTGCAGGTTTTCTATTATTTCTATTTCTATTCTTTTCTTATTTTGTACTTTTCAAGTAATGTGCCAGTTTCATCTAAACCATCAAATGTATTGACAAAAATCTTTTCACAATATCCTTTTGTTTTGTTCTTAATATCTGTTGGTAGTTTGTGGTTTTTCTGCCCCCCTCAAACCTTGTTTCCTTGATTACTCTTGCTAGGGATTTAACCAGTTTTATTCATCTCTTTCAAGAACCAACTTTTGAATTTTTTACTTCTCTATGTTTTGTTTTCTATTTCATTGATTTATTTTCTTACCTTTATTTTTCTGTCCTGCTGTCTTGTGAGGCCATAATAACATTGAGAATAATAGCTATAAATAATGTTACAAAACAGAAAAATTACAGATGAATCATGCTTATGGACATAGAGGCAAAAATCCTTCACAAAAATGTTAGGTTGAATTCATCACGTGGTAAGTTTTATTATAGGAATGTAAGGATAGTGTAACACTTTTTAAAAAATTTTTTATTTAAATTCAATTTAGTTAACAGATAGTGTAACACTTTAAAATCAATCACCATACTAATAAAACATAATTCACTATATTAATAAGAAAAATCAGAAAAACAATTATAATCCTGAGAGATTCAGAAAAAAGATTTGATAAAATTAAATTTCTTATAAAATTCTTCAGCAAAACAAAAACAGAAAGGAACTTCCTTAATATGGTAAAAAGTAACCACAAAAAAAACTACATCAAATAACATGATTATTTTTTTAAGATTTTATTTATTTATGTGACAGAGAGAGAGAGAGCACAAGCAGGTGGAGTGGCAGGCAGAGGGAGAGGGAGAAGCAGGCTTTCTGCTGAGCAGGAAGCCCGATGTAGGGCTCAATCCCAGAACCCTGGGATCATGACCCAATTTGAAGGCAGATACTTAACCGACTGAGCCACCCAGGTGCCCCCAAATAACATAATTAACGCAAATTCTTGAAAGCTTTCCTTCTGAGTTCTCAAGTAAGACAAGAGTGCCTGCTAGTACCATTTTTTTTTAATTTAGGTATAGTTGGCACAAATGTTACATTAGTTTCAAGTGTCAACATGGTAATTTGACAAGTTTATATGTTATGCTCTGCTTACCATAAGTGTAGCTACCATCTGTCACCATACAACACTATTGCAATACCATTAACTGTATTCCCTATGCTATACCTTTTATTCCCTTTTATTCCATTTTTCAATTCCATTTTTATACAACAGTTTACTACAGGTCTTAGTGCAATAGGACAAGAAAAAGAAATGATAGGCATAAAATTGTAAAAAAATTTTAAAATTCATTATTTACAAATGACAGGATTGTGTACATAGATAAAGGAATGAAATGTTAAAATTAATATTGCTAAATAAAAAGTCTGTATAGAAAAATCAGTTATATATCTATATATAAGCCACAAACAAGTGAAATGAAAAATGATGCTATTTGAATAACATAAAAAGAAAAAAATATCTAGGAATAAATCTAACAGAATTTATGCAAGACCTTTATATGGAAAAGTACAAAACAGTATTGAGAGATTAAAGAAGACATATAAATGAAGGAATATACCATGTTCTTGCTTTGTAAAACCCAATATTGGGAAAATGACAGTTTTCTCCCAAATTGATCCAAAGAATCAAAGCAGTTCCAATCAAAATGCTAGTGGGTATTTTTGTGTATGCATGTTTGTGTATGGAAAATGATCAGCTGATTCTAAAGTTTGCATGGAAATGCAAAATGCCAAGGATAGCTAAGGAAATGTTGAAGAAGAATAAAAGTGGTAGACTAATACTACCATATGTAGGTATTTTTTAATAAACTATAGCAACTAAGACAGACAAATAAAACAATGTATTAGAAAAAAATAATTTTCCATAAAGTGTGGTTATTTGTAGTAGCTTGGAATTTTCTTTTTTGAAATGCAAGTTCTTGGGCCCCACCCCAGACCTACTGAATCAGAAGCTTTTGGGTTGGAACCCAACATTTTGTGTTTTATAAGCCATCCAGCTGATTCTGGTACATGCTAAAATTCGAGAACAAATGGAATAGAATGTCTGGAAATAGATGCACAAATATGTGGTCACCTGATATATGACAACATTGACACATAATGCAGTGGAGAAAGGATGTTCTTTTCAATTAATTGTGCTGATCCAGTTGAATATCCACATGGAGAATAATGAACTTGACTCCTGTCTTACTCCATTTGTAGATTTACAACTTTTCTGTAGATCTAAATGTGAAAGGCAAAATAATAAAGCTTTTAGAACAAAAACATAGCAAATACCTTCATGATGGTGAGGGCATCATTATCAAAAGACATCAAGTGAGTGAAAAGGCAAGTCACCAAGTGGAAAAAAGATTTTTGAATTGCAAATCAGTAAGAAAAAGACAGACAACCCAATTTGATAATGGGCAAAAGACTTGGGACACTGACTTTACAAAAAAGAATATCCAAATATCCAATAAATATATGTAAAAATTCACAACATTAGTAGTCATCAGTAAATGCAAGTTAAAGCCACTGAAGGACACCACAACATACTCATAAAAATACTAAGTGCTGAGGCTGCAGAATGACTGGAAGTCTCAAACACTGATGTTGGGAATATAAACTGATAACCCTTTAGAAAACTACCTGGCATTACCTTCTAAAGTATTATCTTCATATGCTTATGAAAATGAGCACACACTGAGACCCAGAACCTCCCATTCTAGGTATAAATCCAACAGAAATGCTCGTAATGTTCACCAAAAGACATTTACAAGAATGTTAACACAGCATTATTCATAATAGAGCCCATTAAAAAAAAGAGAAAGAAGCAGACCACATGTCTGTCAGTCATATAATGGACATTAGGGGAAGGAAGGGAAAATTGAAGGGGGGGAATCAGATGGGAAGACAAACCATGAAAAACTATGGACTCTGGGAACCAATCTGAGAGGGGCGGAGGGTGTGGGGATGGGTTAGCCCGGTGATGGGTATTAAGGAGGGCACGTGTTGTAATGAGTACTGGGTGTTATACGCAAATAATGAATCATGGAACACTACATCAAAAACTAATGATGTACTGTTTGGTGGCTAACATAACATAATAAAAGAAATGTCTATTCTCACAACAGAATATAGCAATGAAAAGAAATAGGCTATAACTCATATGCAACAGCATGGAATAAAAACACAAATATAATATGTCCTAAAGAAGCCAGACACAGAAAAGTATATAAAGTAGAATTCCGTTAAGAGAGAGAGAAAGAAAGAGGCAGTTACACAAATATGTTCACCTTGTGAAAAGTCATTAAGATGCAGATTTATGATTTATGTACTTCTCTGGATATATGTTATGCTTTAAAAGTTTAGACTAAAAGTGGCATTAAAATTATTCAACATATTTTGCACTAAACTACAGTAAAATCTGTAGTTCCTAGAATTGAACCAATGTCAATTTTTTCATTTTGACCAGTGTACCATGACTAAGTAAGGTGTTAACATTAGAAGGCTAAAATGCATACTGGAATTATACTGTGCTTGTACTTGTTTATAAATAAAATTTTTTTCAAAACAGAAAGTTTAAAATTAAAAAAGAGTGATGGACAAGTCTTAAGAGTATTCTTTCATATTCTTTTCACCATGTGGAATGCCCTGCCCTTTTTTCTCCCTTCCCCATTATAAGTCTCCCGATTAACTCCTATTTATTTTTTTTAAATTGTTTATTTACTATGAAATGGTCCCTGGATTGCACTCTTCCTCTCAGAAGAGAAAGAGTTAATCTTCCCTCTTCTTAGCTCTATTGGTATCTTATAAAATAAATATTACTAGCAAATAATATTTGGTTATAATTTATAATGTTTGTTGTGATTCCAGTTTTTGATGAAGTATCCATTTTGATAGGAACAAGCTACTTGCTCATGGATAGGAGTATAGTTTTTAAACTTTGAAAATAGAGGATGTTTATAAATGACAGTGTGATATGTATGTAGGAAGTCTTTTGGGAATGATTTGAACTTTCTGTTTTGACATCTTTGAGATTATCCCCCAGTTAAGCCTTCCTGAAGCCAACCAGTTATCTAGACCAGATGTCTAAGGGATATCCATCTCTCTGATGCTGTTTTTGAAAATATAGGATATAGTGTCCACAGAATTATCTGGGGAATCTGAAAATGATGATGTACAATATGAGAGAAACAGAATCCTGGAGCAGCCTCAGGAATTGCTGAATTTCACAGTACTTATTAAGGAACTCACAAAGGTAATATTATTCAATGGCCAACTTATGATTTCATTCCTATTAAAGAGCATGTCATTAGCATCAAGGGCTCACTGTGGTCTCCTGAGTCTATGTGTATTATTCCAATAGAGTAGAAGAGTTTTTGTGAAGCTGTCTGAGGTCCATAGTGGTCCATAGGGGTCTGATGTATTTTTTGAATTTAACCTATAAATATCCTTTGCTATATTGTGTTTTCTGTATTTTTTAAGATATATTTTACATGTCCAGCTGTTTTGGCTGTCAGAAATATCTCCCTTGGAATCCAAAAGGAGGAATGTTTTGGACTGCTTGGATTAAATGGAGCTGGAAAAACTACTACCTTCGAAATATTGACAGGAGAGGAGACTGCTACCTCTGGGGATGTGTTCATTGAGAATTTAAGTATCACCAAAAATCTTCTAGAGGTAAGACACGATTAATATCTGAGATGTGAGTAGCATGATTACTTGGGGGAGAGGTAAGAGGCAAGTAGTGGAAGGTGATAGGTAGGAATCCTGGCAGGTATTGATATTGATACTGTTGACTCAGCCAGTGGATTTCAGAGAGAGAAATACATTTTTGAGGGGAAGTGATATGATAATAAGAGCAGCCTTACTCTGAGAATCTAAGGCAAGAGTGTCTTTACTGTTCTTTGAAACTACTGGAGAGCAAGATGGTGGAATAGGAGGCTCCTGACTTTCCCTCCTTCCATGGATACACTGAATAAACAGTTACACAAGGATCATTTCCCTCAGAGAAATCCAGAAATGAATTGGGAGATTCCTACACATCATACAATTGAGGAAATACATCAAAAAGGATAGGGTAAGCTGGAACACATTCACTCTGTAAACCCCACCCACAACACAGTGTCTTACATTCAGGAGGGACTCCCCAACTCCTAGCTTCTCCGTGAGCACTGAAAGGTTTAAACCATACATGTAGCTCCTCAATTTTTATGGCTGCCACCCAAGGGACTGGTTCCCAAATCTCCTAGCTCTGGGGGCTGACAGGATGGCTCAGCTCAAAGCAAGTAGGCCAACATACCCAGCTCCCAGTTTCTTGCCAGAAGGGGCTAGACTACATATCTAACATTCCAACAAAAGTTGAACTTCAAACTAATCTGCATCTGGGAACTAATGGGGCAGGCAATTAGTAATCTTCCAGGAGCCTGAATGGGCTTCTGGGCACTTCCTCAGCTTTCAGGGCACTGATGGGATTTGATACACCCTAATCTCCTAGGGTCACTAACATAAGTGATGGTTTGGACAAGCACAAAGTTTTAAGAGGTTTGGAGAATCCCTAGCCAGGTGATTTCTTCTCCTACATGAGGCCAACTTGTCTAGGCTGGGAGAGTTGGTTTTTTTATTTAATGTGCATAATCCAATAGAGAGAGTCAGGAAGAATGAAGAGACAGTGAAATATATTCTAAACAAAAGAGCAAGGTAAATCTCTAGAAAAAGACCCTAATGAGATAGGTGATTTATCTGACAGAGAATTCAAAGCAGTGATTGTAAGTATGCTAACCAAGTTCAGGACAGCAATGTCTGAACTAAATGAGAATTTCAACAAAGAGAAAATGCATAAAAGTATCAAACAGAAATCATGTATCTGAAGGATCCAACAACTGAACTGAAAAATTCAATAGAGGAATTCAACAGTGGACTACATCAAGCAGAAGAAAGGGTGAGAAACCTCAAAGACAGGTCATTGGAAATCCTCTAATCAGAGAAAAAGGAAAAGGAATGAAAAAAGTGAAGATAGCATAAGAATCATAAGGGACACTATCAGGAAGACAAAATATGCATTATGGAAATCTAAGAAGGAAGAGAGAGAGAAAGGAGCAGAAAGCTTAATAAAAAAAAAACATGGATAAAAACCACAAAACTGGGGAAAGACATACACATCAGATCTAGAAGATCAAAAGCAGTAAAAAAAATAAAAGGTGCATCCAAAGAAACCCACACTGAGACACATAATCAAATTATAAAAAGTTAAAGACACATAATCAAATTATAAAAAGTTAAAGACAGAGAATTTTGCGAGTAGCAAGAGAAAAGTGACTTGTTACATACAAGAGAACCCCCATTAATGATCAGAAAATTGTTCAGCAGAAACAGGCTATAAGTGGGATGATATAGTCAAAGGGCTGAAAGACAAAAATTGCCAACCAAGAGTACTATACCCAGCAAATATGTACTTCAAGAATATAGGGGAGATAAAGACTTTCTGAGGGAGTTTATCACCACTAGAACAGTCTTACCAAAAAAATGCTAAAAAGAGTTTGTCAAGTTAAATGAAAAGACACTGCACAATATGAGAGCCTAACAAAATATGAAGCTCACTGATAAACATAAATTCATAGATAAAACCAGAAATGTTTTACTATATTGGTGGTGGGTAAATTGCTTTTAATTGTACTATAAAAGTTAAAAGAAAAAAGTATTTAAACAACTATAACTAAATTATGTTAATGGATGTATAATACAAGATAGATAGATATAAATTGTGACATAAATAGCATATAATGTGGAAGAAAAAGAGAGAAAAGCAGAGAATTTAAGTTGTTAAAAAGAGCTTAAAAGAGACTGTTATAAAACATTTTGTGTAAGCCCCTTGGTAACCACAAAGAAAATAAGAAGTTACATTAAAGAAAAGGAAAAGGAATTAACACCTATCAATCAATCAATCAAAAAGCAACAACAATGACACACAAAGGAATACAGCAAGAGAGAAAAAGAGGGACAAAAGAACTATAAGACAAACAAAAAACAGTTAACAAAATGGCAATAATAAATCCTTCCCTATCAGTAAGTCTCAGCAGACCAAACTCTTCCCAAGAAAAGAAACAGGCTGAATGGATAAATAATTAAGATCTAACTATGATCTTATTAATTCTTTCAAAGAACCAGCTTCTAGTTTCATTGATCTGTTTCAGTTTTTCTTGTTTCTACTTCATTGATTTCTGCTCTAATCATTATTATTTCTCCTCTCCTGCTTGGTTTAGGCTTTATTTGCTGTTCTTTGTCTAGGTCCTTTAGGTGTAAGGTTAACTCATGCATTTGGAATTTTTTGAGAGAGGCTTGGATGGCTATGTATTTTCCTCTTAGGACCACCTCACTCATACGTGGAACATAAGGAATAGTGCAGAGGACAATAGGGGAAGGGAGGGAAAACTGAATGGGAAAAAATCAGAGACAGAGACAAACCATATGAGACTCTTGACTTTGGGAAATAAACTTAGGGTTGTGGAAAGGGAGGTGGGTGGGGGGATGGGGCACATGGGTTATTGGAATTAAAGAGGGCACATGATATGATGAGCACTGGGTGTTATATTCAACTAATGAATCATTGAACATTATATCAAAAACTAACTATACCTTGGCTAATTGAATTTAAATTTTAAAAAAAAGAAAAAAGAGAAAATGGAAAAAAAAGATCCAACTATGATATGTCTACAAAAAACTCATTTTAGATTCAAGGATACACATTGGCTGAAAGTGAAGTTATGGAAACATATTTTATACAAATGGTAAGCAAAAGAAAGCAGGGATGACTATACTTTATCAGACAAAGTAGACTAATTAAAACTGTCGGGAGACACTAATGATAAAAAGTGTCAATTCAATAGGAGGATATAACAATTGTAAATATATATGCACCCAACATCAGAACACCTAAGTATATGAGCAAATATCAATAGATCTGAAAGGAGAAACTGATACAATAATAACAGGAAACCTCAGTAATGGATAGAACATCCAGACAGAAAATCAATAAAGAGTGAATTTGACCAGCACTATATATCAAATGGACCTAACAAACAGAACTTTTAACCTAACAGCAGAAGAATATACATTCTATTCAAGCACACAAGGAATATGTTAGATGACATGTTCGGATGACATGTTAGGTCACAAAACAAGTCTTAACAATTTAAAAAAGATACTGATGTGGTAAACTTTATATCAGTGCCCCCCAAAATAGAATTATCATATGCTCTAGAAATTCCACTTCTGGCTATATAAAATCCAAACAGACCAATAATGATTAAGGAAATTGTAGTAGTAATCAAACCTTCTCTAAGAAATAAAAGCCCAGGACCAGATGATTTCAATGGTGAATTCTACCAAATATTTAAAGAATTAATGCCAATTATTCCCAAAATCTGCCAAAAAATTGAAGAGAACACTTTCAAACTCATTTTACAAAGTCAACATTATTCTCATACCAAAGCCCAGATAAGGACACTACAATAAAAGGAAACTACAGACCAATATCACTGATGAATATAGATGCAAATATTCTCAACAAAATACTACCAAACTGAATTCAACAGTGCAGTTCAAGCATCATACACGCATATCAAGTGGGATTCATCCTTGAGATGCAAGGATAGTTCAACAAATATAAATCAATAAATGTGATCTACTACCTTAATAGAATAAAAGGTTAAAATCACATGATCATTTCAAAAGGTGCTAAGAAAGCATCTCATGATGAATGCAAAGTGGTATTTCATTGTAGTTTTGATTTGCATCTTTTCTTGCTTATTGGCCATTTGTTTATATTCTTTGAAGAAATGTCTATTCAAGTCCTTTACCCATTTTTTAACCAGGCTGTTGTTTTTTGTTGTTGAATTTTAGATGTTCTCTATAAGTCCCAGATATTAATGTCTTATGGGATATATAATTTGTAGTTTCTTTCTCCCATTCTGTGTGTTGCATTTTTACTTTGTTGATAGTGTTTTTTTGAGGCACAGATTTTTAAATTTTCATGAAGTCCAATTTGTCTGTTTTTTCTTTTTTTGCTTTTGGTGTCATATTTAAGAAATCACTGCCAAATCCAATGTTGTAAAGCATTGGACCTTGCCCTCCCCCCCCCCCCTTAGTCTGTTTAGCTAGAGGTTTGTCAATTTTGTTGATCTTTTCAAAGAACCAACTTTTGGTTTCATTGATGTTTTTCATTGTTTTTCTTTTCTCTATTTCATTTATCTCTGTTTTGCTCTATTATTTCCTTCCTTCTGCTAGCTGTGTGTTTAGTTTCTTCTTTTTCTGTTTCCTTGAATTGTAAAGTTAGATTATGGATTTGATATATTATTTTTTAGTGTAAGTGTTTAAAGCTATAATTTGCCCCTTAAGCAATGTTTCCAATGAGCCATATAAGTTTTGGTATGTTTTGTTTTCATTTTCATTCATCTCTATGTATTTTCTAACATTCTTTGTGATTTCTTCTTTGATCCCTTGTTTAAAAAGGTGTTGTTAAATTTCTATAAATTTATGAATTTTCTAGTTTTATTTTTATTTTATTTTATTTTTTCATTTTTAACTTCTTCACATTGTGGTTGAATAGTATTGAGTATGATATCTTTTTAGATACATGGAGACAATTTATGGCCTAACATATGTTCCATCCTGGAAAATGTCCCATGTGCACTACTACATCAAAAACTAATGATGTACTATATGTTGGCTAACTGAACATAATAAAAAATAAAATAAATAAAATAAAAAAGGAAAGAATATATATGCTGTTGTTGTTGGGTAGAGTGTTCTGTATGTTTGCTAAATCTAGTTGGTTGGTTGTGTTTTCAAGTCCTCAATTTACTTACTTATCTTCCGTCTGGTTTTCTATCAGTCACTAAGAGTGGGTATTGAGGTATTGAAACTATTATTGTAGAACTATTTCTCCCTTCAATTCTATCAATTTTTTGCACCATATATTTTATGATATGTTATTAGATGCATAGATATTTATAATTGTATTTTTTTTTCTGCATTGAAACTTTTACCAATATATCATGTCCTTCCTTGTCTCTTGTATTTTTTTAAGTCTATTTAGTCTGATATTAGTATAGTTAGCCTGCCCTTTTGGTTACTATTTGCATGGGATATCTTTTTCCATCCTTTTACTTTCAATGTATTTGTATCCTTGGATCTAAAGTGAGTACCTTGTAGACAGCACATAGTTGGATCACGTGTATTTTTTTTTTTTTTTTAGAGGGAGAGTGCGAGTTGGGGGAGGGGACAGGGAGAGGGAAAGAGAGAATCTCAAGCAGGCTGCATGCCCGGTGTGAAGCCCAGTGCGGGGCTCAATCCCACGATGCTGAGATCATGACCTGAGCTGAAATCAGGAGCCAGACACTTAACAGACTGAGCCACCCAGATGCTCCTGGATCATGTGTATTTAATAATTCTGCCAATCTCTGTCTTTTGATTGGAGACTTTAATCATATACATTTGAAGTAATTCCTAATAAGAAGGGACTAACTTCTTTCCTTTTGCTGTTTTCTATATGCCCTATTGCTGTTTTGTCCCTCATTTCTTGCATTACAGTCTTCTTTTGCATTTAGTTGATTTTTTACAGTGAAATGTTTAAATTCCTTTCTCATATCCTTTTGTCCATGTTCTATACATATTTAAATATCTTAAATGTGTAACACTCTAATTTGTATTTATACCAGCATAACTTGAATAACACACAAAAACTGCTCCTTTATAGCTCTGTCCCTACCCCTTTTGTTTGTTGATGTCACAAAATTATATCTTTATACATTGTATGAACAAAAACATGAAATAATAATTCTTTCAAATGAATTAGTCTCTTCAATTATATAGAGAATAAAATGTGGAGTAAAAAAACCCAGAGTTATAATAATATGTGTATTATTTTCTTAAATCATTTAGAAAAAGTCAAGTTACAAACTTTTGTTACAATATTTGCTCTTATTAATAATAATTGCCCATATATTTTCCTTAATTGAGATCTTTATTTCTTCATACTGCTTTGAGTTATACACTACTGTCCTTTTATTTCGCCATTCAGGACTCTCTTTAGCATTTCTTGTAGGGCAGATCTAGTATTAATGAACTCTCTTAAATTTTGCACTTAGCAAAAACTTAGCACTTTTAATATTTTGGCCTACTGCTTTCTTCTTCTTCTTTTTAAGATTTTATTTATTTATTTGAGGGGGAGAAAGAGAGAGAGAGCATGAGTTGAGGGGGAGGGGGAGAGGGAGAGGGAGAAGCAGACTCCCCACTGAACAGGGAGCCTAATGCGGGGGCTTGATCCCAGGACCCTGGGATCATGACCTGAGCTGAAGGCAGACGCTTAACTGACTGAGCCACCCAGACACCCCTGGCCCACTGCTTTGTGACCTACGAGGTTTGTAATGAGAAATCTGTTTATGATCTTATTGAGGATCCCATGTCTCTTCTTTAAGATTCTCTCTTTGTCTTTGGTTTCAGAAAGTTTGATTTTAATGCATCTTGGTGTGGGTTCATCTTGTTTGGAGTTCATTGGGCTTCTTGATTGTTCATATGCATGTCTTTCATTGAATTTGGGAAGTTTTTAGTCATCATTTCTTCAACTATTCTCTCTGTTCCTTTATCACTCTTTTTTCTGAGACCCTAACAATGCAGTTCATCCACTTGATAGTGTCCCACAGGTTTCACAGACTCCATCCACTTTTCTTTAATCTTTTTTCTTTTTGTTTCGTGGGCTCAGTAATTTCCATTATACTATCTTTTTGTTTCCTGATTCTTTCTTCTGCCTACTCAAAATTGCCTTTGAATCCCTCCAGTGAATTTTTCACTTCAGTTATTATACTTAATAGTTCTAGAATTTCTTTTAGTTTCTCTTTATATTTTCTACCTCTTTACTGATAATTTCCATTATGTTTATACATTGTTTTCTTGACTTTCTCCATGTCTTCCTTTAGTTCTTTGACCATCTTTAAGAAAGTAGTTTTAGAGTCTTTGTGTAACAGACCTATCATCAGGTCTTACTCAGGGACAGCATCTATTGACTTATTTTCTTCCTTTGAATGGGCTCTACTTTCCTGTTTGTGAAAGAAGCAGCAATAAGCAATCAGAATACAGGTGCCCAATATTTGGAGGACAGGATTCCTTTAGCCCAGCCAGCTCCCCCAGGAACATGTGCACAGATGCTACAATAGTGCTAGGAATAGAGGATGGTAGGTGCTAGTGTGCTAAAAGCTGGAATTGATTAAAATTAACTACAATTTACAGTCCAAATCTTCCCTTGGAATTTCCAAGCTTTCAATAGACTCCAGGGTTCCAAAACAGTTCTATCAGTCAGATTCTGCCAGTGTAATTGTTGTCTAGGTGGGGAGATAAATTGGAGCTTCCTACTCTGCCATCTTCCCAGAATCTGCTGAATCTGTGTTTTTTTTTATATTGTTATGAGTTAATTACTCATAACATTTATGAATTGTTCTTAATTACTCATTTTTAAAATTATTTTATTTAAGAAATTTTTTTTATCTGTTCAGTTAGCCAACATATAGTACATCATTAGTTTTTGATGTAGTTGTGTATCATTAGTTGTGTATAACACTGAGTGCTCACCACAACACATGCCTTCCTCAGTACCCATCACTGAGTTACCCCATCCTCCCACCCTCCTCCCTTCTGTAACCCTCAGTTTGTTTCCTGGAGTCCAGAGTCTCTCATGGTTTATCTCCCTCTCTGATTTCTTCCCATTCAGTTCCCCCCCCCTTCCCCTGTGGTCCTCTGCACTATTCCTTATATTCCACATATGAATGAAACCATATGATAATTGTCTTTCTCTACTTGACTTATTTCACTTAGCATAATCCCCTCCAGTTCCGTCCATGTCGATGCAAATGGTAGGTATTCATCCTTTCTGATGGCTAAGTAATATTCCATTGTATTTATGAACCACATCTTCTTTATCCATTCATCCACTGAAGGACATCTCAGCTCCTTCCACACTTTGGCTATTGTGGACATTGCTGCAATGAACATCCGGGTGCATGTGCCCCTTCTTTTCACTACATCTGTATCTTTGGGATAAATACCTAGTAGTGCAATTGCTGGGTCATAGGGTAGCTTTATTTTTAACTTCTTGAGGAACCTCCATATTGTTTTCCAGAGTGGTTGTACCAGCTTGCATTCCTACCAACAGTGTAAGCGGGTTCTCCTTTCTCCACATCCTCACCAACACTTGTTGTTTCCTGTCTTGTTAATTTTTGACATTCTAACTGGTGTAAGGTGGTATCTCATTGTGAGCTTTTCCCTTAAGGTCAGGAACATGACAGGGATGCCCACTCTCACCATTATTGTTCAACATAGTACTAGAAGTCCTACCCTCAGCAATCAGACAACAAAAAGAAATAAAAGGCATTCAGATTGGCAAAGAAGAAGTCAAAATCTCTCTCTTCACAGATGATATGATACTTTATGTGGAAAGCCCAAAAGACTCCACTCCCAAATTACTAGAACTCATACAGCAATTCAGCAACATGGCAGGATACAAAATCAATGCACAGAAATCAGTTGAATTTCTATACACTAACAATGTAACTGAAGAAAGAGAAATTAAGGAATCGATTCCATTTACAATAGCACAAAACCCATAAAAAACCTAGGAATAAACCTAACCAAAGAGGTAAAGGATCTACAATCTAGAAACTACAAAACACTTATGAAGGAAATGGAGGAAGACACAAAGAGATGGAAAAACATTCCATGCTCATGGACTGGAAGAATAAACATTGTGAAAATGTCTATGCTGTGCAGGGCAATCTACACTTTCAATACAATCCCTATCAAAATACCACTGACATGGGGCACCTGGGTGGCTCAGTTGGTTAAGCAACTGCCTTCAGCTCAGGTCATGATCCTGGAGTCCCGGGATTGAGTCCTGCATCGGGCTTCCTGCTCAGCAGGGAGTCTGCTTCTCCCTCTGACCCTCCTCCCTCTCATGCTCTCTGTCTCTCATTCTCTCTCTCTCAAATAAATAAATAAAATCTTAAAAACAAAACAAAATACCATGACCTGAGCCGAAGGCAGACGCTTAACGACTGAGCCACCCAGGCGCCGCTTCTTGCAATATTTTGAACAACAAATATTTTGATGCAGTGAGAAGGCCACTTTAAACAATGAAAGGTTATTAGTTAACTAAATAATTTGTATTTCCCTGATGGCTAGTGATGTTGATGGCTAGTTTTTCACAGAACTGGAATAAACAATCCTAAAATTTGTATGGAACCAGAAAAGTCCCCAAATCGCCAGGGGAATGTTGAAAAAGAAAACCAAAGCTGGGGGCATCACAATGCCTGCCTTCAAGCTATATTACAAAGCTGTGATCATCAGGACAGCATGGTATTGGCACAAAAATAGACACATAGACCAATGGAACAGAATAGAGACTCCAGTAATGGACCCTCAACTCTATGGTCAACTAATCTTTGACAAAGCAGGAAAGAACATCCAATGGAAAAAAGACAGTCTCTTCAATAATGGTGCTGGGAAAACTGGACAGCCACATGTGGAAGAATGAAACTGGACCATTTGCTTACACCATGCACAAAGATAAACTCAAAATGGGTAAAAGACCTCAATGTGAGACAGGAATCCATCAAAATCCTAGAGGAGAACACAGGCAGCAACCTCTTCGACATCGGCCACAGCAACAGACAAGACATGTCTCCAAAGGCAAGGGAAACAAAAGCAAAAATGAACATTTGGGACTTCAAGATAAAAAAGGTTCTGCTCAGCAAAGGAAACAGTCAACAGAACTGAGAGGCAACCTATGGAATGGGGGAAGATATTTGCAAATGACATTTCTGATCAAGGGCTGGTATCCAAGATCTAGAAAGAACTTCTCAAACTCAACACCCAAAAAACAAATAATAAAGTCAAAAAATGGGCAGAAGAGATGAACAGACACTTCTCAATAGAAGACATACAAATGACTAAGAGATACATGAAAAAGTGTTCAACATCACTAGCCATCAGGGAAATACAAATTATTTAGTTAACTAATAACCTTTCATTGTTTAAAGTGGCCTTCTCACTGCATCAAAATATTTGTTGTTCAAAATATTGCAAGAAGTGGCGCCTGGGTGGCTCAGTCATTAAGCGTCTGCCTTCAGCTCAGGTCATGGTCCCAGGGTCCTGGGATCGAGCCCCATGTCGGGCTCCCTGCTCAGCGGGAAGCCTGCTTCTCCCTCTCCCACTCCCCCTGCTTGTGTTCCCTCTCTCGCTGTGTCTCTCTGTCAAATAAATAAATAAAATCTTCAAAATATTGCAAGATGTATTGAGTTCTCTTAACACCTGAATTAAGAGTGTAGTCTTAGAAATTTGTTTTTTAAAACTTGTAAAGTATAGAGGTTTTTAAAATATTCATTGTTGTTATTAGTGATTTTAACTTAAATTTTAGTCAGATATTTTGTCTAAATATTATAAAATTTTTGTAATATGTTGTCTTCTTTTACCATCAATATGACTGAAATAAGAGCTAGGATCCCAGTTCTACTCACCTACATTTTAAACAATGGTCATAAAGTTATATTGCATATAAAAGAGCTATGAAGACCCCAGTTATTGCCCAACTATCTACTACCACTACCAAAAAGTAGGATGTCACTGAGCTGAACCTAGATATTATTGTTGAACCTCTCCTTCTAGACAGTCTTTGGTTATGATATCCTAGCATCCCTTGAGACTAAACCAATGGAGACGTATAAGAGAAAATAAGGTACCAAATGTCAAAAATATCTACCCAGTTATTAACACTATACATCACACTGGTGATCTAGATCTCTTACTTTTTAGGGTCATCAGAATTTCCTGTAGGCTTACAACGAGTAAAGTTTGAGCCAATGGTAGACTAACCTCTTTTTATCTCATTCTGCTTCTTCAGGTGAATATACTTATGTAAATAGGTGCACTGTTATTTTAAGATTATTTTCCATTTATTTAATCAATTGATTATGGCCATATATAGGGAGATAACATCATGATAGAAAAACCCATACTTTTGCACACTTGTGTTCCAATACATGACACTGGCTTCCAGATGCAATGATTCTATAATCACTGGAGGAGAAATTCTTTGGAAAAACTCTGTGGGTTCTAACCTTTTTAGAGGCATGGGCTGGAGAACTACAGGTCTTCTATGTTATCCATATTTACTATTATGCTCAGTAAGATAGTTGAATTGTGTCCATTGTTATTCTCTTATTTCAGGTAAGGTCAAAAATTGGCTATTGTCCACAGTTTGATGCTTTGCTGGATTACATGACTGCTCGGGAAATTTTGGTCATGTATGCCAGGTTGTGGGGTGTTCCTGAGACCCAGATTACACAATATGTGAATAAACTGTTGCAATCACTAAATCTGGAACCCTATGCTGACAAGTTTATTTATACTTACAGGTGAGATATTATACTGGTGCTCTCATTGCGCTAATATTGATGAGTCTCCTGTGTTTCTGCTCTTTGGAATGGGTGCCTACTGTTTAACCAAAGTTCCACTGACAAACAGAGGCAACAATTATGAAGCAATCTCATGCCCTGCCAGTGTTTAGATGCCAGCAGTAAAGCAGACCTAGACAGTATCATATCTTCCCTTTGCAGAGATGGAACTCAAAACCTTGGTACTATTAGAATTGTAGCCATTGAATTACAAAAGAGACCATTTGTCTACCTCTATAGTTCTGTGTCTCTCGGATAAAGAAAATGTAAGATTCTTTGTATTAGCCTGGCCACTATATCGCTTATGTATCTAAGAATCCCAAGGAATCTCAAGAATAAGAATATAAATTTCACTGATAACATGGCTAAAATTGATTTTGTAAACAAAAGTCACTTTTCTACATTTCAAATGAAAATGATTTGATTTATGCAGGTGTTTTTGGGTCTGGTGCGTTGGTTGAGCTGCATGTAATCAGCATTTTTAGTACTTCTGCTTGTTCCCTGACTCAGCATTTTGGAAATAGGCAAATTGTTTTCTGTAAAAGATGACATGTATTAAATAGATGTTTGATGTATTAAATTACTGTAATGTAATTTAATCTCTGCTTCTGCTTTCTTGACCACGAAGTGGAGGAAACAAACGTAGACTGAGTAATGCCATTGCCCTAATGGGAAATCCCTCAGTCATCTTCCTGGATGAGCCATCAACTGGCATGGACCCAGGGGCCCGGCGCCTGCTTTGGAACACAGTAACAAGGGCACGTGAAAGTGGCAAAGTCATCATCATTACCTCTCACAGGTGTGGTTTATTGGGAGGCTTGATTAAGGGTTGGAAGTGTTTTCATGGCTATGGGAGAGCAGTATTTGGGGCTTGCAATATAGGACAGTAAACGTGCCTAAGGATGAGCTCCTCCTGAATCCTAGTGAAAGGAATGGCCAAGAATTCTCACTGAGAGGAGAGGGCAGAAAGTTTATGATCTGTTCCATTTGAGAATTTCGTTCTCAGCTACTTTGAACTTGAAAGTATCTCCACTTTCCATGATGTTGATGACAGGCAAATGCAACTTCCATTTTAAAGAGTTACAAAATACTGGAAAGTTGAACTACTGAATGTCTTCCAATGGAGGTCTTTTCAGCCTTACATCATTCTGGTGTCTTGTTTTGCTAGTATGGAGGAATGTGATGCCCTCTGTACCAGGCTGGCCATCATGGTGAAGGGAAAATTCATGTGCCTGGGCAGCCCTCAGCACCTCAAGAACAAGTTTGGCAATGTTTACATCCTGAAGGCTAAGTTCAAGATGGATACAGATGAGAATGAATTAGAGAATTTTAAAAAATACATTGCAACGGTTTTCCCAGGTAAATTAGATTGGTTAGGCTAACTTCATTAGAGATGTGTTAAATCATATTAGTTGTTCTCACCACCCAGATGGCATGTGTCTCCAATAACTATTTCTTGTGAGGTATTGATACTTATTGATCTTCCATACTGAGATCCCTTTTATTTTTTAAAAATTTTAAAATTATTTTTAGAGAGAGAGAGTGCACAAGCCAGGGCAGGGAGGGATAGAGGGAGAGAGAGAATCTTAAGGAGGCCCTCACGCTGAGTGTGGAGCCCAATGTGGGGCTCGATCTCACAACCTGAGATCATAACCTGAGCCAAAATTATGAGTTGGATGCTTAACAAACTGAGCCACCCAGGCGCCCTTGGAGATCCTTTTTAATATTTGTTCTTATAAAATCCTTGTGCCTGGTTGTGTTAAGAAATTTTCACAGAAAGAAATCCACAAACAAACAGAAATACAGTTGACCCTTGAACAACATGGATTTGAATGACATGGGTCAACTTATACATGGATTTTTTTTTTTTGGTAAGTACAGTACTGTAAATGTATTTTCTCTTCCTTATAATTTTCTTAATACCATTTTCTTTTCTCTAGCTTACTGTATTGTAGTAATACAGCATATAATACATATAACATATACAATATATGTTAATCAGCCGTCAGTAAGACTTCTGGTCAACAGTAGGCTATCTGTAGTTAAGTTTTGGGGGAGTTGAAAGTTATACACCACTCCCTGTATTGCTCAAAGATCAATAGTATTCACCAACCTTTTGTATATTAACTAGTAGGGCAGTTGTAGATTAGGACTATCTGTATGATTTATATATCTAAAGTCATATGTTTGAACATAATTCTCAATTATTTGCACATATAATCTGTATAAGTCTGCTAGGGCTACTATAATAAAATACCACAGACTAGGGGGCTTAAACAACAGATATTTATTTTCTCAAAGTTCCTTGGCTAGAAGTCCAATATCAAGGTTTCAGCAGGTCTGGTTTCCCCTGAGACCTCTCTCTTTGGCTTACTGATGGCTGCCTTCTTGCTGTGTCCTCACACAGCCTTATCTCTGTGTGCACATCCCTGGTGTCTCTTCCTCTTCTTATAAGGACACCAGTTGTAGTGGATTGAGGCCCCATCCTTACAACCTCATTTAACATTAATTACCTCCTTAAAGGCCCTTTGTCCAAACACAATCACATTTGGGATTAGGACTTTAGCATATGAATTTGAGGGGATACAATTCAGTCCATAATATCATCCATCAAAACTTTAAAGGTTTTTTTTTCCTTGCACTAATAATGTAACTCTGGTCTCTTTCTGTCAGAGCCAGGATATGGAATTGAGATTCAAATAAGAATCAGTAAGCTTTTCTCTTCTTTCAAAAGTAGCATGCTTCTACAAGCTAAATTCAGTAAGCATCTCTCTGCCTATATGGTACAATACCAGAGAAAGCAACTATTTTTTTCTGTCCTTCTCTTTCCTAAATATAAAGCAGGGACATGTCAAGACTTAATAATTCTGATTTTTACCTTAGTTTCCACCACCCTGCTATGCTGAGCAAAATATCATAGAAGTCTGTTGTGTGTCAGGCAGGGGAGTCAGACTTCTAAGCAATGGGAAATAGCATGATGGATTATGCAATAAGAATGGAGATCAGAAAGTAGAAAGAAATGGATTGTAGAGTACATGTGGGGAACATATGTGTGGGAAATAGAATTTCTTTGGTGCATAGTCCATTAGGAAGTTCAATATTCACTTATGCATTCATTTGGCAAATATTTCTGAGTACTTGTATCCGAGTTCTAATTGATGTGGTCCCTAAATCACCACAAAGAAAAGCTGTGACTAGAAAAATCTCACTTTGTGCTACCCTAGCAACTTGCTCTACTTGAAGAAGGGACACTAAACACTGACCCAAAACTTATCCCCAAGGATGTGGACACAAGAACTTTAATGGGAATGTGGGTTTGAGACACTTTTTCACCTGTAAGGTGGTTGTTGCCCCATTCTTCCTCACATTATTTTGAGCAAATAGCTATTCAAATATGACAGAACTGAAAAGGAACCGACATGGAACTCATATGTAAATATTAGCCTTTAAAAAGATTAAATAAATATTGCAAGCAAAGGCAGCTGGAATATCCACTTCTATAATGGGCTTACCAAAGGAATGATAAATATTTAGTATAAATGGTTGCATGAAAGAAAATACTAAATCACAATGGGAAGCCTAAGAAATTAGATGACTAGACAACAAAAAGATATGGAAAGACAACTGACAGCATTTTTTAAAGTAAACAATTCAGTGGCATCTGGGTGGCTCAGTTGATTGTCTGCTTTCGGCTCAGGTCATGATCTCAGGGTCCTGGGATGGAGCCACACATTGGGCTCCCTGTTCAGTGGGGAGTCTGCTTCTCCTTCTCCCTCTGCCCCTCCCCCCACTTTGCACCTCTCTCTCGCTCTCTCTTTTTCAAATAAATAAATAAAATCTTTAAAAAAATAAAGTAAGCCTTTCAAAAAATAATTAAGTACCAGGAACAAACAGACAGTATAGGAACTATAAGGGAAATGGAGATTGGATTGGAGAGAAAGAGGAAAACATTAAACAAAAAGATAAACAATCATTTGAGAGAAAGTAAGAAAGAAGGAAGGGAATGTTAATACAACACAATCATAAAAGTAGTCTACACAGAAAAAATGTCACAGAATAGAATAAATACTAAATACTATCAAGAAAATTTCCTAAAATAAAAGAAAACAAAACCTAACTGAAAAGGCAAATCAGACACCTCCCCAAAAAACTGACCTCAAATCATTAATGCCAACGAATATGCTAATATAACTATTGCACTTTAATAATAAAGTAAGGGGGAAACTTTGGATTTGCAGACAAAAAGACATATATAAAGGAAATAAAATCAGATTGAGCACAGACTTTATAACAAGAAAGTTTTATGCTAGTAGAGCATGTAAGATATTTAAGATACTCAATGAAAGAAAAATGCAAGCCAGGTTTTTTCCTCCAACCAAAATGACTTTGAAGATTAAAAGTCACAGTCATGGGCACCTGGGTGGCTCAGTCGTTAAGCGTCTGCCTTCGGCTCAGGTCATGATCCCAGGGTCCTGGGATTGAGCCCCGTATCGGGCTCCCTGCTCTGCGGGAAGCCTGCTTCTCCCTCTCCCACTCCCCCTGTTTGTGTCCCCTCTCTCTCTGTCTCTCTCTGTCAAATAAATAAATAAAATATTTTTAAAAAATAAATAAATAAAAGTCACAGTCATGAACACATAAAAACTCAGGGAATATTGTTCCCATCAGCCCTTTCTGAAGAAAATAAAAAGAAAAACATTGCAGATCAACTAAGAAATGATTGGAGAAGCTTCTGCATAACAACTAATGGACATCGGGCGCCTGGGTGGCTCAGTTGGTTAAACGACTGCCTTCGGCTCAGGTCATGATCCTAGAGTCCTGGGATCGAGTCCCACATCGGGCTCCCTGCTCAGCAGGGAGTCTGCTTCTCCCTCTGACCCTCCTCCCTCTCATGTTCTCTGTCTCTCATTCTCTCTCTCGCAAAAAAAAAAAAAGAACTAATGGACATTGAATAAATGTAACTGTAGAACTAGGGCTAAATGCAGGGTATTTGTGTGATAAAATATCACATACTTGATATATATTTTAGAAATACATGTATAATACAATTATCAAAAACAGGGAAAGAAGGCAAAGAATATATGGAAAGTTAAATATGATTATTGAATATATATTAGGTATTAGCTGTTAATGATAGAATATTGCTTTAAATTGCATGTTGGTAGGGGGAACTGAGAGATTACTAGCACAGAGAATGTTGTTCATAAATGGAACCAAAAGACAGTATCTCAAAAAAATGGGATTATGGACATTAGTATAAAGATATTAATATGAAGTTATTCATTAGAACAAAAATACAAACCTTTGTATATTACAAATATAACAGGAAGTAGAAACAACCATCATACTGGGAGTGTTTGTGCATGTGTGTGTGTGTGTGTGTGTGTGTGTGTTCATTTATGCATATACGTAGATCTATGCATTTCCATTTCCATGTAAATATAGAACAAGATAGGGGAACTGCTACAGAACATATTGGTACTATCAATCAATCAATAAATAAAAAGGCTTAGCTCCAACTAAATGAAAAAGTATTTTTTCAGATTGGCTAACAAGCAAATTCCAACTCTCTGCTGTATATAAAAAAACATTACTAATGCAAACTGAATAAGAGAAATTAAAAACAAAAATATGGTCTTCATGATTTTATGCTAGCTCCAATATTCAACTTTTAGCAATATATTAAAATTTTAGCAAAATCTTCTTACTATATGGTGTCCATCAATGCCTGCCTTATATAAGCAAATACTTTCATCCTGTTTCTCCCTGCAGGTGCCTGTCTCTCCCCACATATTGTGTTAGTTGTTTGTCCAGTGTTTGCCTAATCACAGAACTGATGAGTTAAAGAAAAGACATTAATTTGCAATTTATCCAACCTTTTCTTTTTTGAAGTGTGGGAGTGACACTCTTTCCCACTTTCCACACCTCTGACGTGAAACCAAAGTTGGTACAACCAATTATAAAAAAAGCAATGGCCCAAAAATTCCACCTTCAGGTATACCTTAGATACTTGCATCTACCTGTCCTCTGAGATAAGTAAAATAATATTTAAATCAGTGATAGTCACAATATTCAGACACTAGAAGCACCCCATAATCTATCAGCATGGAAAATAAATGAATGGAAATAAATTATGAAATAATCACATACCAGATTACTGTACAGAAAGGAAAAAAAATGAGTGAATTATAACTATATGAAACAACACGAATGAAACTTATAATATTGAGTGATGTCATCAAGATGATAACATAGGTCATTCCTGACTTCAGTCCCGGTCACAAGAAGAACAACTAGCAATTATCCATAGATGAGACACCATTGTTGAATATCCCAGAACATGAGAGTGAGGCTAAAGCAGCCTCCTGGACAACAGAGACTGAGAAGGATCGCATTAGGAGGGTAAGAGGAGGAGCTACATACCAACTGCATCACCCTTTTCCCCAGGCTGGCACATTGAGAATGCCCTCCTAAGCCTATGGTTTCTCCAGTGGGAAAAAGAGAGCCAAAGGTGAACATCAGGTTCTCCAGTATTGCTGGACACTTTCTGGGAGGCCCACTTGGGTCTCACCTTACAGGGATCACTGAGGAGCTTTACCACTGGGGATCACATAGGAACAGAGAAGGTGGGTAGTACTTAAAGCAACCAGCACTCAGATCATGGCAGATCACATTCCTACTTGTACTGGCATTGGAGCAGAGATCCCAGTCAGTGGCTCTGCCCATCTGCAGAGCTGAGCTGGTACTATGTGTGGCCTGGGAACCGGAGGGTACTTCTGCCTAATTTGGGTCCCCAGTCAACAAGCTGTGCCAGGTGTGGAGCCCATCCTACAGCCCCACTGCCCAGAGAAGTAAATGCAAAGTCCTGACCAACTGCTGAGTATAGCCTCCAGTCCTGCCCAACAAGGAAGTCTGGCCAGAGAAATCAGGAAGCCAAGGAGCCCATCCTACAGCTGCACTTTCATCACTGTCTTGTCAGAGATTCTAGCCAATAGCTCTGCCCACCTGCGGAGCTGAGCCATTGACCCCATCTGACCAGTGAACTCAGTGGGCAGTCTGCCTTATTTGGGTTCCCTGCCAACAAGTTGTACCAGCCGTGGAGCTTGTTCTATAGCCCTATCTGGAGAGAGAAGCAAATTTGCAGCCACACTCAACTGCTGAGTATAGCCTATGACCCACCTGATCAGGAAGCCTGATCAGTGAATCCAGGAAGCTATGGAATTCATTCTACAGTCAGCTTGGACTGGGAACCAAACCAACAATCCTGTCTCCTGTTAAGTATAGTCTCTTATTCATTCCACATAACCAGGGAGCATGCAGAGTGATATCTTGGACAGCCTAGGAACCTAGCCTATGGTACTGCTCACCAGCAGATCCTAGACTGTGACCTTGCGCAATTGCAGAACTAAGCCTATGGAGTCGCCCAGGCAGTGGACCCCACATAATCATGGAGCATAGCCCATGGCCCCATCTGAACACAGAACCCAGACAGTGACCCTGCCCAACTGTGGAGCACAGTCTCTAGCTCCATGTAACTATGGGAGACAGCTGGAGGCCCCCCTAAAAAGTAGTCCAGCCTGTGACTTTACCCAGCAATGAAACACAGCCAGCAGCTTACTAGGTTGTAAAGGCCAGCCAGCAGTCCTGCCCAGGTTTGGGACACAGTCATAGCCCCTGCATAATTTTAGAGCACAACCTAGGCCTTCTCTGACTCTTAGCCTTGCTTGTGGCTCCCCTAGAACACAGAGACCAGATGGTAGCACCATCCGGTTGGAGAGCACAGCCTGAGGCCTCCCCCAAACAAAAGCAATGGTGCTTGTCCCTAGCCCTACCCAGTTGTGGAGTCCAAACCCCTACTGGCACCACCCTGGTAGGGAACACAGCCTGTACCTCATCTGGCCAGAAGTGATTAAAGAACCCGGTAAGGGCACCACTAGACTGTGGAACACAGCCTGTAGCCCTGCTTGAATGCAGAGCTCAGTTGGTAGGATAATCAAACCATAGAACACTGATAGCCCCTCCTCTTCCCCCCACCTCAGCGCACAAGCATTGGACCCACCCAAACCAAGACCCTGATAACAAGTATTGCCTGCCCATGGAAGCTACCACAGAAATAGTCCAGTACCTCAAGCTGATGGGTGAAGGTCTGTCCCTGCTGAAGTGAACCTATAAAGTCTAGGAGACTACTTACTCAAACGTGCAGGCACAAACACGAGGAATCAAGGACCACAGACTCTGCCTCCACCTTTATTGTGAATGTGATCAATACAACAAGGGAAGAAGAAAAACAAGAAGGAATGTGAAGCTGTAATAGTCAGGACAGTAGTCTAGGGAGTTTCATGTGAATAGAACAAGCTGTGCTCATGATGGGCATGCAGATGGAGTGCGTGGAGTGGGTGACCTCCTAAGATAAATGTTTCTCCTAAGTCGAGCATTTACTCCCTGGATGAGTGCATTGAGCCGCAACAAGAATCTGTTTTCAGCCCAGATACCTTAAAGGGGCAAAATTTTCCAGACACTCCTTCTTTGCTTTTCAACTAGTCTCATCCAGGGAGGCATGTGTTTATTAAATCTCTAGCCAGGCACTATGAATTCCCACAATCTTCAGGCACAGTGTAAAAGTAGTGTGCACAAAGGGCTCAGTGAGTACCTATGCCTCTTTGCTGTTTGCTCCCAGGGCCATTGGGCGGGAGGGTACTTTTGGACCCTGATTCTGACACCAGATCTGTTAAAAGATAAACTGGTGCATATTACAATTTTCAAGAGTTTATTAGCGCATATATCAATTCTAATTGGGCAGCACCACACTAACAGTGATGAGGAGGACTCCACAAACAGGAGCTAAGGGAGAGGTTTATATAGAAAAGATGTGGGTAAGCAAGGGAATATTCGGTTTGCTATAGCTTAAGCAATTATCTAATTTGCAAAAACCTAGTTGGCTATTTGTAGTTGTCTGTTCTTGAGTTTCGTTTTCTCAGATTCAAGTGCATTTTACTCTGGTTTAGGTTTCGATTTACTTACAGGCTACCAAGGTATTGGACCCACTTCATTTTTTTTTTTTTTTTTTAGATTTTATTTATTTATTTGAGAGAGAGACAGAGATGGTGAGAGAGAGCACATGAGAGGGGGGAGGGTCAGAGGGAGAAGCAGGCTCCCTGCAGAGCAAGGAGCCCAATGCGGGACTCGATCCCAGGACTCTGGGATCATGACCTGAGCCGAAGGCAGTTGCTTAACTGACTGAGCCACCCAGGTGCCCGGACCTACTTCATTCTCATGACTTCTTTGATTACTTTAACATATATTTTAAAACAATTTTAACCCCAATTAATTTAATTAGTAATAATTTGCAAATATGCAATGATAAGTAGAAACACATCTATCTGTTCTGAATTTGAAATGGATACCCCCCCTTCCCTCTCATTCCACCAGTGGATTCTTATTCACCTGTAAAAGAAATAAGAACACAGCCTGACTTTAGGGGTTTATATTTGTGATTTCCTCTTTCACAGGGCATGTGAAGAATAGTAAGCCTTGCCAAGCTCTACTCCCCAGCAAACACACTGTACATGCATATACAACCAGAATGAAAATCCTACCAGTTCATATTCTCAAAACTTGGTTTGTGGCAACAATAGCATTTTAGAAGTCTCAAGTTTTTTACATTGTGCATATGAGCTAACAATTTTTTTGTGACTAAAGCCTGCTGAGAGAATTAACCGTGTCACATATACTAAAGAGGTGGGCTTTTGGATGATGTCCCTCTTTTATTCACCACATTTATTCATCCCTTTATTGTGTATAATTAAGCTGATGTAGCAATATTTTGGAACTTTAAAATGAAATCTGTAAGATTATTCATCTATCTTTCCTTTCCTAGGTAGTGAATTAAAACATGAGAATCAAGGGATCCTTAACTACTACATTCCCAGCAAGGACAATGGCTGGGGAAAGGTAATTGTAGCAACCATGCTCTTCTTTTTTTTTTTTTTCAAGATTAAATTATTTTTTATTTTTTTATTTTTTTAATTTTTTTATTGTTATGTTAATCCCCATACATTACATCATTAGTTTTAGATATAGTGTTCCATGATTCATTGTTTGTGCATAACACCCAGTGCTCCATGCAGAACGTGCCCTCCTCAATACCCATCACCAGGCTAACCCATCCTCCCACCCCCCTCCCCTCTAGAACCCTCAGTTTGTTTTTCAGAGTCCATCGTCTCTCATGGTTCTTCTCCCCCTCCGATTTCCCCCCCTTCATTCTTCCCCTCCTGCTACATTCTTCTTCTTCTTTTTTTCTTTCTTAACATATATTGCATTATTTGTTTCAGAGGTACAGATCTGAGATTCAACAGTCTTGCACAATTCACAGCACTTACCAGAGCACATACCCTCCCCAGTGTCCATCACCCAGTCACCCCATCCCTCCCACCCCCCACTCCAGCAACCCTCAGTTTGTTTCCTGAGATTAAGAATTCCTCATATCAGTGAGGTCATATGATACATGTCTTTCTCTGTTTGACTTATTTTGCTCAGCATAATACCCTCCAGTTCCATCCACGTCGTTGCAAATGGCAAGATCTCATTCCTTTTGATGGCTGCATAATATTCCATTGTATATATATACCACATCTTCTTTATCCATTCATCTGTTGATGGACATCTTGCAACCATGCTCTTCTAATGTTACATGTTAAGAAAGCACTAATGATGGGAAGTGTTTGGGATTGTCACGTGGAATGGAAGCCTAATGTTATAGAAGGAGCAGAGACTTTAGGTTACTTTTCAATGGTTCCTAGAGTTTAATTGCTTCAGAATTCCACCTCTAAATCCCATGTTTTTGTCCCTCTCAAGAAAATGGGGACAGAGAACTGCTTCTTCGCGGATTCTCAATGATCTATTCTGTCATTTTCTCATCTCCCCCATCTGTGCTTTTTGTCATCAAACAATAACTTGGTAGGAGTTGGAGGAAGTGGTAGAGAGGGTCATCTGGGTTGGGTGCCGGAAGGGGTGGCTGCAATGGTAACTGCACTTTTTTTTATTCCTGTCATTGCTAAAGGTGTTTGGTATTTTGGAGGAAGCTAAAGAGCAATTCAATTTAGAAGACTATTCCATCAGTCAGATAACGCTGGAACAAGTCTTCCTGACCTTTGCTACGCCAGAGAACACAGGAGGGGATTGAAAAAAAAAAGGGTGCAATGAGATTCACTTCTAACTACTGACACTATGTCTTCCTTAGTACTTTCTACTACACCTGGATACATAGAGGGGCATTTCTGTGTGTATATCTTGAGATATATATATATATATGTATTTATTTATGTAATAAAGAGTTCCCCCAAAGGAGACCATATGTCAGTTCTTTGTAGATTTACCTGGATGGCTTGTACAAATCTAAAATTCCTGTTTTTTTTATGCTAGAAACATGTAAGAGCAGCATTTATCAGGGTGGGGACAAAGACTTATTCCTGAGTATTTTGAATGAACAGAAACATCCAGAAATGATGGGGCTGTCAGATGGGACAGCCTGAAGAGCAAAAGCTTTATGTTTTAGCAACTGAATTATATGTAAGAAGATCATAAAGCCTGGGGGGAAAAATCATCTTTCCCATGAATATGCATGTGCACACACACACACCAATTTTATAACAAAAAGAGTCAAATTAAAATCAGTGTCAGAGTTTATGGTGATAAGTTGGATTATTTCCAAAATTCAAAACAAGATTCTACATTTGTCTACATTTGTAAGAGAACTTTTGCTCCAAGAATATTTAGAGTCCAAGAAAGGAAGCAAAAACATTCTTTAAAAATAGTGTGTTTACTTTTCTACTCTTGCCCAATTCTCTGATTAAAACAAAGGAGAAAAAAGGTATAGAGGGAGACAGTTCTTCTGAATCTTGTTTGGGCCCATGGAGTCCCTCATAAAAAAGCATGAGAAATCTAATCACTTCTCTAGATTCATGGGCAGATAAGCAGACAAGGAGGATGATCCTCCTGAAATTACAAGATGGAAAGAGTCACTGAAGCTGTTCTATTTTGAGGTGGTTTGGGGGTGATGGTTTTTATATCCTCAATTGGATATTGTAATAAAGTGATATCCAGAAACTATTGTTTTATTGTTTTTAGCTGTAATATAACTTTCTGTGGGTTCCAACCAATATTACCCATAGATCTCTGCCATGTGATTTCAGTAACCGCAAAATTTGTTTCCCAGGCTGGCCATCTCTAAAAAAGGAGAGAAAACTCATTTTATTAATTTAAATTTATTTTATTATTTTATTTAGTTGCATCTCATCACCACTTGGCTTTATTACTGATCCTTTAAAAAAATTCCTTTAGTCAGGTAGTCTTTTTCACTGTCCCTCCCTATTTCTCAACCCACCTCTTCTCGCAAGAAACAACAACAACAAAGGGTACATTCCTCTACTAAGCACTTCACTGCATTGCATCATTTAATCCTACTACAAACCTCTAGGCTAGGTAGTGCTGCTATTATCCTCATTGTACATGGAGGCTCAGAGGGGTAAAGGGATTTACCCAGGGTCACCCAGCAAGCAAGCAGGAACATCTGTCAATATCCCCATTAGGAGCCAGGAAACCACACAGCAATTTGAACGGGAAAAGTTAAAAGAATTATTAACTATAACAGGGGGTTAGCCATAAGAAAGTACAGAGAATGCTCAAGAATACACTATGGCTGAGAGAAATTACCCAAGGAAGAAACAAACTTGGAAGAGGACTCCTCCCCAAGGCTGGGATTCAGATCATCTTGGAGAAGGTAAAGTTGGTGCGAAGTTCCTTGGCCTTGGGTCGAGGCTGTTCCACACCTGCTGAGCAAGCAGGAAATGCCCCATGGGGTACAGGCTGCCTAGGCTGGCCAACAGGGAACCGGCTGGATCTAGCAAGCGGGAAACTTTTCTGTGATTGTTGGCAGGCTGGTGCTAGGAAGGGGCACCTGCGAGAGTCACTGAGCATCCACGGTTAATGAGCGTGGGGGTGTAGGGTGAATGCCGCGAAATGTCCTCCACACCTGCTGCTGGCAGCAGCAAGGTGATAGTAAGAAAAATCAAGAGAAAACACCCGAACCTGGACCAGCAGCCCTTGGTCCTGCAGGGTCCATCCAGCACGCTCTCCTGACAAAGCTTAACCTGACAGTTCAAGAGCCCAGCTCCATTTAGCCCTGCGAGGCCAGAACCCGATACCTGGTCCAGTAGGGAAGAGGTTTGCCCTCTGATAGAATCCAGAACCTGGGCTTCCAACCACTAAGCTGCAGTGGAGGTGCGTATCGGCTGGGGCGGAGGTCCGCCAAGAGAAGCGACCATCAGTGAACTGGAGCAGCATGAGAGAGGTCCGGGGCTGAGGCCCACTGAGTGGCTGGCGGCTCAGGGCAGCGGTGCAGAGGACGCAGTGGGGGTCTCCACGCGCTGAGCGCCCACGGGCAGAGGCGGCGCATGCCACCGGGGCGAGGCGCGTGGACGGCGCGCCCTAGGCCGGGTCGCCGCGCGTCTGGGGCTTTGGCCCCCGGAGCAGGGTTGCGGGCCCCTGTGCCTGCGCCTCTGCAAGTTATCTGTTGACCCCGCAGACCGTGGAGCGCGGCGGCCGCTGAATCTCCTCCCACTTCCTGCCACCAGCTACTGGCCCGCTGAGGGTGACCACGACACATGAGGGAGAGGGGAGCCAGCGACAGATGGAGGATGGTCGTCGGGTCGTCCAGTGGGGTGCAGAGGCAAAGAGCCTGGGAGCAAGGGAACGGGCCCGAGGCAGGGCCCTCAGGGCGGTGGGGCCTCGGGCAGTACGCGAGGGAAGAGTTCAGTGAGGCCTCACGCTCTGAGGTGTCCCGGGGCCGGGTGGGGCCTGGGCGCGTGCGCGCATGCGCGAGGAAGGGGCGCGAGGTGGCGGGTCCGCTCCCGCGCTCAGCGGCGGGGCGGTTGGGGAAGCCGTTGGGAGGAGGCAGCGCGCCGCGGGTGACGCGTGTCCCTCACAGGTGGAGGTGGAGGTGTGGCCGTGGCGGTTACGAGGCCTGAGCGGTGAGTGTGGGACCTCCGCGCCCCGGTGTCTTCTCCCCAGATTCCCCCGGGGAGGCGGAGGGTGCTCCCTGGACTGCCCCCCGGAGGCCGGAGGCCGGAGGCCGACCCGCCGGCCGCCCTCTGAGCGCCGAGCCCGAAAGTGCGAACCCCGCACAAGACACACTGGAACCGTCCACAGCCCTCTCTGCTCCCTCCAAAACGATACCCAAACCCCCTGGACGTGATATACATATTATAATATTACCTGTACCTCACTGTCGACTGTCAGGGGCCGCCACACCCAGTGTTGACCGTCCGTCCGGTGTTTTGCGTGTCCCTCGCTGGACCTCACTGCCATCCTTTTCCTCTCCGGGTCCCCCTGCTCTGGGGAATGCATCCAGGGCTTCCGAGGGAGGAGAAAGTGCCCTCCCCCTCAAAAACACCAAAACAAGCACCGGAAGTAAAGGACCCTTCTCGGGACCCCGAAACACACACAGCAGCTAACGAGAGCAAATTAAACAAACTTTTATTTGGGCTGTGCCAAGTATTTGAAAGCCAGGGCTCTGGAGGCACGTGTTGTGGGTCTAGGCCTGCGGAGTCCAGAATTTATTTGCTCTGTGACTGTCCCAGTCAGCTGGGGCTGCCGTAACAGAATACCGTAGGCTGGGTGACTTAAAAACAACCAATGTGTTTCTCACAGTTCTGGAGGCTGGGAAGTCTCCGATCAAAGCTCCATGCAGATTCAGCGTGTGGTGAGAGCCTGATTTCTGATTCACAGACAGGCATCTTCTCAACGTGTCCTTCACATGGTGGAGGGAGCAAGGGAGCTCTCTGGGGCCTGTGTCATAAGGGCACTAATCCCATTCATCAGGGCTCCATCCTCATGACCTCATCACATGCTGCGTGTCCCTCATGGTGATACCATCACATTGGGGTTAGGATTTTAACATACGAATTTGGGGAGAAGAGGAGGACACCGACATTCAGATTATAGCAATGACCTAATGTAAATTGCTTGATTTCACTAAGCCTCAGTATCCTCCTGTAAAAGAAGCTGGATACTATTTGTACCCATCTCTGAGGGTGATTAGAATATTTCAACTGACAGGAGGTAGTAAACGTTCAAGAAATAGAAGGGTTGTGGAAGTTAAGTGCTGCAGGAAGCTCCAGTGTCTTTGTTCTCCTCTGCCAAAGTGGAAATTGCACTGAACTAGGTTAAACAGGCAAGGAAGACTTTATGCAAGGCTCTAGGAGCTGGGAAGACAGGCCAGAACTCAGTCTGAGCTCAGTTCTGCTGAGACAAAGGATGGGAGGGTGTTTGAGGGCTGAGTGAGACAGTGGGAATGTGCTGGAGGACTGTAGAGGGGAGGTTGACCAGTAGAACACCTTGAGTAACTTCCTGAAGCTTGCTCAGTGGTTCTCTGTGATTAGGCCGTGTGTGTTTGCTGTCGGTGCCTGTTAGAAGCTAGCTCCTACCCTCCCACAGAGACTGGGAATAGGGGTGCTATCTTCCTTGAGGATTACATTTCAAAGGATGACTCCCAGGCCCTTCAGAAAGAGAGTTTGGGGTTGTAAAACAGAAAAGAGGCTTGTAAAAAGAGTTATATATGTTTTAAACAGAGAAAGGATGTTTAATTAAAGGTTTTCTAAAGCAGATGCCCAGAGAAAAGGGTGGTCAGGACCTAGAACCAGGGAGAGCCAAATGTATAGTATTAGTCCAGCTCAGAGGAACATTCAAGCCATCTTGGTCCCCTCATTTTATGCAAAGTAGGCAGAAGATTTAAAAGGAAAGATACCTCTGTTTTAGCAGAATTAAGAAAGCTGCTGTGTTTCATTCAGAACAGCTCAGTGCTTTTCAGAAAAGGAAATAAACTGTAGTGAGTCTAAGTCTCATTCTAAGACTTTAGGACTGTAAGCAGTGTAATGACTTAATTTTCAGTAACTCCATTTAATTGTTTTTTGAGAGCCCACACATCAATAGGTTGCCCTAAAATTTTTTAGACACACCAGGTTCATGTCCCTTCAACGTCCTCCTCCTTTCCCTCCCACCTCAGTGTTGCATCCAAGTTTGGGATGGACAGGAGTGGCAGTGCATTTAGTATTTAGGGTATTAAAAGTTCAGAAATAGTAGAGGTAAAACCAATGAATCACTGAAGTAGTAATTACTAAAAGTTTTGTGCATACACCAAAAAGACAGTTCATGAACTATGAGCACTCAAAGCAAAACATGGAATGATTGGATTAATTGTCATAAAGCAGCTTATAGTGTGAGAAGGCAGTGACTGTTTACTCTTCATAGTGATTTGTTATGGTATTAGAATATCTTAAACGGTAAGAAACGGCTAGTGGTTATCATAACAATTTTGGGAAACAGTTTTAAGTTTTGCATATGATTTCCAGAGGCATAAGCAAGAAGTGAGTGAGGTTCAGTTAGCCTAGCTAAATTAAGCTTTGTATGTTTAAACTGGTTTTGTCTGCTCAGGGAATTTCCAAGGCTGGTCTCTGATTGTTTTTCATTTTAACAAGGGACAGGATATGGAGGGTAAGGTGGTTTCCTCACTAGGCTCTTTTGGAGTCAGACCTCTTCTGCCCTAAGATTCTTCCATATCTATCTGGGGAATAGTGAAGGAGGTGGGTTGACAGGACACTGGGAAACTGCTTTTCCTCTTTGTGCATAACTTCATATCTGTTGTTTTACCCTAGAAAGGATAAAGGGAAAGAACTGGCCTCTGTCTTTTTAGGCTTAGGTGTTGTTCTCTAGTCCTTGGAGCAAGAGAAAAAAGTTCTTGGACCATTAGGTATTTTGTTGTCTTTGGTGCAATTGTAAATTGTTGAGAGTTTTTTGATTACTGATTCACTTTCATTGCTGGCAATTGGTTCAAATTGGTTCTGTTTTTTTCTTAATTCAGTTTGGGAGGTTATATGTTTTTAGGTATTTATCCCTTTCTTTTAGGTTGTCCAGTTTGTTGACATATAATTTTTCTTAATATTTTCTTATAATTCTTATTTTTGTAGTGTCGGTTGTTCTTTCTCTCTTATTTGTAATTTTATTTATTTGGGCCCTTTTTCTTGTCTTATTGTTAAGTCTGGCTAGATGTTTATCAATTTTGTAGACAAATTAAACTAGATGGATACCTAGATACCTAGAAATAAACCTAATCAAAGAGGTGAAAGACCTGCACTCTGAAAACTGTAAGACACTAATGATAGAATTGAAGAGAACACAAAGAAATGAAAAGACATTCCATGCTCATGGATTGGAAGAACAACTATTGTTAAAATGTCCATACTACCAAAAGCAATCTACAGATTTAATAAAATCCGTATCAAAATACCAACAGGATTTTTCACAACTAGACCAAAAAGCCCAAACAGCCAAAGCTGTTTTGAAAAAGAAAAAGCAAAGCTGGAGATACCACAATTCCAGACTTCAAGTTATGTTGCAAAGCTATCATGAAACAGTATGGTAGTGGCACAAAAATAGACACATAGAACAATGGAACAGAATAGAAAACCCAGAAAGAAACCCACCACTATATGGTGAATTCATCTTTGAAAAAGGAGGGAAGACTATCCAATGGGAAAAAGACAGTCTCTTCAACAAATGTTGTTGGAAAAACTGGTCAGCTACATGTAAAAGAATGAAACTGGAACATGGTCTTTCACCACACACAAAAATAAATTCAAAATCGAATAAAGACCTAAACGTGAGACCTGAAACCATAAATATCCTAGAAGAGAGCACAGACAGTAAGGTCTCTAACATTGGCTGCCAACAACATTTTTATAGGTATGTCTCCTGAGGCAAGGGAAATAAAAGCAAAAATAAACTATTGGGACTACATCAAAATATAAAGCTTCTGCACAGTGAAGGAAACAATAAAACTAAAAGGTAATTTATGGAATGGGAGAGCATATTTGCAAATATCAAATCCAATAAAGGGTTAATATCCAAAATATATAAAGATCTGACACAACTCAACACCCAAAAAAGAAATAATCCAATTGAAAAATGGGCAGAAGACATGAACAGACATTTCTCCAGAGAAGACATCTAGTTTGCCAACAGACACATGAAAAGATGCTCAACGTCACTCATCATCAGGGAAATGCAAATCAAAACTATGATGAGATATCACCTCACACCTGTCAGAATGGCTAAAATCAACCACACAAGAAACAAGAGGTATTAGTGAGGATGTGGAGAAAGGGGAATCCTCTTGCACTGTTAGTGGGAATGTAAACTGGTGCAGCCACACTGGAAACAGTATGGAGGTGACTCAGAAAGTTAAAAATAGAACTATCCTTTGATCCATCAATTGCACTACTAAGTATTTACCCAAAGGGCACAAGAGTACTAATTCAAAGGGATACATGTACCCTGATGTTTACAACAGCATTATCTACAATAGCCAAACTATAGAAAGAGCCAAAATGTTCATCAACTGATGAATGGATAAAGAAGTGGTACGTACACACACACACACACACACACACACACACACACACACACAGGTATATTACTCAGCCATAAAAAAGAATGAAATCTAGCCATTTGCAATGATATGGTTGGAGCTAGAGAGTATTATGCTAAGTAAAATAAGTCAGAAAAAGACAAATACCATATCTACTTGAGAGAGAGCGAGAGAGCGGGTGGGGGGTGAGGAGCAGAGGGAAAGGGACAAGTAGACTCCGTGCTGAGCCCAACACAGGGCTCAATTCTCAGGATCCTGAGATCATGACTCGAGCCAAAACCAAGAGTTGGATGCTCAACTGACTGAGCCACCCAGGCGCCCCCACTCATATGTGAAATTTAAGAACGAACAAGCAAAGGGGAAAAGAGGCAAACCAAGAAACAGACTCTTAACTATAGAGAACAAACTGAGGGTTACTGGAGGGGAGGTGGATGGGGGGGATGGGTTAAATAGGTGATAGGGATTAAGGAGTGCAATTGTTGTGATGATCACTGGGTGTTGTATACAACTGTTGAATCACTATTGTACACCTGAAACTAGTATTACACTGTATCTTAACTAACAGGAATTTAAATTAAAACTTAAAAAAAAACTTAAAAAAGTAAAAATGGAATTATCATAATGACCCAGTAATTCCACTATTGGGTATTTATTCAAAGAAAATGAAAACATTAATTTGGAAAGATATATGCACCCATGTTTACTGCAGCATTATTTGCCATAGCCAACTTATGGGAGCACTCCAAGTGTCCATTGATAGATGAAAGGATAAAGAAGATGTGAGATATATGTATATATATATATGATGGAATATTACTCAGCCGTAGAAAAGAATGAAAATCTGGCCATTTGCAGTGACATGGATAGAGCTAGAGAGTATAATGCTAAGTGAAGTCAGTCAGAGAAGACAAATACCATATGATTTCACTCATATGTGGAATTTAAGAAACAAATGAATAAAGAAAAAAAGAGATAAACTAAAAAAGACTCTTGACTATAGGGAACTAACTGGTGGTTACCAGAGGGGAGAGGGGTGAAAAGATAATGGGGATTAAGAGCACACTTATCATAATGAGCACTGAGTAATGTATACAATTGCTGAATCACTATATTGTACACCTGAAACTAATATAACACTATGTTAATTGAACTGGAATTTAAAAAATAAATAACAATTAAAAAAAGAAACTGCTGAGGCTTTCCAAGGTATGTGTATCATTTTGTACTTCCACCAGTAATTGATGAGACTTTTTGCTTTGCATCTTCTCAAATGTTATGTGTTGTCTTTTTAGTGTGTATGTTGAGGTATCTCATTTTGGTTTTATTTGTACTTCACTGATGACTTACGATGTTGAGAAGTTTTTCCTGTGCTTTTTTGTTAATATTTTACTTTTTTTAAGAGCAGTTTTAGGTTCACAGCGAAACTGAGGAAAGGTGTAGCAATTTCCCATATACCCACAACCCGCATGCATGTGTAGCTTCCCTCACACCACTCCCTCACCAGGGTGTAATGTTTGTTAAAATTGATGAATCTTACACCTACACATCATTATCATCCAAAGTCCATGGTTTACATTAGGGTTCACTTTTGCTGTTATACATTCTATGGGTTGGTTGTATATAATGACATGTATCCACTGGTATAGTGTCTATATAGAATAATTTCACTTCCCTAAAAATTCTTTGGGCTCCATCTATTCATTCCTGTTCCCTCCACCCCCAAGCCCTAGGAACCACTGATCTTTTTATCCTGTGTCTATAGTGTTGCTTTTTCTTGAATGTCATATAGTTGGAATCATACAGTATGTAGCCTTTCCAGATTGGCTTCTTTCATTTAGCATTATGCATTTAAGGTTTTTCCATGTCTTTTCATGGCTTGATACCTCATTTCTTTTTAGCACTGAATAATATTCTGTTGTCTGGGTATACTACAGTATATTTATCCATTCATCTACTGAAAGATATCTTGATTGCTCATAAGTTTTGTAAATTATGAGTAAAGCTGCTATAAGCATCCCTGTGAAAGTTTTTGTATGGACATATGTTTTTCAACTCCTTTGTGTAAATACCAAGGACTGTAATTGCTGGACTGTATGGTAAGAGTATGTTGAGTTTTGTAGAAAACTGCCAAATTCTCTTCCATTCCAAAGTGGTTACGTATTTAACATTCCCACTAGCAATGAATGAGAGTTTCTCTTGCTCTATATACTTTTCACATTTGGTATCATTAGTGCTACAGATTTTGGTTCTGATAGATGTGTAGTGGTATCTCATTGTTATTTTAATTTGCATTTACTGAATGATAAATGATATGGAACATTTTTTTCATATGCTTTTTTTAAATTTTTATTTTATTTTATTATGTTAGTCCCCATACAGTACATCATTAGGTTTTTTTTCAATCACTTTTTTTTATTGTTATGTTAATCCCCATACATTACATCATTAGTTTTAGATGTAGTGTTCCATGATTCATTGTTTGTGCATAACACCCAGTGCTCCATGCAGAACGTGCCCTCCTCAATACCCATCACCAGGCTAACCCATCCTCCATCCCCCTCCCCTCTAGAACCCTCAGTTTGTTTCTCAGAGTCCATAGTCTCTCATGGTTCATCTCCCTTCATATGCTTGTCATCTGTATGCCTTCTATGGTGAGCTGTATGTTAAGGACTTTGGTCCATTTTAAAATCAGTTTTCTGTGCTTTTTGGCAATATATACATCTTCCCCTCTCCAGATTTAATATATATAATTGACATAAAACATTGTATAAGTCTAAGGTGTACAGTGTGATGATTTGACATATGTTTATATTGTAAATGATTACCACAATAAACTTAGTTAACACATCACCTCACATAGTTACAGTTTTTTGTGTGTTGTGAGAATTTTTAGATTTATTCCCTCAGCAACTTTCAAATATATAATACAATATTATGAACTATAGTCAGTATGCTGTACATTACATCCCCAGAATTTACTCATTTTATAACTGGAAGTTTGTACTTTTTGACCATTTTCACCTATTTCCCTCATTCCCATCCCTTGTCTAAGCACTCACCAATCTAAATTCTACTTTTTCAGATTCCACATATAAGTGAGATCATACAGTATTTGTATTTCTGTCTCTTATTTTACTTACCCTAATGCCCTCAAGTATTATCCATATAGTTGATATCATTATTGTATTTCCTTTTTATGGCTGAATCATATTCCATTGCATATACATGCCGTATTTTCTCTTTTTTTGAAGATAGAGTGTTTTTACATATCATATTTTCTTTATCCGTTCATCTGTTGATGGACACTTAGGTTGTTTCCATGGCTTTTGTGAATATTGCTGCAATGAACATGGCAGTACAGATGTGTTTCTGAGATAGTGATTTCATTTCCTTTGGATAAATACCCAGAAGTGGACTTGTAGTGTCGTATGGTAGATCTATTTTTAATTATTTGAGAAATTTTCATACTGCATTCCATAGTGGCTGAACCAGTTTGCTTCCTTTCATGGATGGGGTCATAGGATAGGCTCCATGGCCATAGGGCTCATTAGCTTTGGATCTGAATCAGATAGAACTGCCCACTGGGCTCTCTGGCCAGATGGGGCCACCCACACAGGTCAGCCTGGTTCTGGGGTTTTCATAACGGTGTCTTGTCTATGGATAGTTACTAGCTGGTCTTCTTGAAGGAAGAATGATGTTGAGAATGACTTAGGTCACCATCTAGATGTCTCATATTTTTTTAAATGTCTTTCTAAAGTCTTTCCAATTTTTAAAAATTTGGGTTGTCATATTTTTATTATTGGCTTGTGGCAATGCTTTATATATTCTGGATATAAGTCTTTTATTAGGTAAATGTGTTAGAAATGTTTTATTCCCTTCTGCGGCTTTCCTTCTTATTTTCATGATGGTATTTTTTGATTAGCAGAAATTTAAATTTTGATGAAGCCCTTTTTTATGGCTTGTAATTTTTTCATTCACTTTAGGAAATTTCTGTGTGTCCAAGGCCACAAAGATATTCTCCTATCTATTTTCTTGTATTTTATGGTTTAGCTTTTATGCTTAGGTCTAGGAGACCTTCTTCCTCCAACCTTTGAGATCCTAATCTAATGTCCTTTTGTGGAATTTCTAAACGTTCTATGTTTTTTGCCTTGAAAATGGTAAGCATAGTTATTTTAAATTTTGGTCGAGATAACTCCACCCCAGATGTAAGGAGTACCAGATATTACATGCAGAAAAATTGGAGGAATAGCTAACTCTCCAGGATTTTTTTTTTTTCAGAGAGGATTTATTTTCTTATATTAGGCACCTGTAGGCATTTGTAATATGGGATACCTTCATCTGGTATCAAAGATTGAAATTTGAAATTGGCCTGCAGTTCCTGGGAAGGCCAGTCTCCTTCACTATCATCATTATTTATAAGGTAAGGTCCTAAAATAATGTCTCCCCTTCCAGGCCCTGAATTTTAGCTCTCTCCCTGGTAGCTGCAAGAATTTAAGTCAAGTTTTCAAGATCACACAGATAGTGGTAGAGCTGGGAATCAGCCTAGACGGTTCAACTTCAGCTCCTGGGTTATTAATAGCCTGCCATGACACGCACACCATGAAGGAAGGGTTTTATTTGTTATGTTTCCCATTATACACCTACACTTAACATATCACTTAATAGATATTCAGCAAATATTCGTGAAATATAAGAATGAATCTGTTCCCATTAGCAATGTTATTAATGGAGGTACTTTCAATCTTGCTAATTGTGGAGTGGCATTTTGGGATTATAGCTGTGATGTGATTTTACATACCATTTTGTCTTTTTGCTGCTGCTGCTGCTTTTTTTGTATTATTTCTTAATTAGTATTTTGGTAAAGGTACTGGTCAAATTTACCTGGAAACTTGCATCAGTAACTTACTGATCTTTGTTTTGTGCTTGAAGTTTTATAAATATTAGAAACTCAGAAGATACTGAGTAAGGATGTAGGATAAAAAGCTTCTCAAATATTTCAAATGCTTATTGTTTCTTTTTGTCATCCTCTAAGCTTGATTAGAAAAGGAAGCAATTCAAATTTAAGTAATTTATTTGTCTAAAATTTACATTTTGTTATATAATCTTAATTTCTTTTTGTAAAATCTTTACTCCCTCCATAGAGTTGAAGAATGGATTTCTTATGGTTTTACAAATTTATGGGTCTTCTGTGGAAGAATTTTATTTTAAAGGTAAGTTGAGCTATCTATAGGATTTTTGCAACAGCCAAGAGACCACAATGGGACAATTCTTACAGCCTGATCACTGCATTTCAGTTTATATTGTTGTATTTTTCTCAGTTCTAGGGCTGGGGGTATCTCTTCCAAATATGAAGAGTCTTCACAGAGTGGAATAATAGCAGAATGACATGTAGAAAGGAGAGAAAAAAATGGTTCAGGAAACTAATGCTATATTATAGAGTGAAGCTGTTCTTTTTTTTGCCATCTGTGTATTTTCTTTTAAGAAGTGTCTGTTAATATAAAACATTTAGGCATTTGCAGATGTAATGGACTCATACGACACTTACCATAATCTTTTTTTTTTTTTTCTATCTCCTAGAGACGGCGATTAGTGGCGTTATTTGTGGAATTCATCCTAACATTGCTATTTGCTAGTACACTTTTGTTAACACGCAAATTTTTGATTATAAAGAAGTCTGGGCCTTTCAATTACTCTCTTCAGCCTGTTGATGAGTTGCCTGCATTCCTTGGAACGGCCATCACTTTTCCTGGTCATTGGGAACTGGCTTTCGTGCCTTCCAAAAGTGTTGTGGTAAAGGGCATCATTGAACTCGTGAAAAGGGATTTACATTATAATTTCTCAGGTTAGAAATTAAAGTTTTTTGAAAAAAATGTATTATTAAATTGGGTTTCAGTGAAGACACTTGTATAACCTTTTAACTGGGCATTAATTTCCCAAGTAAAACATTGTAGGATATATCCTCATAACCAGATAGTAACTTCCTAGGTATAATATTATACACTTTGTTATACTTGAGAGTTAAATTCATATAAAATATTTTCTCCTAGAGCCCAAAACAAATAGTAATATTTAAAAATTAGATAATCAGTTTATATTATTTTAGGTTACTATCCAATTCTGTGATACCGTCTTTCTTGTTTCTGGTTGTGCTTCTTAAACCTGGGTAAGTATGACCCCAGGGCTACGATGGTGTGCCAAAGGAACACAGAGGCACAGCATAAGCATGAGCCCTCATTCTAGACGCGCGCTCAGTGGTCAGTTATTTCAAACTTTGTTCATATAAAAATGTTACAGAAGACATATGAATGTCTTAGAGAAGACTCAAGCTACATACAGTTACCTTAAAAGCCCCCCAGTGAGCTTCCCCTCATATTCTCAGTTTCTCTCCTCTTTCTCCCAGGGAGAAATGCTATCAGAAGTTTGGTGAGCATCCCTCTAGTGCTGCCCCTTCCTTTAAACACATAAGTGTACTCAGTAATATATTTTTTCAACTTTTTGTTGTCTCTCAAGAATTTGAGGGTCCTTGAGAGTAGATGCCATCTCAAAACATAACTTATTAAAAAAAAACAGTGAAGCAGAAGATTGCAAAATTCCCAATAATTTTTAAAGTATATAACCACAAATATCCCAACAAATGTAGTCCTGGAAGCCACTTTGGGTTACCCAAAATATTTCGTAATTTCCATTCTGATATCTTATTTGATGTGTGGGATTCTTAGAAATATATTACTTTACTTCAACACATTTGGAATTTGTTGTTCTCTTTCTGTTTTTTTTATTTCTATTTTAATTTCCTTGAATCAGAGTATATTCTAGGATTTCAGTTCTTTGAAATTTTGAGAATTTTTTATGCCCATCTTAAGGTATATTTTGAAAAATGTACCATGTACATTTGTAAAGACTGTGTATTCTGGAGGTTTTGCTTATAGTGTTGTATAAATGCCACCCAGGTGAAGTTGTCGAGTTGGTGAATCATAGTGCTTTTCAAATATGTATTCTTACTATTTTTGTTTGCTTATTCTCTCAGTTATTGAGAGAGATACTACATTTTCAGTTAGGTGTTGTTAGTATTAAATAGGTTATGTGTGTGTGTGTGTGTGTATGTATGTTAAAATTTCTTTTTGCTTATATATTTTGAAACTTAGGTCATGTGATCTTTCTGTTGAATTGTTTTTAAAAGTATTTCTCTGTTCTGGAATTTCCATTTGTCCTGTTTTTAATAGATTTCAGGTCTCTAGAGAAATGTTCTAGCTTTATTAACCCTATTAATCGCAGTTACTTTGAAGTCCCTGCCAGAAAGTTCTGATATCTAGATTACTTGTGTATATTTTTTTCTCTTCAGTTATTGAGTTCTGTTTTATAGCATATTTTGTATATTTTTATTGAATGACAGATGTTGTGGATGAAAAATATTAGAGGCTCTTGAGGATACTTTTTTATCCAAAGAGGGTTAAGTTTTCTTCTGGATGGTTGTTTAAATACTGACAGAGTGACTTGATTCCATCGAAATCTGGTTTTGGGCTTTGTAAGGAGTGCTGTATTTCAGTTTTGTCTTTACTCCTGCAGCTTATCCCTTGTCTAGGGTGTCGTCTGGAAGCTGGAATATTTATGAAGGCTCCTCTACCTTTGTGGGGCTTGAACTCTATTCTCTGGTTCATCAACATTGCCTACCTGCTGAAATCCCTGCTCAGCAATGTAGCCTGCCACCTGCTGTTATCTTCTTGGTTTCATGGTCTGAACTTAGGCATCCTCAGTGAAGGGGTTGACTGGTGACTTCAGGGGAATTTACAAGCTGATTTTTCACTTCTCTGCTATTTTATTCTCTTTGCAAGTTTGTCTCTCAAGTTCCAACCATTTTGGCAGCCTCAACTCTCACCTCTTTTCTTCAGCTCAGTAAGTCTGCAGCTTTCTGCAAATGCTTTCAGGGAAAATACCAGGGTGAATATGGCCCTCACCCTGTGCATCTCCTTTTTTCAAGGTATGTAAGTTCATAATTATTCATTGCAGCATTATTTATGAGGTATAGAAGCAACCAACACATCTATCAACAGATGGATGCATAGAGAAAATGTAATTATTCAGCCACAAAAAGGAAGGAAATCCTGTCATTTGTAACAGTATGTTGGTTTGGAGGTCATTATGCTAAATGAAATAAGCTGGACACAGAAAGACCAATGCGGTATTATATTACTTATATGTGTGTTATCTTAAAATGTTGAGCTCACAGAAGCAGAGTAGAATCATGGTTTCAGAAAAAAAAATAATCATGGTTGCATGGTTTCTGGACGTGAGGGTAGGTGGAGAAAATGGGGAGATGTTGGTCAAGTCTTATGAACTTTCAGTTATAAAGATAAATAAGTCCTGGCAATCTAATGTACATGGTGACTATAGTTAACAATACTGTATAGTGTATATGAAATTTATTCAGAGAGTAGATCTTGTGTTTTCCTCACAAAAAAGGACGGTAACTGTAAGGCAATAGGTTAATTAACCTGGTTTTGGTAATTATTTCACAATGTATGCAGATATTAAAACATCACTTTGTATACCTTAAAATCATGTTATACAACCTACATATATACAATTTTAATTTATCAGCAATACCTCAATAATTCTGGGCAGAAAATTTTTAAAATAAAATAAGGGGTAACTGTGTGGTCATGGATATATTAATTAGCTTGATTGTGGCAGTCATTTCACAGTGTAGACATACATTGTCATCATCTTTTGCACTGTAAGTACACACAATTTTTCATAAAGCTGGGGAAAAAATAAAGCCACCTGAGGTAATAAATGAAAATAAATAAGAAATAAATTTCCCTCCAGTTCTATTTTCTGAGAAATCGAGGCAAAGACATGTCTTAACCTCATAAAGTACTCAAAGCTCTCTCTCCCTCCTGTTCTTTCTCATACTCCTGCTTGAGCAGGTAATACCTTCCTTGGAGCTCAGTTAAATTAATGAAAACGGACTGGTGGACCTGTCCTCAGGCCCTTGCCACCATGGCCAGGCAGTTACAAAGAATTGTGGCTACTCAGTGTGAAGGCAAAGGGATGGGGAGGTTCCTGGGACATAAAGGATGCATGGGTGAGATGCATGACAGTGGTTAGGCTCAGATGCAGAAGTAGAGGCTACGTGCCCCAAAGTGTGCCTCACTACCCGCTTGTACACACTTCACTTTGTTCACAGTGGACTTTCGATATTAGATTCTATTTCTAGCTGTGTTCCTATGTTGTTTTGTTTTGTTTAACTTAGTGGACTTTGTTTTTCCAGCTTTAATCATTTAAATTCTCTGAGGACTTTGTTTCATCCTGCTTCTGGTCACCTTGTGTAGGTGCAAATCTGATTCCGGTCCCTGAGATCCTACTTACAGCTTTGGGATTTATATCCCAGCTATGCTCACCCTGAGAAAAGTGTGGCATCCTTGGCACTTCCCAACTATACAAAAAATAATGATTATGACACATAATCACCTTAAATATTAAAATTGTGAAGTTGTTTCATTCTTCAACTTCTGAGTTATTTTTTAATCAGATATTATAGATTCCCGTCTTCTAGGACTTTGAATAGATTGCATGAGTCAATTTTGTTATTTCCTTCCAAGGTGGAAATTTCAAAACACATTGGAAATATCCCTCTTCCTTACCTTATTTCACTGTGCAGTTATTATAATGATTAATTATATTTTAAACTTGTGATAAAACTTTTAAAACTTTTTTTTTTAAGATTTTATTTATTTTGAGAGAGAGAGAGAGAGCACAAGTGGGGGGATGGTCAGAGGGAGAGGGAAAAGCAGACTCCCCACTGAGCAGGGAGCCCAATGCAGGGCTCGATCCCAGGACCCTAAGCCAAAGGCAGACGCTTTACCAACTGAGCCACCCACGCGCCCAAAACTCTTAAAACTCTTAAAAATTTTTATGCACTCCTAATATCCATTAGTTTGTTATACCAATGTTTGAGCAGCAACGTTTTGAAATTTATATTTTGATAGTCTTTCATCCATGTAAAGCATTTTCCCATCTTATAGATAGAAAAAGCAGTCAGATAGTTTGCCTTTATGTGGACAACTCACATATTCGATCTTTTTCTCTCTACAGTTCAAGGCTTTTCTTCAGAAAGAGATTTTGAAGAGTATGTTAAGCAAGAGAATAACTCTAAAAAAGTGTTGGTTGCTATTATTTTTGACCATGAGTTCCAAAATAGTGATGATCCCCTGCCATTTAAGGTAAGAGATTTTTAATGTAGAAACCTCATAAGTGTACTTCCAGTTTCTGAGGCTTAATGAAGTAGAGGCATAATTATTTCATTTATTAAGTGGGGAGACTGCAACTTACCCAAAATCATACTGCTTATACATAGTAGAGCAGAGATTTAAATCCAAATCTAATTTCTGTGTCTGTGCCTTTATTTAGCCAGAGCTTTATGTTGATGGGGGAAGAATCAAATTTACCACATACTAGGTTTTCTCCTTATAAATCAGAATCATAGGAGACATCGACCTTGACCACTGTATCAGATTATGGCAGCTGTCTCCAGTTCTGTGCATGATGGTGAAGTAAATGCACATTTCCCAGGTCAAGACCTGAGATGTTAAAGCATGTTAAAATACAACATGAAAGTGTTCCTCTTTCTTTTGATTGAATCTCATCATTTTTCTCCAAAATCTAAATCTGGAAAATAGTGTTAAGCCTTAGCCAAGCAGAAACAGAATTAGGACATAGGCAGACTCAAGAAAGATTCTGATAACAACTTCCAAGAAGGAGAGACAAGGACTGTGCTTTGAACTTGGTGTCCCGGGTGTTGAGGGAAATAACCGAAGTATGGTACAGATGTATGCATGGAGCTATAATTCTACATTTAAGATACAGATGGTTGTCAGTGGAATGAAAAAGTAAGGAAAACCACTGGGTTGTAAGTAGAGTCATAGGTATCTTCCGTTCTGTCCCATCATTCTCTCATTCCTTTCATGTATATAAAATTCCCTCAAGTTACTGATTCAGTGTACGTGATGCTGATGTAGACTCATCAGTGGATACATAGAGTGTGGTCAGAATGTTTTTGGTACAGTTTCAAACTTCACCTTGTACGGTCTCCCAACTGCCCAGGCCACTTGGCTCACTCTTACCCTTAGCATTGCTATGACTCACAGTACAGTGACTCTCCTAACCACACCCATCCCTTTCCTCCTTCATTCTCCCATAAATGCCCTGTACATATTCCTATCACTGAATTTACTATAATGTAAATATATATGTTGTCTCAACTAGAATTTGAGCTCCTTGAGGAACAGGTGCTATGTCTTAATCCTTGAACATGCAATAAGTGTCTAAAGCTTTTGTCTTGATAACTGAGTATATTAATATTTACCTAGGTTTATGATATGTGTCTGCCCCATCTGGTGTTACTGATTTCTCTGGTCTGACCCCTGACTTTAGGCAACTGCTGGACCATTTGCTGTCTTGTAAAGCTACTTAGACCCAGCATGATCTACCTTGAAATTTTTACTTAGTTCTCTAGAATTAGTATTATCTTTTCATTTAATAATGAAATTATGCAGTATTCCACATTTATACTTTCACATTTCTCCTCTGTATTCGTGTGGGATTCTTAGGTTATAATCACATTTAGGAGAGGAAGAGATTTTCCTCTTGGAACACTTGGCTGACATAATGGGAAGAGAAATTAGCAACACCTTTTTGTATGTTTCATTTCAGTATGCATGCCAGCTGTCTATTTTGGGAAAGAGACATTGGCAATTGTGTGCAAGTTGCCACTGTTTGCTTACCACAAACCCACAGTAGCCACACAACAAGTCTGCTCCATTGGCTGATGTTCAGAATCTACTTAGTGCTTGACACTCTGCCTCAGAATCGCACATGTGCAATTTTTCTTTAACTTCCTTTTGTTTCTCATTCTTAATTATTTTTTCATTTACAGATATTGTTTCTTTTTCCTCCTTATAGGTAAAATATTTTCTGCGTTTCAGTAGTTTTCAGAGGAACAAGTATGTGGGTTTTCTCCGAACTGAAGGCTGGGAAACAGGTGTTCTCTTTCCACCTTTTCCTTCTTTGGGACCCAGAAGTGAACGTAACTCAAATGGGGGGCCTCCTGGTGAGCAGATCTTTAGTCATACTTATTTTAATATCCAAGTCATATAGTAAGAGCTATCACATGTTTATACCTACATTTCTTCAATCTTATGATAGAGATTGTTAATTTTTAACTTGTTGTACTGCTGGTGATTTCTTTAAAATCTTCAGTGTCCAAAAACTTGTGTAAAATTTCTGTACGTTGGAACGATGTATTTTTATCCAGGTTCAGCTCAACTCAACTAAACTCTTGGAATTTAAATGGTCAGCTCCTCCCTTTAGCTGTATGACAAAGGAAGGAGCTAGCGTCTTTAAGAAAAGAGAACAAACAATTATATACTTTAGTGTCCACTGTTCCTTTCACCACAATTTCTGGCATAAGATCCAAAATTATAGGATATGCAAACAAGCAGGAAAATGTTACCTAAAATTAAAAGAAAAAAAGCAGTCAATATAAGTGGACAGATAAACTATATACTGGAATTGGCAGACAAGGAATTTAAAATAATTTTGAGTATTTTGATGTCATGTTGATAGCAAATATTCTCTGATATAATGTGATGAAGAGGGCATTTTACCTCTGTAAAACTTTTAACTCTATTAGTGAAAAAACATCATGCAAATCCAAACTACAGAACATTCTCCAAAATACATGCCCAGTATTCTCGAAAACTCTCAAGGTTGTGAAAAACAAGAAAGGATAATAACGTTTCATAGATCAGAGGAGACTATGGAGACATGACAACTAAATGCAATGTAGTATCCTAGGTGGGAATAGAAAAAAAATGACACTGGGGAAAAACTGGTGAAATCCAAACAAAGTTTGTATAAATTAGAAATTGTTTTGTGCCAATATTAATTTCTTAGTTTTGACAAATGTACCATGGTAATATAAGATGTTGTATTCGGGAAGCTAGGTGCAGGGTGTAAGTAATATTTCTCAATTTTTTTTCATTATTGCCCTTCTAGGGAATCCTTTTGGACATATTTTCCCTAAGTCTGTTCCCCTTGTGAAATTTTAATACCACAGATATACTACAGATCTGTTTTATGTGCTATGGCTTGAAGCTCTATAACTCTGTTGAGAATGCATGGTATTTAGAAATGCATGGTATGTAGTCTTTCTGTAAGACTATACATTTTTTTCCAAAATAAAAAAATATATTTAAAAAACTCTCCAAGCCAAAGTAGCAATGAAAGTGAAAAAAATGAAATTTCTGAATCTGATAAAGTACATGTGTAAGAAATTTGTATCATCCTAGTGAAATATTGAACATTTCTCCTCTAATAATCAGGAACAGAGTAAAGATGTTTGCTCTCATCAGTTCTTTTCAGCAGTTTACTGGAAGTCCTAGCTTGTATCAGAAAAAGGCAATGAAATATAAGGTATAGATTTTGGAAGGGAAGGAGTGAAATTATCTTTATGTGAAGTTGACAGAATCATGTTATGTAGGTGATTGTGAAGAGATCCACAAGAAAGTACTACATATAATGTATTAATTGAGCAAATACCCAAGATAGTATATGATAATAAATTATAAATCTACACCAAAACCAATAAAACATTCCTGAGAGAAAACTTTAAACAAATGATGAGATATCTAAATTTCATTGCTTGGGTGACTCAAAATTGTTAGGATGTAGCTTTTCCCTAAGTTGATCTATAATAGCAATATAGTGACAGTCAGAATCCCAGCAGTCTTTTTGGAAAAAAAAATAGCAAGCTTATTCTAAAAAATATATGGAAATACAAAGGGTCTAGATTAGTTTTAAAAAAATCTTGAAAATGAATGTCAATGTTAAAGAACATTCAAGACTTATTATAAATCTATATAATTAAGACATTGCCGTATAGGTGTAAGGATGAACAAATACATATAAAAAGAATGAGGTGTCTGGAAATAGACTCATATACATATAGTCATTTAATTTTTCCATGAAGGCACCAGTATAATTCACTGGGAAAAGGAAATCTTTTGAACAAATTGTGATGGAATAACATGGTATGTGGATGGAAAGAATGAATCTTGATCACTAATCCATATCTACACATAATTAGTTAAATAACATGATGATCATAAACCTAAATATAAAAACTAAAATCGTAAAGCTTCCACAACAAAATTTATGAGAATATCTTCATGAATTTGGGGCCAGCAGTGATTCATTAAGACAGAAAAGGTATTATTATAAAAGAAAAAAATTGACAAATTGAACTTCATTAAAATTGATTATTCCAGCCTGTGTGAAAGACCCTATTAAAACAGTAAGGTGAGATCCAGAGGGGAGAAAATATGACACAGATTCACATTGAAAATCTATAAAGAACTTGTATAGATGAACAGAAAATTCAGTTTTTAGATGTCATGGCATTGCCAAATTTTAATAAAAGTTTTTAAGTGTTTGCTCATTTTTATACTAAACTTATATAACAGTAAGAAGCTATTTGCATATTGCCACAGATCCAAGGACCACACACTGAGTAGCTCTGCTTTAGTGGACATCAGTTCATATAACTCACTCACTATAAACTTCCCTTAATTTCTCAAATATCAAGGGTACCGAATTAAAGTCTTGACCTATGCAGTAGTTTATTCAGTTCTCATTCAGTTGATTGAAATTGCAGAAAGCAGCTCTGTAATTTTACACAATATTTTACTTTCTGGGAAGCTGGGAATTAGGATCCTTTTAAAAAAATCTAAAAAAACCCACAAATGAATAAACAAAAGGCAGAATCAGATCTACAAATACAGAGAACAAACTGATGATTGCCAGAGAGGAGGAAGGGATGGGCAAAATGGGTGAAAGGGAATGGGAGATACAGGCTTCCAGTTAAGGAATAAATAAGTCATGGGAATAAAAAGCACAGCATAAGGAATATAGTTAATGATACTGTAATAGCACTGTATGCTCACAGATGGTATCTACACTTGTGGTGAGCACAGCATAATGTATAAATCACGACATCGTACACCTGAAATTGTTGAATCACGACATTGTACACCTGAAACTAATGTAACCTTGTGCATCAACCATACTCAAGTAAATAAAAATTTAAATAATAAAAAAGTATTTATTATGTATTTGCGTGGGGAAACCATAATAGCTGTGAAATTTAGACTATAACAAGAGCCTCTTTACAATAGTTAACTTTGTTGTTTTTGACATACCTTTAGTTACCTTTTCCTTTGTTCATTTCAGCTATTTCTTGTCTGTTGTACTTAGCAATCCTTGTTTTCTCATTTAGGGTACATCACTGAAGGGTTCCTGGTTATGCAGCATGCCTTGGATCAGGCCATCATGAAATATTTTAACCATGCAGCTACACAAAAGCTATTTCAAGATGTCACTGTCTTTGTTCAGAGATTTCCATATCCAGAATATTCTCGTGATTACTTCTTTACCTTTTTTGGTATTTTCATTCCTTTAGTAATCTTATTTATCTTCTCTATGAATCATCTTACCCTCATTCAGTCTATTATGTGGGAAAAGGAAAAGCGATTGAAGGTAACTCTACTTTGCTTGAGGTAAATAGAGCTTCTGTAGAAAAATTTGGGTCTGTAGCATAAATTTCTGTGGAGGCTGGATTATTTCTACCCACTCAGCACTGGTAGATGGTCTTGTTTCAGTGGCAGCCAGAAAGTGAACGCTATTTCTCTTGGCGATTTTCTAGAATTTTGTTTTTATTGGAATTCTTCAGTTTTATTTCTCGAAGACTACTTCACAAGATTATTACAAATAGAATTTAAATGCCAAATGCTCTAAAATCTCTCTGGAATAGGTGGGTTGCAAAGAATTAATCATCTGGGCTTGTGGAACTGTCTTGATGAATTTAGATACAAGTAAATTTCAAGATTCTATGATTCTATAATTAGTTTTTCTAAGTTTTTTTTTCTAAATGACCACTTATAGTCCCCTTCAGAATTTCTGTGTCTCGGTAGAGACCATGTTGTGTTATGGCCAGAGGCTTTGCAGTTCAAAAATACAGTCATTTAACCAATTATTAATTTATAATTCATATATAATTATTAATATATAATATATAATTATAATTAATATGTAATTATGTATTTAACATATATAATATATATTATATAATATATTATAATATTATAACATATCCTATAAATAGGGAGAGATGATTTATATAATTATATATATAATTGATTTATTTTCTAATTTGTTTCAGGAACTCTGATAAATCATAGATTTGAATCCTATCCCTATTATTTATTGACTCTGACATAGTCATATAACTTTTCTAGCCTTTTTTCTCAGATATAAATTAAGTATAGTAATAATAACTAACTTGGAAGGCTGTCATGATATTAAGCTAGATATTATGTGAAAAATTATCACTATCAAATCACCTGGACCTGCTGTTGTATGGTGTAAAGGAGGAAACAGGTGTTGAGTGTTTGGTACATTGTCAGGCCCCTAGTGGGTGCTCCATAGCTGTTAGATGTGGCTGTTAACATCAGTTGTCTCTCCATTTCATTTATCCTTGTGTATCTTGAATCTCTTTCCTTTCTTAGTGGCCACACCACTTCACACATCAGCCTCACGTTGTTTCTCACCACCCACCTCTTCTCACTCAGGGCTCTTCGCACACATCTCCTCACCCCTCAGCTCTCCTCTGAATCTACCTTGCACATTGTTGCCAGGGTAATTGTCCTGTAACACAGATGGCTAGAAATAAATTTTAAGGCTGTATTTATCTTTGTTCTCTGCTGAATAAATTCCACTTAAGCATATGCATTTTCTAATATTTGGCCCCTGCCTATTCCTCATTTTGTTATCGTTGTTGTTTATGGATACAATTTAAATGCCAAATGCCCTCCAACATCTCTGGAATAAGGAGAGTACAAAGAAATAATCTACTGGATTTGTGGAGTTGTGTCTAGATGAATTTAGATACAAATCAATTCCAAGATTCTATGATTCTGTGATTTAAGAAGGAATTTTTATGGAAGTATTGTTGACACATAGTGTTACATCAGTTTCAGCTGTACAGCATAGTGATTGGACGAGTTTGCCCATTATGCTCTGCTCAGCACAGGGGTAACTACGGTCTGTCAATGTGCAACACTATTACAATACCTCTAACTATATTCCTTATGCTGTACCACTCATCCCCATTACTTAGTCATTCCATAACTGGAAGCCTGTACCTCCCACTCCCCTTCACCCTTTTGCCCATTTCCCCCTCCCTTCTCTGGCAACTATCAGTGTGTTCTCTGTATTTATAGGTATGTCTTTGTTTTTGTTCATTTGTTTGTTGTCCATCTATAGATGAATGAATAAAGAAGATGTTGTATATAGATACAATGGAATATTACTCAGCCATAAAAAACGAGATCTCATCATTTGCAACAGCATGGATGGACCTAGAGGGATTATGCTAAGTGAAATAAGTCAGAGAAAAGACAAATACCATATGATTTCACTTATATGTAGAATCTAAAAAAAAAAAAAAGAAAAAACATACTGTAATTTTTTAACCAATTTCTGATTGCTGAAAAAAAAGTTTTAAATGACCTCCTGTAGTCCCCTCCAGAATTGTGTTTCACTGAGAGCAAAAAAAACATAGATACCTTTCCTTCCAGCCAAAACGAATGACTTTTTTTTGAAATTTCCTTTATGTTTATGTTTCCTCTGACTGTAATGCTTTCCTCTTTTCTGATTGGTGAACACACAGTTAACTTACTTGTCTCAGGTGTTGTAGCTGCCATCTCCTTGTTGATTATCTCTCTTTAATTCTCAATTATAATTTAACACTTTTTTTGAGTCCCCAGAACGTGATACACAAACATCAACATTATGACTTATGATATTTATATTTCATTTGTTTTTTTATATTTTTTTCTTAAGTTCAGTTAGCCAACATATAGTACATCAGTTTTTGATGTAATGTTCAGTGATTCATTAGTTGCGTATAACAACCAGTGCTCATCAGATCACGTGCCCTCCTTAATGCCCATCACCCAGTTATCCCATCCCCCACCCTTCTGCAACCATCAATTTGTTTCCCGGAGTCCAGAGTCTCTCATGGTATGTCTCCCTCTCTGATTACTTCCCATTCAGTTTCCCCTCCCTTCCCCTATGGCCCTCTGCACTATTCCTTATATTCCACATGTTAGTGAAACCATATGATAATTGTCTTTCTCTGCTTGGCTTATTTCACTTAGCATAAGTCCCTCCAGTTCCATCCATGTCGATGCAAATGGTAGATATTCATCTTTCTGATGGCTGATGTCAATTGTATATATGAACCACATCTTTATCCATCCATTTGTTGAAGGGCATCTTGGCTCCTTCCACAGTTTGGCTATTGTGGACATTGCTGCTATGAACATTGGGGTGCATGTGCCCCTTCTGTTCATTAGATCTGTATCTTTGGGGTAAATACCCAGTAGTGCAATTGCTGGGTCATAGGGTAGCTCTATTTTTAACATCTTGAGGAACCTCCATACTGTTTTCCAAAGTGGCTGTACCAACTTGCATTCCCACCAGCAGTGTAAGAGGGTTCCCCTTCTCCACAACCTCTCCAACATTTGTTGTTTCCTGCCTTGTTAATTTTTGCCATTCTAACTGGTGTAAGGTGGTATCTTATTGTGGTTTTCATTTGCACTTCCCTGACAGCAAGTGATGTGGAGCATTTTTCATGTGTCTGTTAGCCATTTGTATGTCTTCTTTGGAGAAGTGTCTGTTCATGTCTTCTGCCCATTTTTTGACTGGGTTATTTGTTTTTCAGGTGTTGAGTTTGAGAAGTTCTTTATAGATCTTGGATATCAGCCCTTGATCTGTTATGTCATTTGCAAATATCTTCTCCCATTCTGTAGGTTGCCTCTTTGTTTTATTGACTGTTTCCTTTGCTGTGCAGAAGCTTTTTATCTTGATGAAGTCCCAAAAGTTCATTTTTTTTCTTTTGCTTCCCTTGCCTTTAGAGATGTGTCTTGGAAGAAGTTGCTGTGGCCAAGGTCCAAGAGGTTGCTGCCTATGTTCTCTAGGATTTTGATGGATTCCTGTCTCACATTGAGGTCTTTCATCCATTTTGAGTTTATCTTTGTGTATGGTGTAAGAGAATTGTCCAATTTCATTCTTCTGGACTTGGCTGTCCAGTTTTCCCAGCACCATTTATTGAAGAGACTGTCTTTTTTCCATTGCATGTTCTTTCCTGCTTTGTCAAAGATTAGTTGACCATAGAGTTGAGGGTCCATTTCTGGGCTCTCTATTCTGTTCCATTGATCCATGTGTCTGTTTTTGTGCCAGAACCATACTGTCTTGATGATTACAGCTTTGTAATTGAGCTTGAAGTCCAGAATTGTGATGCCTCCAGCTTTGGTTTTCTTTTCCAGCATTCCCCCAGCAATTTGGGGTCTTTTCTGGTTCCATACAAATTTTAGGATTGTTCCAACTCTGTGAAAAATGTCGATGTTATTTTGATAGGGATTGCATTGAATGTATAGATTGCTCTGGGCAGCATAGACATTTTAACAATATCTATTCGGCAACGTGGCAGGATACAAAATTAATGCACAGAAATCAGTTGCATTTCTATACACTAACAATGTATCTGAAGAAAGAGAAATTAAGGAATCAGTCCCATTTACAATTGCACCAAAAACCATAAGATACCTAGGAATAAACCTAACCAAGGAGGTAAAGAATCTGTACTCTAGAAACTACAGAATACTTATATTTCTTTTTTTTTATTTAATTTTATTATGTTAGTCACCATACAATACATCATTAGTTTTTGATGTAGTGATCCACGATTCATTGTTTGCGTATAACACCCAGTGCTCCATGCAATACGTGCCCTCCTTAATACCCATCACCGGGCTAACCCATCCTCCCACCCCCCTCCCCTCTAGAACTCTCAGTTTGTTTCTCAGAGTCCATAGTCTCTCATGGTTCATCTCTCCCTCCGATTCCCCCCCCTTATATTTCATTTTTAAATTACTTTCATTGAAGTATAACATACGTACACACAGAAAAGTGCACAAATCAGAAGTGTATGTATTTTAATCCATCCAGGCTACTGTAACAAAAATATCATAAACTATATAGCTTATAAAGCAAGAGAAATTTATTTCTCTCAGTTCTGCAACCTGGAAAGTCCAAGAGCAAGGTGCCAGCAGATTCAGAATGTCTGATGAGAATGCACTCTGTGGTTCATAGATGGCACCTCATTCATCACTGTCTCCTCATGTGACAGAAGAAATGTGAGCTCTCTGGGGTGTCCTTTATAAGGGCACTAATCTGATTCATGAGGGCTTAGCCCTCATCACCTAATTATCTCTCAGGGGCCCCACCTCAAAGTGCCATCACACTGGGGACAAGGTTTTCTACTTAGGAATTTTGAGGAGACACTAACATTCAAATTATTGTAGTAGAGTTGAATGGGTTATCATGAAGAAAGTATGCCCTTTTTATCATGACCCCTGTGAGAAATAAAACACTGCCAACACTCTAGAAGATGGCTTGTGTACCCCTCAAAACATTTTCTCCAAAGTATACACCAACCTGATTTCTAATATTATGAGCTAGTTTTGTCTGCCTTGAACTTGATAAATGGAATCATGCACTGTATTATGTTGTGTCTGTGTGGTTCTTTCAGCTAAATATGTAGCTGTTGTTCATTTATATTCATTGAGTTATATGAGTTTTACGATTCCATAGTATGACTATCACAATTTATCTATTTTCCTTTAGTGTTTGGAGTTTGGGTATTATAAGTAATTCTTCTATGAATATTTTATACATTTTTTTTGCTGAATGTTAGATTATACATATTTAACTTTATTATATAGTGCCAAAGTTTGCCAATAAAATTTTACCAGTTTTCACTTCCATTAGCAAGGTATGAAAATTCTGTTTGCTCTACATTTCACCAAATTTTTTTCTAATTTTATCTAATTTTCTAATTATTTTTTAATTGTATGGGAATATATTGGCCTCAAAAATGTAGAGATCTTTCACTTCTCATTGTTTTAATTGTACAAATCTTTCACCTCCTTGGTTAAGTTTACTCCTAAGTATTTTACTCTTTTTTTAAAAGATTTTATTTATTTGAGAGAGAGAGAAAGCATGAGCAGGGTGAGGGCAGAGGGAGAGGCAGACTCCCTGCTGAGCAGGGAGCCCCATGTGGGACTCGATCCTGGGGACTCGATCCTGGGACTCCTGGATCATGACCTGAGCTGAAGGCAGACGCTTAACTGACTGAGCCACCCAGGCACCCCATATTTTACTCGTTTTGATGCTCTTGTAAGTGGAATTGTTTTCCTAATTTCCATTTTAGATTGTTCATTGGTAGTGTATAGAAGTTCAACTGATTTTTGTGTGTTGACTTTGTATTCTCCTACTTTGATGAGTCATTTATTAATTCTTTTTTATGTGTGGAATCTGGTTTGCATGTAAGATTGTCTCATCTGCTTGGATGCCTTATATATATCTAATTTTTTCTGAATTGTCCTTTTCCCATTGTGTATTTTTTACTTTTTTGTCATAAATTAATTGGCCATATATGTGTGAGTTTATCTCTGTGCTCTCTATTCTGTTGCATTGCTCTGTTGTCTGTTTTAATGACAGTACTGTACTGTTTTGATTACTATAGATTTGTAATATAGTTTGAAATCAGGAAGTAGAATGCTTCCAGCCTTTTTCTTCTTTCTGAAGATTGCTTTGCCTATTTGGGGTCTTTTGTGGTTCCTTATAAATTTTAGGATTGTTCTATTTCTGTGAAAAGTGACATTGGAATTTTGATGAGGATTGCATTGAATCTGTCTATTGCTTTGGGTAGTATGGACATTTTACCAATATTAATTTTTCCAATCCACAAGCATGGTATATCTGTTTATTTGTTTGTGTTGTTTTCAGTTTCTTTCTTCAGTATCTTAGAATTTTCAGTGCACAGGTCTTTCAGTTCCTTGGTTAAATTTCTTCCCATGTATCTTATTCTTTTTGATGCATTTGTAAATCGATTGTTTTTTTAATTTCTCTTTCTAATAGTTCTTTATTAGTGAGTAGGAATGCAACAGATTTTCGTATTTTGGTTTTGTATTCTCCAGATTTACTGACATTGTTGATTAGTTCTAAGAGTTTTTTTGGTGGAATTGTTAGTGTGTCCTATGTATAATATCATGTCATATGCAAATAATTCTGATTTGCATCCATTCTTTCTTTCTTGCCCAATTGCTGTGGCTAGAACTTCCAATAGTATGTTGAATTAATGGGTTATTAATGGGGTGTCTTTCCTACAGTTAGGTTTCCTTTACTTTCTTTCAACAGTGTTTTAGTTTTCAGTGTAGAAATCTTACACTTCTATTTTTTTTTTTTTTAACATTTATGTATTTATTTTAGAGAGAGCAGTGGGAGGGGCAGGGGGAGATAGAGAATCCTGAAGCAGACTCCCCACTGAGCAGGGAGCTGGATGTGGGGCACAATCCCCAAGGTCCCCAAGATCATGACCTGAGCTGAAACCAAGAGTTGGCCACCCAACAGACTGGGCCACTCAGGCCCCCAGAAATCTTACACTTCTTTTGTTAAAAGTACTTTGTCATTTTTGTTGGTGATTAAAACTTGCTAAGAAAGTCTGGTTGTAGCATTGATTGCTAGGAACCATTTATCCCTATTTCTGTCCCCTGTGCATAATAAAGTGGACCTGTGCCCATTTTTAAGAACTTTGGAAAGTATGCAAATTCCAAAATCCTCACATTCATTCATTTGTCCTTTCAACAAACATTTATTAAACTCTTTGTATGGGCCAGGCAGATACAGATAGGCAAACATAGTCTCTGCCCTAAGAAGAGCTTAAAGTTACAGAATTTAATATTGGTACATCAGTAAAATTCAATAGAAATATTTAAAATAGCCTGTGAAGACTCATACCACTCATTTGAGTCTTCTTATTGGTTTTCTACATTATATGCTTAGCTAAACTTTTTTTTTTTTTTAAAGATTTTATTTATTTATTTGAGACAGAGAGAATGAGAGAGAGAGAGCACGTGAGAGGGGGGAGGGTCAGAGGGAGAAGCAGGCTCCCTGCTCGGCAGGGAGCCCGATGCGGGACTCGATCCAGGGACTCCAGGATCATGACCTGAGCCGAAGGCAGTCGCTTAACCAACTGAGCCACCCAGGCGCCCTAGCTAAACTTTTTTGATGCTCTTTTATTAACACTCGAAATAAAATATTTCTTTAAAGAATATAGTTCATAAAGATTATTTCTAAAACTGAATTTTTCCCCTTATTTTTTATCATAGTTTTAGTGTTTGCTTCTATCTTTTATAATTTAATTAAAATATATTTACATTCTTTAATACCTCCTAGAAGGCATAATAAAAAGAAAGGGGATATTAATCTAAGCAGTTTATAGTTTTATTTAAGGGTTTTTCATACCTTAAAATATCAGGTAAATTATTGGTGAGATCATCTCTAGGCTTATAAGCATCATAGTACTGCCACACACTAGCTGAATAATTTTAATCAAATCATTGATCTCCTCTTCTATAAATCGGGCATGATAATTCTTATTTAACCAATTTTGATTGTGGTAGAAATAAATTAGATAATCTTTGTGAATGCATTTTATATAACTATATTGTTTTACATGATGTTTGGTTTGTGTTAACTCTCCCACAGGAGTATCTGCTCATGATAGGACTCAGTAATTGGATGTTCTGGGCTGCCTATTTCTTCACATTCCTCTCTTTGTATTCAGTTATCATCCTTTTGATGTGCATGATTTTCTTTGCCAAGGCAAGTGTCTATTTCACTGTAGTATGCTATAGCTAAACTTCGAGAGGAAAAACATATAACATGGTATGGGCCTAATGGATTCAAGTTGTCAGGAAGTGAACACGTGCCTATTGTTGACTCCAATCTGGAAATTCAGGAGCTGCTTAGTCTCTCAGCAAACTAAACTTTAAGTTTAGATGTGTGGACGTTTTGTAGTTAATGAATTGTTTATTCATCTCCCTGAGGTTTGTCATTAGTTTCACTAGGACTATTAAAATATTTAAAGATGTTTCATTTCTCCTCTGTTGTTTTACTGTGATGCCATTTAGAGTATGGCTCAACTGGCTTCCTGATTATTTTATTAGATAGAACCTGTGCCAGTCATCCAGTACAGTGACCCATCTCTTGTCTTCGTCTTTTTGCTGTGTTTTGCCATCGCCACAATATTCTTCAGCTTTATGGTTAGCACGTTCTTCAATAAAGGTGAGTCTAAAACTCCTGGGAAAGATAATTAGTGACTCAGTGGGGATTATATTCGGAGGCTTCTGTGACCTTCATTTGCCATCTCATCTGTAGCCTCTCTTTATATTCTAACTAAAAAGACAAGTATTGTAAGTACATGAAATGATAAGAAAGGGAATGAAGGGAGCAGTGAAAATTAATATATAGTATACACGTGAAAAAAGGATAAAAACGAAAATAAGGTCATATTTGAGGATTCTTTTTAACCTTTATCTGCTGCTATGCATATGGTATCTATTTAACCATCCAGCAGGAATGGTAATGATTGAGATGGCTTCTGTATATTCTAGTGGAGGGAATAAAGTCTGTCAGTATCTGATGATCTGCAGTATGTCAAGAGAAAGAAAACAACAAAATTGCTTGCCTGAAAGAAAGGGTCCATGTACTTCATTAATAGATCTTTATTGTGTGTTTGCTGTGTATTTGAAATACAGTGTCTGTCCCATAGAGCTGTCATTGACCTTGTGGACATGCATATCATATGCACAAAAAAATTATTTGATAGGACATGCAGAGAGCAATGAAAATTTATGAATCAGTATACATAGGAAAAAAGGATTAAAATACTCCCACTTCATATTGAGATAAACCTACGAATGCTTCTTATAGAGGTTAGTTTTTAAACATTTTTGAAAGACTGGAAGATTGGAATGGGAAGTCAAGTCAATGGATGCAAGTATCTAAAAGTCATTCATTGAGCTGGCCCGGTATCTAATAAACAAAGGCAAGCAAAAATTGTTTCCTTGCTTTTTGAGGGCTAACATGCCAATAGCAGTCATGACCAGTAACTCTATTTCATTTTATTTTTATTTTTCTCAGTACATTATCATGAGTATTGTTAGTTAATGGGTCCTTACAAGTCACATGATCACATGTACAACCTATAAGCAGCCAAAACAAACAAACAAATAAAACCAACCAACCCTGGGGCGCCTGGGTGGCTCAGTTGGTTAAGCAACTGCCTTCGGCTCAGGTCATGATTCTGGAGTCCCGGGATCGAGTCCCACATCGGGCTCCCTGCTCAGCGGGGGGTCTGCTTCTCCCTCTGACCCTTCCCCTCTCATGCTCTCTGTCTCCCATTCTCTCTCTCAGATAAATAAATAAAAAAAATCTTTAAAAAAAAAAAAAAAAAAAAAAAAAAAACCAACCAACCCAGGAGGTAAAGAAAAGTGGTGTGTCAATGTAAGGCAGAATGTGATAATATACCAAAGAGAAAAATGAGATAGTTAGAAAACAGATACTGTCATTTCCTGTTTCTGGAATTATGGCAGACTAGATGTTTAGAACATTTTTGTACGTGTCTTTAGTTTATATGTGTTAGACTTTCACTATGGTACATATGTAGAAAAGGAATTGCTGGGTCATAGGGTTTGTAAATGTCCAACCTGACTACCTGTGTCCAACACTTCCAAAGTGGTTCTGTGCATTTACAGCCCTACTGGAAGATGAGAATTCCTATTATTCCATACCCCTGCCAAAATTTACTACATCAAACTCTAATTTGTGCCATACTGGAGATATGAAATCCTATCTTATGGCAGTTCAGACCTGCATTTTCTCACTTACTGATGAAGCTGAGTGTTATTAATATTAATATGGGTCATGTGTTTCCTTTTCTGTAAAATCTGTTTGTGCATTCTTATCTATTATGATTATTGATTTGCAGGAGTTATTTATATGTTCCTGCTACCTACCTTTTGTTAGTTGCAAATGTGTTGCAAAACTTGTCCCAGTTTGGAGCTCTCAGCTTTTATTTATGGTGTCTTTTAATAGTTACTAATTTTAATGTGATCAATCTTTTCCTTTACCAATCTTTTCCTTCACAGTTTGTGATATTAAATATTTCAGTGAAAAAAATTCTGTACTCCAAAGTCATAAAATTATCTTCCTGTGTTCTTTTGTGTGTGGTATGATGTAGCAAATTGATTGTTCTCCCGAGTGCATAAGCAACATGTGATAAACAGTTCACCTTTTCCTCACTACTCTGCAGTACCTACTCTGCTGTATGTCAAGTTCCCATTCATGTGTGCATTTCTTTGGAGGCAGTCCTTTCACTGAAAGAGAAATTAAGAAAATAACCCCGTTTACACTTGCACCAGAAATAATAAAATGCCTAGGAATAAATTTAACCACAGAGGTGAAGGACCTACATTCTGAAAACTATAAAACATTGATGAAAGAAATTAAAGAGGAGACACCATAGTACATACGCTCCCCAATGTCTATCACCCAGCCACCCCATCCCTCCCACCCCCCACCACTCCAGCAACCCTCAGTTTGTTTCCTGAGATTAAGAATTCCTCATATCAGTGAGGTCATATGATACATGTCTTTCTCTGATTGGATGTCCTCTTTTTCTGTATCTCTATCTCTCTGGGAATTTCAGTGCAGTATTCTAATTATTTCTTCTTTGAATATCTGCTAGAAGTTGCTGAAAAAGCACTGGGAAGGATTTTAATTATTGATTCAATTTCTTTTATGACCTTAGGCATTCAGGTTTTCTAGTTCTTTCATTTTGGTAAGTTGTATTTTCTTTAACTTATATTTTTAGTTTTGAAATTTATTGGTGCAGTATCATTAATTTAATATGGTTTCTTATGTTTTTAATGTCTTTGCTAATGGCTGTCATGATATATACTCTTTTACTCCTTATACTAGTAATTTGTGCCTTCTCTTTTTTTTCTTGATCAGTTTCACAACAGGTTAGTTAGCAGTATTAGTCTCTACAGAGAATAAGCTTTTGGCTTTGTTGATCCTCTTACCATTCCATAAACTTTGTATTTATTGCCATTTTTTAAAACTTGTGATAGTGTATGTTTGTCTTATTTCTTTTAATAAATAAATTTAAGGCTAGTCATTTCCTTTTTAATACTGGTTTGACTGCATGACACAAATTTTGATACATAAGCTTTTTCCTGTTGTTACATTAAAATGTTTTATAATTTTCCTTATAATTTTCTTCTTTAATTATTCAAAGATGTGTGTCTTAAATTTCTGAACATATTGGGTTTTTATGGATATCTTCTGGTTATTGATTGCCAGTTTAATATAATTCCTTTGAAATTTGTTAGGATTTACTTTATGACCTAGTCAATGTCCAGTTTTTTAAAAATCGGTATTCCAAATATGTTTGAAAAAAAATGTATATTTTGGGGTGCCTGGGTGGCCCAGATGGTTAGGCGTCTGCCTTTGGCTCAGGTCATGATCCCAGGGTCCTGGGATCGAGCCCTGCGTCGGGCTTTTCCAAGCTCGGCGGGAAGCCTGCTTCTCCTTCTTCTACTCCCCCTGCTTGTGTTCCTGCTCTCGCTATCTCTCTGTCAAATAAATGAATTAAAAAATCTTTAAAAAAAAAAAAAGGTATATTTTGAGGTTGTTTGGGATAGTTGACATGTATTTTCATTAGGCCAAGTTTGTTAATTCTGAGAAAGATGGTTAAAATTTCCACTATGATTGTACATTTGTATATTCTAGAACTTCTATTATTTTTTGCATTATATATTTTGATGCTATTTTATCAGGTGTATCTAATATATTGTCTTTGTTATCTCTTATTTGTCCCCTCTCATTCTCTTTATAATTTTAATTTTAAAAAAGAATACACATTGATGAGTATATAAAACATAAGTGTTCTAGTTGGTGAATATGGAATGTAGAGTGAGATAAAGAGGGAAAGGAAGAATCATTACTAATAGTGGAATAATACGTTGTACTTTATAATATACCATTTTTATTTAGATGCTGAATTTTAACTCCTGATGATGTTAATTGGTTTATTAACAGGAATTTTCTTGTTAGTGTTTTATCAGAGTCACATTTTTGGAACTTTTCATATTCCAAACCATATCTGCTTTTGAGACCAACTTTGTGTTTCTGTTTATTCAAGTATCCTTCTTTTCCCCCAGTATCATGACATAGACTGAATCTCATAGTATCTGGAAATACAATCTAGATATTTTCTGATTATGTCAATAATAGTCAATAATAGTATTTACATTGATAATTTTTATGTAAATTTCCATTAAGAGCTATAATATTTATAGTTACTACATTATAGAATGATAAATTCCAAAAAAAACAGTTACTGAAATGTTTAATTTCAGCCTCTTATGCATTCAAAAAATACTTTTGTGCACCTATAAAGTGCCACTCATTGTATAATGGTAAGCAAATGGTGAACAAAACAAATCTCTATTCTCACTGTGCTTATTTTATTACACTCTTCCAGTAACACAGATATTTGTAGTTTAGGTTTCTGCATGTTGCTTAAATTGACCTTATAATTTCCTTCTTATTTCCAGCACATTTTGCTGTTTCTGTTGGAGGTTTCATTTATTTTGCTACCTACTTCCCACTTGTTACAGTCTCTACAAACTTTGCACAAATGACATTCTCCCAGAAGCTGGCTTCCTGTCTCAGCTCAAATATAGCAATGGGGCTGGGAACTAAATTCCTAGTCAAGGCAGAAATGGAGAGTGAGTATTTACCTTATCAATTTGACCATATTCTCATAAGATATTCACAGTTTTAAAATTGATTAATATTGTTAAACTGTCCTTCAAAAAATGATATTACTTCATACCACCACCTGTCGTACATGAGCGCTTCCACATTCTCTCCATAAATTTACTCAAGTCTGTTAGTAGCTTTCCCTGCTCATTTGGAGTTCCTGGCTGCTGTTTAGTGCTAGGACTGGAAGCAAAACAGGTCTGCTTTTGGTGACTTTTAGTCTTCCTTTTTTCATCAGTGCAATATCTACACAAAAATTCTTCTAGTCTTCTCTTCTATAGATAGCATTTATCCCTGCTTTTCAATGATTATGGTTTTCTAAAATTATATTTTCCAGTGAACATTTAGCATGAGGAGGGGCGGAGAAGGAGGAGTCAGTGTCTTAACCCATAGGTTTGCTTATTTTTCTTAAAGTTTATATTCCTGACTTAGTATATTTTGTTTTTGTTTCACTCATAACTGATTGTTTCTGGCATGCTAGGAAGCATCTTACATGATTGCTTGCTCAGATGTCCTAAATTCTAATGGTATAAGAAAGTAACTGACTATAACAGGAATCTCTATAGAATATTAACACCTTTTTTCTTCACTCTTTAATTATGATGCAGATGGATAACTGTTTTAGTGTCAGTTGGCACCTAAATTAAATGTCAACTGTTATCTCTTAGAAATTGGAATTAAATGGAGTAACATCTTCTCACCACCCAAAATGGAGAACTTTGACTTTGCCCATGTACTGGGAATGTTTTTATTTGATGCTTTCTTATATGGCCTTGTGGCCTGGTATATAGAAGCTGTCTTTCCAGGGGAGTATGGTGTGCCCAAGCCATGGAACTTTTTCTTGCTGGTGAGTTCTAATGCCTCTGTTACTGAGAGAGGCCACAGTCCTTATGAACATATATTGTAATTTCTGTAAAAGCCACCATGAGCTAATTTGCATTGTCTGTAATTGATCCAATAGTTCGGGTGAAAGAATCATTTTAATGACTCTGCCCATTCATTGGCCTTTTCCTAATACATTTTAAAGCACCCAGTATATATAACCATAAATAATCTGTAGATGATGGCCTGTAACTCCAAACTTTAAAAACTCTGAGTATTCCATCGCAGTTACAGGCAAGTATTTCATAAACAATTAAACTCGGGCATAAAGAAATTAATATAGTATGGGTCTTTGGGTGGTATAAGAAGAGGTTTAGGTATGTCCCCTATCTGGGCACTCACCACCTGTTTTATATCCTTGTTTAGCACAGATGTCTTAGAGTCAGAGCCATAGCATGATGGGAATCATGTATATCTTGCCCTCCTTTTTCAGTCTTGTTTTTATTGGCTTATGTATTGGTAAGAGAAGATATGACAAGGAGTGATACAATCATTTTTGCTATGACCTCATTTTGGAGCAGTTTTCATTTGTCCCTCTTGGACAGTTATGATTTTAATAGAATAGTCTGCTTTTATGCCTTGGGGATTCAAATTAAGCCACTTAGCTCCAAAATTTAATCCCAAGAAATTTTCAGCAATCCATCTCAGTACAAAAGGTAACAGGCTAAAGTATTTTCTATTGCATCATTTTTCAATCCCATTGCAGTGATTTCACTTTTATTCCCCCCCCCCCTTTTTAGCGCTCTCATTGGTTTGGGGAAACACCTGAGGGAAAAAAGGAAACAAGGCAATTTTATGAAACAAATGAAAGCAAGTATTTTGAAGCAGAGCCTACTAATTTGGTGGCAGGTATCCAAATCAAACATTTGTGCAAGGTATTGTTTCACAAATTTTTTTCTTCTTGATGGGACTGAAATTTAGTTTATAGTTCATTGTAAATGATTATTACTAGAGATACCAAGAAAAAGATCACATGCTAATAAAAAGTTGTGGCCATCCTGTTTACTTCCTTTGAGAAAAATCAAAATTAAAATTTTTCAGTATGTAATAAAAAGTCACACATTTCTCCTTCCTCCAGAATAGATTCAGGTTTTCTATAAACTATATGGTGTCTTCCACAATGCCCTCATTTTAAAAAGTAGAGTCTATTGGAGATGAATAATTTGAACGTATGAACATTAATTTCTGTTCGCAAATGTTTTGCATTTATCTGTTATGTAATCTCTTCTCTGTCAAGGAATTCATCAAGGGAGGACTTTTGAATCTCTTAATTTATCTGCACCAACTGTAGGCATGTAGTATTCAGGTAACCTATACGTTGGCTGGCATTGCCTCTCAAACGTCTACCTAAGCTTGGTTTGAGCTCCTAACCCCGAGCCTTGGGAAACCCAGAGCCCTCCCTGCAAATACAGCTAATTTTGGAGATGTGTATATAACCATCAACAAAACAAAACAGCCTACTGAATGGGAGAAGATATTTGCAAATGATATATCTGCTAAGGGGTTAATACCCAAAATATGTAAAAAAATTCATACAACCCAACACCAAAAAAAGAAATAATCTGATTTAAAAATGGGCAGAGGACCTGAATAGACATTTTTCCAAAGAAGATGGCCAACAGACACATGAAGAGATGCTCAGCGTCACTGATCATCAGGGAAATGCAAATCAAAACCACAATGAGATATCACCTCACACATGTCAGAATGGCTAAAATAAAAAACACAAGAGACAACAGTGTTGGCAAGGATGTGGAGAAAAGGGAACCCTCATGTACTGTTGGTGGGAATGTAAATTGTTACATCCACTGTGGAAAACAGTATGGAGTCTCCTCAAAAAATTAAAAGAATTATCATATGATCCAATAATTCTACTATTGGGTATTTACCCAGGGAAAATGAACACACTAACTCAAAAAGATATATGTACCTCAGTGTTTATTGCAACATTATTTACTATAGCCAAAATGTGGAAGCAACGTAAGTGCCCATCAGTAGATGAATGGATAAGGAAAATGGGTGTGTGTGTGTGTATATATAATGGGATATTACACAGTCATAAAAAAGGATGAGATTGTGCCATTTGACACAACATGGGTGGACCTAGAATGTATTATGCTACATAAAATAAGTCAGACTAAGACAAATATCATGTGATTCCACTGATAAATGGAGGCTAAAAAGTGAATAAAGAAGTAGAACCAGAACTGTAAATACAGAGAATTGATGGTTCTAGAGGGCAGCAGGATGGGAGTTTGGGGAAAATGGGTGAAGATGAAAGAAAGAGACAGGCCTCCAGTTATGGCATGAGTAAGTCAGGGGAGTAAAAAGCAGAGCATAAGGAATATAGTCAATGATGTCATAATAGTGATGTAATGGAGCAGATGGTAGCTATACTTGTGGTGAACATAGCATAATGTATAAATTAAGTTGTACATCTAAAACTAATGTAACATTGTGTGTCAACTATAACCAAAACTAAAAATATTGAGTAAAACCCTTGTTTTAGATGGAGGAATATCTAAGGTGGTGCCTCAGGGTGCCGTTCAGTCAAACAGTAGGGACAGTAACAACTTAGGGCATTATTTGTCAGGAACCTCAACAGAAGCCAAAGGTAAAGAAGGACCATCTCAAATATATTTGTAGGGGTGGCTTTTGTGGTCTGATTGAGCAAAATTTAAAATTGTGCTATAAGAAATACCCCTAACTTCTTTAAAAGGACTGAAATAGTAAAAAATGAATAGAGGCCTTTGAACTGCCAAACACCTACAAATAGAAAGCAGGCTAGAATAAAACAGCTGCGGCCATGGGATGCTTTTCATGGTGAAGGAAGGATGATTGAGAAGTCAGAGTCGAGAATAGAAAGTAGAGTCAAGAACCTTGGAGAATTATTCTCTGGTCTTGAGTCCTAATCAGAGAACTGCCAACAATGCCAAATAGTAGATTTCAGAATTTCATTTGACTGCTTTATGCTTCTTGCCTTCCACTTATTTCACTGAGAGTATGTGTAGTGGTTAATTTATGCATATCCCACTAGTTTGTGTTAGATTTGTGAGGATCCTGAGTGGAAGATGGTAGATTTCAAGTCCCTTTGGATCACAGGTCTTCTGTTCTAGAGTAACTGTACTCTAAGAGGTAATCTCTAGAAACTAGACCACAAGAGGCTCATTGACACCTGGACCTGATTTAGATGACAAGACCCTGGACTTTGAGCTGATGCTATAAATAGTTGAGACATTTTAGCACTGAGAGCAGGTGAAGGTGTTTTTATGTGAGAACAAAATGAGTCATTGGAGGCAGAGGGTGGACTATGTTGCTGGCAGCCTTCATGATGGCCCCCAGGGATCCTCACTGATATTCATATTTTTGTACAGTCTCCTTCTGCAGTGAATAGGCTGACCTTGTAACCTGTATAATACTGTGCAAGTGAAGTATGGGACTTCCAAGGCTGGATCATATAAGTCATTATGGCTTTAGGCTTGGTTGTGAATTGCTTACTCTGAAGATAGCACCATGCCATTCAAGCTGCTCATATGGACAAGAACTGAATCTTCCCCAAACAATCAGTATGAACTTGAGTAGACCTGCTTGGAAGTGGATACCCTGATCTTGATCAGGTCTTCAGATGACTTTAGCCCAGGTTGTCACTTGATTGCAGCCTCAGAAAGACCCTGAACCAGTTTCACCCAATTAATCTACTACATGACCATGCTTTTGCGGGTGGGCCCAGTCAAAGCAATAAGAAATATACTAGTGAGAGGAACACCAGCATCACAAATAAGGGCTGGCAGTAGGAGATACCTTAACAGAAATGGACTCACTAGTAGCAGTGGAGGTAACATGAGTCCAACGTAACAGAGGATAGGTGGTGACACAGGCAGGAACAATTTTTCTAATAGTCAAGTATGGAGTGGCAGTCTGGGACACCTGGTCCACAAATGATGGTTAACAGAACATAGCTCTCTTGAGGCAAGATAGGAGGATAGCTAGTGAGGATATTGCCCAACCTGTACTACCAGAAGAAATAAAAGTTGTATCATCAGGAGCTAAGACAGCACCCGATATATAAATTCATGGTGGTCTCCACAGTTTCCAGTGTTCAGAGCTCACACTCATTGACTGAAGGAGGGTCTGGATTGGCTAGGTAGAAGTGCTCTGCAACATCACAGCAAATGTACATGATAATGAATACCCGAGTCCTACAAAGGGACTTCTAGCAATTTACTTGGGTAACCATACTTGGAGATCCAAAGTACCATCCCGATCCTATTGTTAGAGTGAGGCTGTGTGCAGGCTAGGTAATAAATGTAATCTTGGCTTTTGATGACTTACAGTAGGTACCCTGGGACTACAGTGCCATCTAGTGGACATTTCTATAGTTGCCAAATGTATAATTAGAAATGACATACCTGACGATGTAAACCCTTATCTTGACTCCTTGGCCTCTGGGGAAGAGCTATCCTACTAGAAAAGCCAGGGGGAATCCTTTGAATCTTCCTACTCCCACTGGCCAGGATGGTAAATCGAAGGCAATATCACATTCTTGGGAAAGTGGCATAGATGCAAGCAGCATGAGTAGCAATTCCCCTTAACCCCATTTAACTCTCCACTCTGGTCCTTGAAAACCTGCAGAATGACAGTGGATCTACCACAAATTCAAATAGTTCACCTATTTGCTGCTTTTGTGTCAAGTGTGGTAATTTTCACTTGTGGTAGATTAACACAGCCTGAGAACATGATATAGGGCCACTGATCTGGCAAATTCATTTTTCCTGTACCATCAAAATGGGGATCAGAGATCTTTGTATTCATTTGAATGGACAGCAACAGTATATATTTTAGTATATGTGCTGCCGAAGCGAGCACAGCAACAGTATGTATTTATTTGTCTAGGGTTATAGGCTCTTCAGCTCTCTGTCCTAATATAATCTGAAGGGAACTGGATTAGCTATACATTTTGCAGATCATCACTCTGGCCCACTATATTGATAATTGGATCAGATAAGCAAGAAATGGCAAGTTTCTTGGAGGCCTTGGTCAGAGATGTATTCTCAGGAGGGGACAGATAAAGCCTATAAAGATTCAGAGGCTCACTACATTAGTAAAATTTTTAGGAGTTAGTGATCTGGTATCTGCCAGTAATTCTTTCCGAAGTAAAGGATAATTTAGTGTATTTTATACCTCCCACCATGAAAAAGGAAAATAGTGCCTGCTGGCTACTTCAGGTTTTGAAGCCAATATATTCTGTACCGGAGAATACTGTTTTTACTCCTATACCAAATGACACCAAAAACTGCCAACTTTGAGTGGAGTCTGGAGCAGGAAAGGACACTGCAGCAGGTCCAGGATGTAGTAGAAGCACTCCTGCTGCTTGGTCATCCCAAGTCAGCAGACTTTATGGTATTTGTGGGTGTCATACTGGGAAAGCATATCATGTTGATTTTACGGTAAGCCTCAATGGGCATCTAGTGTTCTGGATCAAGGCCATGCCATCAGCAATTGAAAGAGAGAATTATATTTTTCAAAAAACAGTTCTGGCATGCTGTTGAGCCTTGGTAGAGATGAAGCAATTGATCATGGGATACCAAATAACTGTATCCAGAAATGGCCATCATGAGCTGGGTCCCATCATGAGCTGAACCATCATATCAGTAGGGAGAGGCAAGACCAACAGCTACCCATCATAAGATGGAAGTGGTATATCAAAGACTGAACATGAGCAGAATCAGTGGACATCAGCAATCTTTGTGAGCAGGGGATCTAAATCTTGATGTCATCCATGACTATTACTTCAGTACTTCTCCCTCAGTTCACACATGTGGCCATACTGAGATCTCATATTAACCAACTCACACAGGAGGAAAAAGTTCCGAGTTTGCTTCACAGGTAGCTCAGCTTGGTACATGGGTGAAGGGAGCTACACTGGAGCCCCAAATAGGAATAACCTTGAAAGACAAAAGGGGAAAGAAATCCTCCTAAAGGACAGAACTTCAGGCTATTTTCCCGGTCCTCCACTTTGTGTCACAGGATTGACCCGAAACCACTGAACTGGGCAGTGGTGAATGATCTGGCAAATTAAGGGCCTACAGTGAGAAAGACTAGAATATTAGGGACAAGAAATTCTAGGGTAAAGGCACATGGATGGAACTATAGGAATGAGAACAAAGTGGGAAGATCTTTGTAATGCATGTTAACATCCACCAGAGACCACATATCACAGAAGTACTAAATAACCATGTAGACAAATTGACTCAGGTGACATTAGCCAGCCTCTGCCATCAGTAATCATACAAGTGGTACAGGAATAGAAATCTGTAGCGGCAGGAGTATAAGCAAAACTGATTAAAGTTGGAGTGAAGAAAGCAAAGAGAAAGAATGACATGAAATGAATTTGGTGGTATAGTCATAGTATAAACCATGCAGGGGGCCTTGAAGGCCATGATAAAGCTTGGATTCCATTTTTTTAATATTAGGAAATAATTATTGGCCTTTATTATTTTTTCTCCCAAGTTTTTATTAAATTCCAGTTGGTTAACATACAGTGTAACAGTTTCAGGTGTAGAATTTAGTGATTCATCACTTAACATACAACACCCAGTGTGCATAACAACAAGTGCCCTCCTTAATATCCATCACCCATTTAACCTATCCCCCCACCTACCTCCCCTCCTGTGACCATGTTTGTTCTCTATAGTTTGTTTGTATTTGCCTATTTGCCTGCCTATTTGCATTTTTAAATAGCTTGTTTCTTATTTGCCTCTCATTTTCCCTCCTGTATTCATTTGTTTCTTAAATTCCACATATGAGTGAAATCGTATGGTATTTGTCTTTCTCTGACTGGCCACTTTCCTGAGCATTACACTCTCTAGCTCCATCCACATCATTGCCTCACACCAGTCAGAATGGCTAAAATTAACACAGGAAACAACAGGTGTTGGTGAGGATGTGGAGAAAAGGGAGCCCTCTTACACGGTTGGTGGGAATGCAAATGGGTGCAGTCACTCTGGAAGACAATATAGAGGTTCCTCAGAAAGTTAAAAATAGAACTACCCTATGATCCACAAATTGCACGACTAGGTGTTTACCCAAAGAATATAAAAATACTAATCTGAAGGGATACATGCACCCCAAATTATGGAAGGAACCCAAATGTACATCAACCAGTATTGACCTTTATTAAGTAGAGAGACATGATCTAATTTATTTTTCTATGAGAACACTCTGGCTGCTGTGAGGATTATGAGTGGAAGAAAGAAGACAAATTGGAGGCTTTTATACTAGCTTGGCTAAAATCTGGCAGTGTGGACTAGTCTTGTGGAGATAGAAGTATAGAGATTCAGAATATATCTGGGGTTAGAGCTGAAAAGATTTGCTCTCTGGTTGGATGTAAATTTGAAGGAAAAGAAGGAAACTAAAGTAGTTGGTTTTGTGCCTTGAGCACTTGATGGTTGGTGGAGAAATTTATGGATATTGGAGACATTGGGGGAGAATTTGAGGTTTGCTTGGTTAGTTGGTTTTAAAGTGAAACTTTGAGAAATTAAGAGCTTCATTTTGGATGTAAAACTTTACACACTTATGTAAGTAGAGATTTCAAATAAGCAGTTCATGAGCCTGATGCTTTGGTCTAGGGAAAAGAGAGGATGAGGACACCTAGGGCGAAAATATTTATTGCCACTTGGAGTAAAAGAGAAATAGCTTTTTTGGTTACACAAAATGTTTTGCTTTATTCACCATCAATGGGTTATACTGGAAGGAATATATGTTTAAAGTCTGAATGAAATGGGCTTGAATCCCAACTTTTTTATTTAGATATTGTAAAGTATTTTTACTTCATTTTCATTAAAAATTTAACCAAAATCTTTTTATTAGTTACATAGTGCCTGTGTCTCCTCCAGATAAGCAAATGTTTATATATCATCTCTCCTTAAAGGCATCTATTTTTTCTTAAATTTAAGGCTAATTGGTTGCCTGGAAAAGTCACTTCTCTGATGAGTTCAAGAAAATTTATTATTTTTTAGATTATTTAAACAAGTTTCTTGTTTTCTAGAGTGAGAGTGATGCTCTTTCCATATTTTTGCATCTTTTTAAAAAGAATTTTATTTATTTATTTGAGAGAGTGTGTGAGCAGAAGAGGGAGAGAGAATCTGAAGTAGACTCTGCACCCAATGCACAGGGCTTGATCTCATGACCAGGAGATCATGACCTGAGGTGAAACCAAGAGTTGGATGCTTAACCAACTGAGCCACTCAGGCACCCCTCCATATTTTTGCATCTTAAGCAGGAGCACTGCTAAACTACACATAAGAAATTTGAGATGCCTATAAAACATCTATATTTTAGATGTTCTATCCAAGTTTTCTATTGGCAGTTCTCCAAACCAGGACAAATGCATGGACTGAAGAAGATTATGGCATTATCAGCTTTAAGATATTAATTGAATCAAGGCATGAATGGATATTACTGAGGGGATGTTTATAGATTTACTGTGAAATTTTACAGCTCATGTTATACCTTCAGATATTTTTTTCCCAATCATATTTTTATCCTTCTTAATTTTGGATTTTTTTCCCCATGAGATTGATTATGTGGTATGGCTTCTTGTATAGATACTTGATATGAGTGCTTGTCTTTCCAAAGTAATAGTGATAAAGTTAATATTTGTGGGTTTTCCTCAACAGGAATTCCAAGTGCAAAATACTACTAAGATAGCTGTAAAAGACTTGTCTTTGAATTTATATGTGGGGCAGATCACTGTTCTTCTAGGACCCAATGGGGCAGGAAAATCCACTACTCTGTCTATTCTCTCAGGTAAGTGTATATATCTGTCCAGAGTATCCTCACATAGACACTATAGATCAAGCCTACAAGACTTTTGTGTATTCTTTTGATATTTACAATTTAGCCAGTTCAGTGATACATAGAATTGTTCAGTAATCTTTCTTTTTAAATTGTAAATAATTTCATGTGAGAAAGAGCAGATAACAGGTTTTACAAAGATTTTACAAAGTGACCATTATAAATATGCTCAAAGAACTAAAGGAAACCATGATTAAAGAAGTAATGGAATGTATGAAAACAGTATCAAATAGAAAATATCAATGAAAAGATAGAAATTATAAAAAGAAGAACCAGGTGGGAATTCTGGAGTTGAAAAGTATAATAACCAAAGTGAAAAATTCATTAAAGGGGCTCAACAGTAGATTTCGTGAATTGTCACAAGAGAACACTGGTGAACTTGAAGATAGATTGATAGAGATTATAAAATGTGAATAAAACAAAGGAGAAAGAATGAAGGAAAATTAAGTTTCATAGCAATTTTTGATACCTTTAAATGCACCAGCATACATGTATTGGAATGTAGGAGAGGAGAAAGAGAACAAAGCCAAAAAGGTATTCTACAAAATAATGGCTGAAAACATTAATCTACACATTCAAGAAGCTCCACAAACTTCAAATAGGATAAATGTGAAGAGATCATCACCCATAAATATTATAGTAAAAATTATTAAGGAGAAAATCTTGAAAGCAGGAAGCCAAAAATACTTTGTCACATTCATTTGCACCCCAATAGGACCAGAAGCTGACTTCTAATTAGAAACAATGGGGGCCAGAAAGCAACGGGATGATATTTAATAAAAAGTGTTGAAAATTTGAAATGATCAGTTACTAGTAATGAAATTGAATCAGTAATGAAAAAGCTGCCAATGACCAAAGTCCAGGAACAGATGTCTTCACGGGTGAATTTTATCAAACATTTAAAAGATTTAATGCTCATTCTTCTCAAAGTATTCCAAAAAATAGAAGAGGAAGGAAAACTTCCAAATTCATTCTACAAGGTCAGCATTACCCTGATACCAAATCAAGCACCCTGCATAAAACTACAGGTCAATATTTCTGATGAACATATATGTAAATCTTCTCAACAAAATGTTAGCAAAACAAATTCAACAATATATTAAAAGGATTCATCATGACCATGTTGGATTTATGCCACAGATGCAAGTGTGGTTCAATATTGGCAAATCAATCAATGTGGTACATCACATTAACAAGAGGAAGGATAAAAACCATATGATCATCTCAGTAGATGCAGAAAAAAAAAAACATTTGACAAAATACAACATCCATTCTTGATTAAAAACTCTCAAAGTATGTTTGGAGGGAACTCCAAAAGTATGTTTGGAGGGAACTCCAAAAGTATGTTTGGAGGGAACTCCAAAAGTATGTTTGGAGGGAACATATTTCAATATAATTAAGGCCATATATGATAAACCTACAGCTAAAATCATACTCAATGGTGAAAAGCTGAAATCTTTTCTTCTAAGATCAGGAACAAGACAAAGATGTTTACTCCCACCACTTTCATTCATCATAATAGTAGAAAGTCCTAGTCACAGCAAACAGACAAGAAAAAGAAATAAAAGGCATTTAAATTGGTAAGGAAGACAATACTGTCACTATTTGCAGATGACATGATATATGTAGAAAACTCTAAAGACACCACCAAAAAACTATTAGAACTAATAAATGAATTCCATTAAGTTGTAGAACACAAAATTAATATGCAGGGGTAGTTTGGGAAGATGGCAGAGTAGGAGGACCCTGAGCTTATCCCATTCCATGTTTACTAGATATCATCCATATCCAAATAAGTATACTGGAGAGTGATCCAAAGACTAGCAGAAAAAACTCTACAACTAAATATAGACAAGAAACTGAAAGGCAGAGGGAGGCTGCCTTCAGGAGGGAGGGAGTTGTACACAGAAAGGGCAGAGAAAGGGATCTTCGCATTGGAGCTCACATGGGGAAGACTGATCCCCATATTTTGGCTTTGAAAATCAGAGGAGCTCAATTCTGTGAATTTGTATAACCAGTAGAACTTAGAACCTGGAGTTTTAAAAGTCAGCTGATTCGGCACTGGGCAAGCAGGGAAGGCTGGTGATAGCTGGGTCCCTGCCCTTGAAGAAACAGCAGCCTGCACAGAGAAGCAACATAAAAACAGCAGTTTACACAATGCCAGGGGCAAATGGGAGACAAATCTGTTCATAGTGATTTCAGAGCATGTTCGGGGACTTATCCAAAACTGAGGGAGCTGGCAGGCATCATTTCCCCCTTTCTCACTCCCACCCCCCAATTCCCTGGTCCCAGCATAAACGCAGGGCCATCAGCAGGCAGCGGGACTGCACATACACTTGCTACCTAACCTGCTAGTAGTGCACAATGCCCATGAGTTCTCCTGAGGACTCACCCACTTTAAGCCTGCTAGCCTCAGTCCTGGGCTCAGGACAAATTTTGTTAAAGCCACACATGCACCCTGTCCTGCCATTGTGTGCCCTGCACGTCTGATGTGCTGCACCCAGCCATCCTTGTGCACAAAGCCCAGTCTCTGGCCCTCGGCCACTGCAGCACTTCAGGGGATCCATGATAAGACTAGTGACCCAGAGCAAATTTGCTAACACTCCCAAGTTCCCCAGCAGGTACACCCCTTCAGAGCTGTCCTGTCTGGGGGTGCCTGGGTGGCTCAGTCAGTTAAGCATCTTCCTTTGGCTCAGGTCATGATCCCAGAGTCCTGGGATCAAGCCCCAAGTCAAACTCCCTGCTCAGCGAGGAGTCTGCTTCTCCCTCTCCTTCTGTCCTGCTCACTTTCTCTCTCTCTCTCTCCAATAAATAAATAAAATCTTAAAAAAAAAAAAAAAAAAAAGAGCTGGACTGCCTGGATCCCACTAACACCACAGAGAACAAGCATTCCCACAAAAGTTGGAGAGTCACTGCAGATGACTTCACTGAGAGGAAACTTGACTCAAACACAACAGCAGGGCATAAACAACACACATTTCTAAAGTGCCAATTTCTGGTGAACAGGGGATGCTGTACTGCAGGGCACTCCAAGACCTCTTCTTCATAAAGTCACTACTTTCAAGAGCTGAAGACATAGCTGACTTTCCTAATACACAGAAACAGACACAGGCAGACAAAATGAGGAGACAGAGAAACTTATCCCAAATGTAAAAACAGGACAAGGCCACAGCCAGAGATCTAAGCAAAACAGATAAAAGTAACACGCCTGATAGAGAATTTAAAGCAGTGATCATAAGGATACTCAGTGGAATAGAGAAAAGAATGGAAGACATGAGTGAGACCCTTAACACAGAAGTAAGGAACAACATAACAGAGATAAAGGGCTCCATAAACAAAATGAGAAACATGCTTGATGGAATGAATTGCAAGATGGGAGAAGTAGAAGAATGAATTAGTGACCTAGAAGGCAGAGTAGTGGAAAATAATCAAGCTGAACAAAAGAGAGAATAAAGAATTATGCAGAATGAGAATAGACTTAGGGAACTCCGACTCCATCAAATGTAATAACATTCATATCATAGGAGTCCCAGAAGAAGAGAGAGAAAAGGGGACATATAATTTATTTGAAGAAATAATAACTAAAAACATCCCTATCTGGGGAAGAAAACATATCCAGATCCAGGAGGCACATAGAACCCCCATCAAAATCAACAAAAGCAGATCCACACTAAGATATTAATTAAAATTGGCCAAATATAGTAATAAAGAAAAAAATTTAAAAGCAGCAAGACAAAAGGAAACTGTAACTTACAAGGGAAAACCCATAAGACTAGCAGGAGATTTTTCAGCAGAAACTTTGCAAACTAGAAGAGTGCTGACTGGGAAAAATCTGCAGCCAAGAATACTTCTACCCAGCAAGGCTATCATTCAGAATAGAAGGAGAGATAAAAAGATTCCCAGACACACAAAAAACTAAAGAAGTTCATGACCACTAAACCAACCCAGCAGGAAATATTAAAGGGGACTTTAAAGAGTGGAAAGGAAAGACCAAAAATGATAGTATAAAGATAGGAAACACAAAAGCAGTAAAAATGAATATTTCTATAAAAAATCAGTCAAGGAACTCACAAAATAAAATAATATAGAATATAACAACATATACCTAAAACATGGGGAGGAGAGGAAAAAAGAATGGGTTCAAATTTGGACAGTCATCAACTTAATGTAAACTGCTATATGCAGAAGTGGTTATATACAAGCCTAATGGTAACCATATATCAAAAACCACTCATAAATGTGCAAAGAATAAAGAGAAAGAAATCCATATGTATATCACTGAAAAAATCAGCAAAACATGAAAGAGAGACAGCCTGAATGGGAGAATATATTTGCAAATGATATATCCAATAAGGTGTTAATATCCAGAATATGAAAAGAACTCCTACAACTCAACACCAAAAAAAGGAAACAATCTGATTAAAAAATGGGCAGAGGACCTAAATATATATTTTTCCAAAGACATATAGATGGCCAATAGACATATGAAAAGATGCTCAAGGGACACCTGGGTGGCACAGTCAGCTAAGCATCTGCCTTCGGCTCAGGTCATGATCCCAGGGTCCTGGGATTGAGCCCCATGTTGGATTCCCTGCTCAGCAGGGAGTCTGCTTCTCCCACTGCTCCTCATCCCACTCTCATGCTCTCTCTCTCTCTAAAATAAATAAAATCTTTTTTTAAAAAAAGATGCTCAACATTATCAGGTAAATTATCAGGTAAATGCAAATCAAAACCACAATGAGATATCACTGCACACCAGTCAGAATAGTTAGTGTCAAAAGGACAAGAAATAACACGTGTTGGGGAGAATGTGGGGAAAGGGAACCCTCATGCACTATTGGTGGGAATGTAAATTGGTGCAGCCACTGTGGAAAATAGTATGGAATTTCCTCAAAAAATTAAAAACAAATACCATATGATCCAGTAATTTCACTACTGGGAATTTGCCCAAAGAAAATGAAAACAGTAATTCTAAAAGATACATGTACCTCTACATTTATTGCGGCATTATTTACAACAACTAAGAAATAGAGGCAACCCTAGTGTCCATCAACACATGAATGGATAAGGAAGATGTGATATATGTATATATAGTGTATATATATGTAGTGTATATATGTATGTGGTATATATATGTGGTGTCTGTATGTATGTGGTGTATATAATGTGTATATATATGTGGGGTGTGTGTGTGTGTATTGTCATTTGCAACAACATGGATATAACTAGAGGGTATTTTGCTAAGTGAAATAGACAGAGAAAAGCAAATACTTTATCATTTCACTCATATGTTGACTTGAAGAAACAAAAACAAAGAAACACTCTAAATACAGAGAACAAAATGGTGGTTGCCAGAGAGAAGGTAGGTGGGGAGGGGGTGGGATGGGCAAAATCAGTGATGGGGATTAACAGGTACTAACTTCCAGTTACAAAAAAAATTTTTTTTAAAGAGCGAAGTGCTGAAAGAAAAAACTGTCAGCTGAGAGTCTCATCTCTAGGTATCAGAAATTAACATGAAATAACACATTCCCAGATAAACAAACCTGACAGAATTCATTCCTAATAGACCTACCTTAAAAAAGTTCTTTGGGCTAAAAGCAGTAAGCTGAGATGGAAATCTGAACACATGCGTGTGCACACACACACACACACAAATACACATATAACACAGATGACATATCAAAGTTAATTATGTTCACCACGACCAAGTGGGATTTATTCCTGGGCTGCAAGGTTGGTTCAACATCCATAAATCAATGTGATACAATACATTAATAGAAGAAAGAAGAAGAACCATATGATCCTCTCAATAGATGCAGAAAAATTCATTTGACAAAGTACAGCATCCTTTCTTGATTAAAACTCTTCACAGTGTAGGGATAGAGGGTACATACCTCAATATCATAAAAGCCATCTATGAAAAACCCACAGCGAATATCATTCTCAATGGGGAAAAACTGAGAGCTTTTCCCCTAAGGTCAGGAACATGGCAGGGATGTCCACTATCACCACTGCTATTTAACATAGTACTAGAAGTCCTAGCCTCAGCAATCAGACAACAAAAAGAAATCAAAGGCATCCAAATCGGCAAAGAATAAGTCAAACTCTCACTCTTTGCAGATGATATGATACTTTATGTGGAAAACCCAAAAGATTCCACCCCAAAACTGCTAGAACTCATACAGGAATTCAGTAAAGTGGCAGGATATAAAATCGGTCCACAGAAATCAGTGGCATTTCTATACACCAACAACAAGACAGAAGAAAGAGAAATTAAGGAGTTGATCCCATTTACAATTGCACCCAAAACCATAAGATACCTAGGAATAAATCTAACCAAAGAGGCAAAGAATCTGTACTCAGGAAACTCATGAAAGAAATTGAGGAAGACACGAAGAAATGGAAAAACGTTCCATGCTCATGGATTGGAAGAACAAATATTGTTGAAATGTCAATGCTACCTAGAGCAATCTACACATTTAATGCAATCCCTATCAAAACACCATCAACTTTTTTCAAAGAAATGGAACAAATAATCCTAAAATTTGTATGGAACCAGAAAAGACCCCAAATAACCAGAGGAATGTTGAAAAAGAAAAGCAAAGTTGGTGGCATCACAATTCCAGACTTCAAGCTCTATTACAAAGCTGTAATCATCAAGACAGCATGTTACTGGCACAAAAACAGACACATAGATCAATGGAACAGAATAGAGAGCCCAGAAATGGACCCTCAACTCTATGGTCAACTTATCTTCGACAAAGCAGGAAAGAATGTCCAATGGAAAAAAGTCTCTTCAACAAATGGTGTTTCGAAAATTGGACAGCCACATGGAGAAGAATGAAACTGGACCATTTCCTTACACCACATGCAAAAATAGACTCAAAATGGATAAAAGACCTAAATGTGAGACAGGAGTCCATCAAAATCCTAGAGGAGAACACAGGCAGCAACCTCTTCGACCTCAGCCGCAGCACCTTCTTCCTAGACACATCGCCAAAGGCAAGGGAAGCAAGGGCAAAAATGAACTATTGGGACTTCATCAAGATAAAAAGCTTTTGCACAGCAAAGGAAACAGTCAACAAAACCAAAGACAACCGACAGAATGGGAGAAGATATTTGCAAATGACACTACTGATAAAGGGCTGATATCCAAGATCTATAAAGAACTTATCAAACTCAACACCCAAAGAACAAATAATCTAATCGAGAAATGGGCAGAAGACATGAACAGACATTTCTGCAAAGAAGACATCCAAATGGCCAAAAGACACATGAAAACGTGCTCAACATCACTCGGCACCAGGGAAATACAAATCAAAACCTCAACGAGATACCACCTGACACCAGTCAGAATGGCTAAAATTAACAAGTCAGAAAATGACAGATGTTGGTGAGGATGCAGAGAAAGGGGAACCCTCCTACACTGTTGGTGGGAATGCAAGCTGGTGAAGCCACTCTGGAAAACAGTATGGAGGTTCTTCAAAAAGTTGAAAATAGAGCTACCCTACCACCCAGCAATTGCACTACTGGGTATTTACTCCAAAGATACAAATGTAGTGATCCAAAGGGATACGTGCAACCCAATGTTTATAGCAGCAATGTCCACAATGGCCAAACTATGGAAAGAGCCTAGATGTCCATCAACAGATGAATGGATATGAGAAGATGTGGTATATATATATACAATGGAATATTATGCAGCCATCAAAAAAATGAAATCTTGCCATTTGCAACAACGTGGTGGAACTAGAGGGTGTTATGCTGAGTGAAATAAGTCAATCAGAGAAAGATAAGTATCATATGATCTCACTGATACGAGGATTTGAGAAACAAAACAGAGGATTATAGGTGAAGGGAGGGAAAAATGAAACAAGATGAAACCAGAGAGAGAGACAAACCATAAGAGACTCTTAATCTCAGGAGACAATTTGAGGGTTGCTGGAGGGGAGGGGGCAGGAGGGATGTGGTGGCTGGGTGATGGACATTGGGGAGGGTATGTACTATGGTGAGCTCTGTGAATTGTGTAAGACTGATGAATCACAGATCTGTACCCCTGAAACAAATAATACATTATATGTTAATAAAAAAAAAATTAAGTTAATTATGTAATTATAAAAGACAGTATCAATACATATTACTTTTTCTTTTAACTAATTTCAAAAGAAATTGTATAAAACTATTTATATAATTGCAATGTTGGGCCTGTAATACAGAAAAGTAATAAATTTGACGATAATGGCATAAAGGAAGTGGATGGGAGCAAAGTTGTGATAGAGTAAGGAAATGATACTAGATGGGAACACAAATCCATAGGACAAATGAAGAGGACCAAAAATGCTATATAAGAAGTAAGTTTAACAAACTGTAATTACATACTTGCTCTCTTTTATCCACTTCTGTAATAAGCATAAAATTATATGAGTATTAATTATAACAGTGTATTTTTGGAATGGTAACACATGTAGATGAAATGTGTATAACAATAGTAGCACAAAAATAGAGAAGAGAGGACAAAACTATATCAGCTTTCTAGAATTAAGTTAATATAAATCTGAAGTTGATTCTGGTAAGCCTCAGAGCAACTACTAAGAAAATAAGTCAAAAATACATATAGTGAAAAAATCATTAAAGGAATTTAAATGTTACACTAGAAAATAGTCTATGCAGAAGAAAGCAATAAATAGAGTAACAAAAATTACATGAGGCATCAAAAATAAAAAAGCAAAATGGCAAACATAAACCCAGCTATATTGATAATAATATTGTTAGTGGATTAAACAATCCATATAAAAGGCAGATTGTCAGATGTATTAAAATAAGATCCAGCTCTATGCTGTGTACAGGAGACACATTTTAGATTCAAAGATACAAATAGTTTGAAAGTAAAAAGACGGAAAGAATACACAAAATGCAACCAAAGTAAAGCTGCACTAGCTATGCAAATATCAGACAAAATAGACTTTAAAACAAAGTGTTGCTAGAAATAGAGAAAGATATTTTATAATGATAAAGGGGTCAATTTACCATGAAGTTGTAACAATTATAAATATATATGCACCTAACAACAAAGTTCCCGCATATGTGAAGCAAAAACTGTCAGAATTTAAGGCAGAAATAGACAATGGAAAAATAATAATTGTAGATTTCGGTATCCCACTTTCAATGAAAGATATAGCAAGTAGGCAGAATATCAACAGGTAAATAGATGACTTGAAAAATATTACACACAATAGATCTCATAAGTATCTATACACATTTCATCTAATAGCAAAATCTATGTTCTTCTCAACCACATGTAGAATATTCTCTATGATAGAGTATACATTAGGCCACAAAAAAAGCCTGAATGAATTTAGAAGATTGAAATTACACAGTGTAGTTTCTGATTACAATGGAGTGAAATTATAAATTTACAACAGGAAGAAATGAGAAATTCACATATTTGTGGAAATTAAACAACATACTTCTAAATACTAATGGTGAAAGAAGAAATCACAAAGAAAATTAGGAAATATTTGACATGAATAAAAATGACATAACACACAAAACTAATGAGATGCAGCTAAAGCAGTGCTTAGAGGGAAATTTATAGCTGTAAATTCCTACATTAAAAAGTTCTCAGATAAACAATCTGTCCACCTAAGACACTTAAAAAAGAACAGCCAGCTAAATCCAAAGAAATAAGGAAATAAGGGAATTAATGAAACCAAATGTTAGTTCTTTGAAAAGATCAATGAAAGTGACAAACCTTTAGCTATACTGACCAAGGAAAAAAAAAAAAAACGAAGACTCAAATCACTAAAAGCAGAAAGGAAAGGTCCACTACAGAAATAAGAAGTCAAAAGGGATGATCATCTAAACAGTCTCATTTCAATGCATTTAAATTAGATTACATTGTTAAAAATGAAAACCTCTGGAATAAACATGATGATGGAGGGGACTGCAGCACAACAGGAATAATTTGAGAGATCATGTTGGATATTTGTGAACACATTTATCCTCTTGGTCATGTTTTCTTTTTTTATAATATTGAAGTATAGCTGACATACAATGTTATATTAGTTTCAGGTGTACAACATAGGGATTTTGCAATTCTATACAATACTCAATGCTTACCACAGTAAGTGTAAAGTAGGATTAATGAGTTACTGGATTTAAATGATACTTTCTTCTTTAAACTTAACCAATAATTATGAGAGCTATGGATAAAAATTATATAAATATTGTGAAACTATTTTAGGTTACTATGTGTTACCTCCCCTGACTAGAATTTAAATTCTTCAAGGATAACAGATTTATTATCTGGGTTATCAAGTTTTAATTAAAAGAGTTTACCACAGTCTAGGTCAGTGTACAATTCATAACATAATTCATATATATAATGGAATATTACTCAGCCATCAGAAAGGATGAATGCCCAACTTTTACATCAATATGGATGGGACTGGAAGAGATTATGCTAAGTGAAATAAGTCAAGCAGAGAAAGTCAATTATCATATGGTTTCACTTATTTGTGGAACATAAGGAATAGCATGGAGGACATTAGGAGAAGGAAGGGAAAAATGAAGGGGGGAAAATCGGAGGGTGAGATGAACCATGAGAGACTATGGACTCTGAGGAACAAACTGAGGGTTTTGGGGCGGGGGGAATGGATTAGCCCAATGATGGGTATTAAGGAGGGCAGGTATTGCATGGAGCACTGGATGTTATACGAAAACAATGAATCATGGAGCACTACATCAAAAACTAATGATGTACTGTATGGTGACTAACATAACATAATAAAATAAAATTTTTTGAAAAAACAACATAATTCATAAATGTTGTCAAGTGGCTGATGGCAATGCTGTTAAGTTCTAATATAACAAACTCTTTAGTGTTTTTATATACCTGAGTGATTTGTACTCATTCATACTCATTGAATATTAGAACATGCAGTTAATCAAATAAAAAATAAAAAATTATTTTTAATCTCATCACCTCAAATATAACAATGGGTATTTTTTGGAATTTTCTTCTGAGAGATACTGCTAATTCTAATGAATAATCCATATATAGATTTCAAATTTAAGGTTTTAATGAAAAGTTTGTTGTCATGTTCCCTCATGAAAGCTAAGGTATTGTTACGTCTTCTGCTTGATCCCTAGGTCTCTATCCTGCTACCAGTGGTGAGGCCTATATTAATGGATATGACATCTCACAGCAGATGGTCCAGATCAGGAAAAGCTTGGGCTTGTGTCCCCAACAAAATTTGTTGTTTAATTACTTGACCGTGTCAGAACACCTTTATTTCTATTGTGTGGTAAGCCAAAAAAGATATGTTCCTTTTTCCCACTCTATTGATGTATTTCAGGTAGATTAACAACTATCAATATCCTTATTCCTAGAAAGTTCAAAAACTGATTTTTGATGAATTCTCCTTTAAACGTAAAGACAGGCTAAGGGAAGAAGACACTATAGAAATCATATAAGAAAAGGCTTGTATAAAGTGTTTCTTAGGAAAAAGCTGGAAGCACCATGTAAACTCTGGCTTCTCTTTCTAGGTAAAAGGAATACCTCAAAAGACACGTCTTATGGAAATTGATCATATGCTGGCTGCTTTTAACCTGCTAGATAAGCGTAATGAATTTTCATGTTCACTGAGTGGAGGAATGAAGCGCAGACTCTCCATGATCATAGCACTTATAGGGGGCTCCAAGGTAAAAAAAAAGGGGGGGGAGCACTAAAAATGGATCCCCACCAAAGCTGGTCTAAAAAGATCAGCCAACAGAAACCTGAGAGCTGATAAGGATCTAACACTGTAAAAAGAACCTTACAAATTAATCCCATATGGAATTCACATTATCAAATTATTGTAATAAATTTGTCACAGGTTTGGAATTATTCTAGCATTCCTAATTCAGTTTTAGTCTAAACTTGTTAGCTTAACTGAACAAGTGACTGAAAAAGCAAAACCAGAGTAAGCCCCATAAATGATACTTAGTGACCTTAGTGACACGAGTACATAATGCTTAACGGTTATAAAATTGTTCTTCTGGTCTTTAGGTGGTGATACTTGATGAACCAACATCTGGCATGGACCCAGCCTCAAGGAGAGCCACCTGGGATGTCCTTCAGCAATATAAACAGGATCGTACCATCTTATTGACCACCCACTACATGGATGAAGCTGACTTCCTGGGTGACCGCATAGCCATCATGGTCAAGGGATCCCTGCAGTGCTGTGGCTCTTCAGTTTTCCTGAAAAAAATATATGGTCTCTCCCTTTGATTATTTTTTGGATATTGATATCTTAGTATTCTTCAAACATAATCTTCATGGATATTGATGTCTTAGTAATATTATTCTAATTTCCATAATTTTTTGTCTATCTCCCCAAAACTTCTATGATTTCCTTGTCCTTTTATTTGGGGCTCAACTATGAGCCCTTTGAAGTAATGGTCATAGTTTATTTATTTATTTTTAATATGGAAGTGTAATTGACATACAATGTCCTATTATTTTCAGGTGTACATCCTAGTGATTCAGTATTTTATACATTACAAAATGATCCCCATGATAAGTCTAGGTACCATCTGTAACCATACAAAGTTATTACAATATTATTGACTGTATTCCCCATGCTGTATATTATATCCTCATTGCTTATTTATTTTGTAACCAGAAGTTTATTCCTCTTAATCCCCTTCACCTATTTGCTTGACCTCGAACCCCTTCTGTTTCTGGTAACTGACAGTTTGTTCCTTGTATCTTTGAGTCTGTTTTGTCTACTTTTTTTTTTTTTAGATTCTACATGTAAGTGAAATTATTTGGTATTTGTCTTTGTCTGATTTATTTCACTTAGCATGACACCTTCTAGGTCCATCCATGTTGTTACAAATGGCAAGAGTTCATTTTTCATGGCTAAGTAATATTCCATTGTATGTATTTACCACATCTTCATTTGTTCATCAGTGGGTGGACACTTAGGTTGTTTCCATAACTTGGCTCTGGTGAATAATGCTGCAATAGACGTAGGGGTGCATATATCTTTTTGAATTGGCATGGTTGTGTTCTTTGAGTAAATACCCAGTAGCAGAATTACTGGATCATATAGTAGTTCTATTTTTAATTTTTTGAGGAACTTCCACACTGCTTTCCACAGTGGTAGCATCAGTTTCCATTTCTACCAAAAGTGCAAGAGGATTCTTTTTTCTCCATATCCTCACCATCACCTGTTGTTTCTTATATTACTGGTTTTAGCCATTCTTTTTTTTATTATTGTTATGTTCAGTTAGCCACTGTATAGTACATCATTAGTTTTTGATGTAGTGTTCAATGATTCATTAGTTACATATAACCCAGTGCTCATCACAAAACCTGCTCTCCTTAATATCCATCACCCTGTTACTCCCCCCCCCCCACCTCCTCTCCTTTGAAACCCTCAGTTTTTTTCCCAGGGTCCATGGTCTCTCATGGTTCATCTCCCTCTCTGATTTCCCTCCCTTCCCCTATGGTCCTCTCTGCTATTGCTTATGTTCCATACATGAGTAAAACCATATGATAATTGTCTTTTTCTGCTTGACTTCTTTCACTTAGCATAATCCCCTCCAGTTCCATCCATGTTGATGCAGATGGTGGATATTCATCCTTTCTGATGGCTGAATAATATTCTGTTGTATATATGTACCACAAAGGAACTAGTCAACAAAATTAAGAGGCAACCTATGAAATGGGAGAAGATATTTGCAAATGACATTACAGATAAAGGGCTGGTATCCAAGATCTATAAAGAACTTCTCAAACTCAACACAAAAAAACAAATAACTCAGTCAATATATGGGCAGAAGACACAAACAGACACTTCTCCAGAGAAGACATACAAATGGCTAACAGACACGTGAAAAAGTGTTCAACATCACTAGCCATCAAGGAAATACAAATCAAAACCACAATGAGATACCACCTTACACCAGTTAGAATGACAAAAATTAACAAGACAGGAAACAACAAATGTTGGTGAGGATGTGGAGAAAGGGAAACCCTCTTACACTGTTGGTGGGAATGCAAGCTGGTACCGTCACTCTGGAAAACAGTATGTAGATTCCTCAAGAAGTTAAAAATAGAGCTACCGCATGACCCAGCAATTACACTACCAGATATTTACCCCAAAGATACAGATGTAGTGAAAAGAAGGGGCACATGCACCCCAGTGTTCATAGCAGCAATGTCCACAATAGCCAAACTGTGGAAGGAGCCGAGGTGCCCTTCAACAGATGAATGGATAAAGAAGATGTGGTTTTAGCCATTCTGACAGGTGTGAGGTGATATCTCCTTGTGGTTTTGATTTATATTTCTCTGATGATGAGTAATGTTGAGCATCTTTTCATGTGTCAGTTAGCCATCTATATGTCTTTGGAGAAATGTCTTTTCAAGTCTTCTGCCCATTTTTAAATTGATTATTTGGTTTTTGGTGTTGAGTTGTATAATTTATTTGTATATTGTGGATATTAACCCTTTATTGGATATCACTTGCAAATATCTTCTCCCACTCATGGTGCTTTTTGTTTTGTTGACATTTCCTTCACTGTGCAAAAGCTAGTATTGATGTAGTCTCAATAGTTTAATTTTGCTTTTGTTTCCCTTGCCAGAGGAAACCTATCTAGAAAAATGTTTCTATAGTCAATGTCAAAGAGATTACTTCCTGTGTTTTCTCCTAGGAATTTTTGGTTTGCAAGCATTTTCTTTTATTCTGTAGGTTGCCTTTCCATTTTGTTGATTATTTCTTTTGCCATTCAGAATATTTTTATTTTTTTAATTTCTTTTTTTTAGTTTTATTTTATTTAATTATGTTATGTTAGTCACCATACAATACATCATTAGTTTTTGATGTAGTGATCCAAAATGATTTATTGATTTATTTTAGAGAGTGAGAGAGAGAGATAGGGAATGGAGGGAGGTGCAGAGGGAGAGAATCTTCAAGCAGACTCTCCACTGAGCACAGAGCCTGACTCAGGGCTCAGTCCCACGACCATGAGATCCCAACCTGAGCCGAAACCAAGAGTTGGATGCTTAACTAACTAAGCCACCCAGGCACCCCCAGAATCTTTTTAGTTTGTTGTGGTCACACTTCTCTATTTTTTACTTTCTTTGCTGTGCTTTTGGTTTCATATCCAAAAAAGATCATTGCCAAGACCAATGTCAAGAAGCTTTTACCCAGTGTTTTCTTATAGGAGTGGATCTTACTTTTTTTTTTAATCTATTCAGTTCTGTCTTTTGATTGAAGAGTTTAATTTGTTTATATTTAATATTGATTTTGATAGGGAAGTACTACTTTGTTACTCGTGTTCTGTTTGTCTTATACTTCTTGTGTCCCTCTTTTCCTGTCTTGCTGTCTTCATTTCCTTTTTACTGATTTTTTGTATTGATATACTTTGATTTCTTTTTTTTGTGTAATTTCTAGACATATTTTCTTTGTGGTTATCATGGGACTCACATAAAATACTGGGATGTATTACACCTTTCTTTAGATTCTCTCCATCACTGTCTTCAAATGTTTTAGTAATAGAATCAGGATTTTAGTCTTAGCAGAGGTTGGGATCTGTACATGAATGAGACCATGGAGATCTCTTTAAGCTATAGTCCAGTTCCCAGCTTTTTGTATCTGACAAATGCTCTTCGATTTCCATTTCTGCACTATTTTCTTCACCTTAAAGGTTTTCTGTCTACTCTGCTGCCCTCTCTCTAACCTTCAAAGGGCCATTGCAGTGAAGGACTGATGTACCCCAGAAGTGTTTCTCTCAGCTCTTTTGTCCTGCCCTGAGCTATCAGAGTACCACTGCAATGTTTTCCACAAAGTTCTATAGTGCCCTGGAGGCATTTTTTTTCTCCTCCCTACCCTTTCCTCCAGCTTCGCAAGACTAGTATAGTGCAGCTGGTGGAGGTGGAGAGCACTTTGGAAAGATTTCTCAGATCTCTGGAGGAAGGGACTTTTATCTGATTAATTTACTGCCTTACATATAATAAGCACCAAATATATATCTGTTTAATGAATATTAACCTTGTCTTCTCAGATTTCAGTGTCAATAGAACAAGAGGCCATATAAGAGAGCTTTTGTTTCCACCTCTGTTCTATCAGTCCCTAAGAAAATGAATGAAATTACAAAAGAAGTATTTAGTATACTTCTTAGACTTATAATCATATGATTAACATGCCTTATCTTCTAGCTCACCCAAACTATGGAAAGCCAACTATGGTCTCCCAAGAATATTGGAAATACAAACTTGTTTTATTTGTTCTTCTAAATGGATTTTCTCAGGTGTGGGATACCACATTGTCATGGTGAAGGAAGCTCACTGTAATGTTGAAGAAATCTGCAAATTGCTTCAGTATCATATACCAACAGCCACTTTGGAGAAGAATGTTAATAATGAAGTATCTTTTATTCTACCCAAAGAGTATACACACAGGTATGAGTCCAGAGAATGTAAAATGATTGGTGTTTAGATAACCCGATGTAATTATTGCTTTTCCTGGTTTCTTCAGAAAGTACTCTTGAAATTTTAAAACGGTATTGTAACTTGCTGTAAAACGATGCTGAGACTTGTTGGAATGAAGCTTAAGTTTAGAATGTTGCATGGTGAGTGGAGTGAATGGAAGTGATATGCAGAGATATAAAAGAGTTACCAGAATAGTGCTACATATCAGGAAATATTTATATGCTTAAAATTCATGAATAAGAGGCTGTAAATATAAAGGGAAACCAGTGGGTGGACAATAGAGGAAAGAAACAAATACCATTTTGTGAAACTCCTACAAATTAAAAGGAGGAAATGTGTTATTCCTGGTACAAAGTTTAAACAAGATAACATGGTAAAGAGAGTAATTCAAGTATAGACACGCAACAAATATTTCATTTACCTCAAAGCAGGTATCCTGATGGGTCTCTGAGGTTTGTTGCCAACAATTACCTTTTATAAAGACAGGGGGCAGTGGGTGGGGGGGAGAAAGACAGGGGAAATTAAAACAAACTAATACTGTAAATCTAAATCTGATAATCAAGAAAATGTTGGTTGAAGGGAAAAAAAAGTCAGATATTTTATGGGAAATTTACCACATCATGGGGAACTTCATGACAGGAAAGAAGAAAGGATATTGGTAGATTTAGACACAGGCCAACATTATATAGAATATATATAAGATATATAGAAAAGCAAATTTCTGTAACATAACCTCAAGATTGTTTGGAAGTTTCAAAAATGAAATTCTGACCACCGATCCCAAAGATAAAAAAAATAGAATGACAGCTAAAATTCAATAAACAAGGATCAATAATAGAGCTGATACAGAATATCATCAGGAATTTTATCACCCCAATCTGTTGTTCAAAGGAAGTTTAAAAAGTAGTTCATTTAATATTAATTAAGGGTGTCTTGAGCAGGTTTCACTCCTAAGCAGCAAAGTTGGAAAGATGTATGAGGGTTACAAGAATCTATTTTGTAGAGCAGGAGAGCGAATATTTGAGATAAGGTCCAGCAGATTATCCAGGAAGAAAAAGAAGGGAAATTAAATGTGTACATGATAGATCCAGATAATTGTTATGCAAGGCCTCTCTGGAAGTGTCCTGATAACCTTCCTCTAGTCTGGCCTTGACTTGTCTTAAAGGCATGAGATTTTGAGGTTGGCATCTGGAAATGAGAAAAAGACGAAAATATTGTCACCAAGAATGTCAAGGAAAAGAAGCTTCAGTGCTGCCATCAAGGAAAGGAAAATTTTCAAATCCTGTTTTGATTCCATCTTTCAACCAAAAAGAATGATCTTTTAGTTTAAAATACAAGAACAAGGGAGAAGGAAAGATGGCAGAGTAGTAGGGGACCCTATTTCAACTGGTCCCTGGAACTGAGCTGGATATCTACCAGACCACTCTGAGCACCCATGAAACCAGCCTGAGATGTAAGAAGATCTGGATCTCTACAAACAGAATATCGCAGGTGGTTGGTTTCGAGGTACGAAGCGGGGAGCCCTGATTCTGCGGGCAGATATCAGAGCCCCAACCTGGACGCAGGACTGGGAGCGCTGCCGAGGGGTGCACAACCCAGGACACCGCAGTTTATAGCAGCACAGACAGAAACGGAGACAGTGTGGCCTGGAGAGCTCACTGAAGAACAGACTGCGGTCTCTCTGCTCTGAGGCAGAGGGTTGGAAATGGTCTCTTCTGCTCTGACTTGCGGAAGAGACGCAGAAAGCCGCCAGGGAAAGCCGCCAGAGAACAAAAGCCCCCAAAACTGATTCCCGCTGAGCCCATCCCCACCACAGGGGGTCAGGGCAACTCCGCCCAAACAGGGTTGCCTGAGTAACAGCGCAGCAGGCCCCTCCCCCAGAAGACAGGCTGGGAAAACAAGAGGCCAGCAACCCTAAGGTCCCTAGAAAACAGGTGCATCTTGCTTGGGTTCTGGTCAACAATTTGGACTCTATACATTCCCTCAACCACCCATCAACAGAATGACTAGGAGGAGGAACCCCCAAAATAGAAAAGACTCAGAGATCATGACATATACTGCAGATTTACAAATGGATGCAGATATCACCACGATGTCAGAGATGGAATTCAGGCTAGCAATTGTGAAGACAATGGCCAGAATGGAGAAATCAATTAATGGCAACATAGAGTCACTAAGGGCAGAAATGAAAGCTGAATTGGCAGAATTTAAAAATGCTATCAATGAGATCCAATCCAATCTAGATAATCTAACAGCTAGGGTAACTGAGGAGGAAGAACAAATAAGCGACCTGGAAGACAATATAATAGATAAAAAGGGAAAAGAGGAGGCCAGGGAAAAACAACTCAGAATCCATGAAAATAGAATCAGAGAAATAAGTGACACCATGAGGCATTCCAATGTCAGAATAATTGGAATCCCAGAGGGAGTGGAGAGAGAGAGAGGACTAGAAGATGTATTTGAGCAAATCGTAGCTGAGAACTTCCCTAATCTGGGGAATGAAACAAACATTCGAGTCCTAGAGGCAGAGAGGACCCCTCCCAAGATCAAGGAAAACAGGCCAACACCCCAGCATGTAATAGTAAAACTTGCGAATCTTAGAACCAAGGAAACAATCTTAAGAGCAGTTAGAGGGAAGAGATTCCTTACATACAGAGAGGGAAACATCAGAATAACATCAGACCTATCCACAGAGACCCGGCAAGCCAGAAAGGCCTGGCAAGACATATTCAGGGTACTAAATGAGAAGAACGTGCAGCCAAGAATACTTTATCTGGCAAGGCTGTCATTTAGAATGGATGGAGAGATGCAGAGCTTCCACGACCGGCAGAAACTGAAAGAATATGTGACCACTAAGCCGGCCCTGCAAGAAATATTAAGGGGGGTTCTATAAAAGGAGAAAGACCCCAAGAGTCATATACAACAGAAATTTACAGGGACAATCTATAAAAGCAACATCTTCACAGGCAACATGATGACAATTAATTCATATCTTTCAACAATCACTCTCAACGTGAATGGCCTAAATGCTTCCATAAAACGGCACAGCGTTGCAGATTGGATAAAAAGACAGGACCCATCCATATGCTGTCTACAAGAGACTCATTTTGAACCTAAAGATACATCCAGACTGAAAGTGAAGGGATGGAGATCCATCTTCCATGCCAGTGGACCTCAAAAGAAAGCTGGGGTAGCAATTCTTATATCAGACAAATTAGATTTTAAACTAAAGTCTGTAATTAGAGACACAGAAGGACACTATATCATTCTTAAAGGGTCTATCCAACAAGAATATCTAACAATTGTAAATATCTGTGCCCCCAACATGGGAGCAGCCATCTACATAAGCCAACTGTTAACCAAAATAAAGAGTCATATTGATAACAATACGTTAATTGTAGGAGACCTCAATACTCCACTCTCAGCAATGGACAGGTCATCTAAGCAGAAAATCAACAAAGAAACAAGAGCTTTGAATGATACACTGCACCATATGGACCTCATAGATATTTACAGAACATTCCACCCTAAAACAACAGAATACTCATTCTTCTCGAGTGCACATGGAACTTTCTCCAGAATAGACCACATACTGGGTCACAAATCAGGTCTCAACTGATACCAAAAGATTGAGATTATTCCCTGCCTATCTCAGACCACAATGCTTTAAAACTGGAACTCAATCACAAGAAAAAATTTGGCAGAAATTCAAACACTTGGAAGCTAAAAACCACTCTGCTCAAGAATGTTTGGGTCAACCAGGAAATCAAACAAGAACTTAAACAATCCACGTAAACCAATGAGAATGAAAACACATTGGTCCAAAACCTATGGAATACTGCAAAGGCGGTCCTAAGGGGGAAATACATAGCCATCCAAGCCTCACTCAAAAAAATAGAAAAATCTCGAATTCACCAACTAACTCTACTTCTTAAAGAACTAGTGAAAAAGCAACAAACTATGCCTAAGCCACGCATTAGGAGAGAAATAATTAAAATTAGAGCAGAAATCAATGAATTAGAAACCAGAAACACAGTAGATCAGATCAACAAAACTAGAAGTTGGTTCTTTGAAAGAATTAATAAGATCGATAAACCACTGGTCAGACTTATCCAAAAGAAAAGAGAAAGGACCCAAATTAATAAAATTATGAATGAAAGGGGAGAGATCACGGCTAACACCAAGGAAATAGAAACAATTATTAGAAATTATTATCAACAACTATAAGCCAATAAACTGAGCAATCTGGATGAAATGGAGGCCTTCCTGGAAACCTATAAGCTGCCAAGACTGAAACAGGAAGAAATTGACAACCTGAATAGGCCAATAACCAGTAACGAGATTGAAGCAGTGATCAAAAACCTCCCAAAAAACAAGAGTCCAGGGCCTGATGGATTCCCTGGGGAATTCTACCAAACATTCAAAGAAGAAATAATACCTATTCTACTGAAGCTGTTTCAAAAAATAGAAACAGAAGGAAAACTTCCAAACTCATTCTGTGAGGCCAGCATTACCTTAATCCCCAAACCAGGCAAAGACCCCATCCAAAAGGAGAATTTCAGACCGATATCCCTGATGAATATGGATTCCAAAATCCTCAAGAAAATCCTAGCTAATAGGATGCAACAATACATTAAAAGGATCATCCACCACAACCAAGTGGGATTTATCCCCGGGATGCAAGGGTTGTTCAACATTCGCAAATCAATCAATGTGATAGAAAACATTAATAAGCGGAGGGAGAAGAACCATATGGTCCTCTCAACTGATGCAGAAAAAGCATTTGAGAAAATACAACATCCCTTCCTGATTAAAACTCTTCAGAGTATAGGGGTAGAGGGAACATTCCTCAAGTTCATAAAATCCATCTATGAAAAACCCACAGCGAATATCATCCTCAATGGGGAAAAGCTGAGAACCTTTCCCTTAAGATCAGGAACACATCAGGGATGCCCACTCTCGCCACTATTGTTCAACATAGTACTAGAAGTCCTTAGCAACAGCAATCAGACAACAAAAAGAAATAAAAGGTATTCAAATTGGCAAAGAAGAAGTCAAACTCTCTCTTTTCACAGATGACATGATACTTTATGTGGAAAATTCAAAAGACTCCACCCCCAAATTACTAGAACTCATACAGCAATTCAGTAATGTGGCAGGATACAAAATCAATGCACAGAAATCAGTTGCTTTCTTATACACTAACAACGCAACTGTAGAAAGAGAAATTAGAGAAACGATCCATTTACAATAGCACCAAAAACCATAAGATACCTCGGAATAAACCTAACCAAAGAGGTAAAGGATCTATACTCTACTACAGAACACTCATGAAAGAAATTGAAGAAGACACAAAAAGATGGAAAAATATTCTATGCTCATGGATCGGAAGAATAAACATTGTTAAAATGTCTATGCTACCCAGAGCAATCTATACCTTCAATGCCATCCTGATCAAAATTCCAATGACATTTTTCAAAGTGCTGGAACAAACAATCCTAAAATTTGTATGGAATCAGAAAAGACCCCAAATCACCAAGGAAATGTTGAAAAAGAAAAACAAAGCTGGGGGCATCACGTTGCCTGATTTCAAGCTATATGACAAAGCTGTGATCACCAAGACAGGATGGTACTGGCACAAAAACAGACATATAGACCAATGGAACAGAATAGAGAACCCAGATATGGACCCTCAACTCTATGGTCAAATAATCTTTGACAAAGCAGGGAAAAACATGCAATGGAAAAAAGATGGTCTCTTCAATAAATGGTGCTGAGAAAATTGGACAGCCACATGCAGAAGAATGAAACTCGACCATTCTCTAACACCATTCACAAAGATAAACTCAAAATGGATGAAAGACCTCAATGTGAGGCAGGAATCCATCAAAATCCTAGAGGAGAACATAGGCAGTAACCTCTTTGACATCGCCCACAGCAACTTCTTTCAAGATACATCTCCAAAACCTAGTGAAACTAAAGCAAAAATGAACTTTTGGGACTTCATCAAGATAAAAGGCTTCTGCACAGCAAAGGAAACAGTCAACAAAACAAAGAGGCAACCCACAGAATAGGAGAAGAAATTTGCAAATGACACTACGGATAAAGGGCTGGTATCCAAGATTTATAAAGAACTTCTCAAACTCAACACCCAAAAAACATAATCAAGTCAAAAAGTGAGCAGAAGATATGAAAAGACACTTCTTAGAAGAAGACATACAAATGGCTAATAGACACATGAAAAAATGTTCATCATCATTAGCCATCAGGGAAATCAAAACCACATTGAGATACCACCTTACACCAGTTAGAATGGCAAAAATGGACAGGGAAAGAAACAACAAATGTTGGAGAGGTTGTGGAGAACGGCAACCCTCTTACACTGTTGGTGGGAATGCAAGTTGGTACAGCCACTTTGGAAAACAGAGTGGAGGTTCCTCAAAATTTTAAAAATAGAGCTACCCTATGACCCAGCAATTGCACTCCTGGGTATTTACCCCAAAGACACAGATGTAGTGAAAAGAAGGGCCATATGCACCCCAATGTTCATAGCAGCAATGTCCGCAATAACCAAACTGTGCAAAGAGCCGAGATGCCCTTCAAGAGATGAATGGATAAAGAAGATGTGGTCCATATATACAATGGAATATTACTCAGCCATCAGAAAGGATGAATACCCAACTTTTACATCAACATGGATGGGACTGGAAGAGATTATGCTAAGTGAAATAAGTCAAGCAGAGAAAGTCAATTATTATATGGTTTCACTTATTTGTGGAACATAAGGAATAGCATGGAGGACATTAGGAGAAGGAAGGGAAAAATGAGGGGGTGGGGAATTGGAGGGAGAGATGAACCGTGAGAGAATATGGACTGTGAGAGACAAACAGGGTTTTAGAGGGGAGGGCGGAGGGGGGATTGTTTAGCCCGGTGATGGGTATTAAGGAGGGCACGTACTGCATGGAGCACTGGGTGTTATACAAAAACAATGGATCGTGGATCACCACATCAAAAACTAATGATGTATTGTATGGTGACTAACATAACATAATAAAATTTTAAAAAAATAAAATAAAATACAAGAACAAACAAAAAGGTAGAAATTTTCAGTGTATTTCTCAGAGCTATAAATAAGTTCAAGTCTCCAAGCTGTAATGAAGTGCCTGTGAGACACTCACATCACTATGAAGTGATTGCAGAGGAATAAATGTTAGTTCAATTGAAATAACTTTGCAACAAGTAAGGGAAGAAAATAAAGTGTACTTAATTTCCCTCTTTCCAAGTGACTCTTTTTACAAGATGACTCTTAAATTTAGAAAGATTATACCAAATAGTAAGAATAAATCAATAGTAAATCAAGAGAGATTAATCAAATAGTAATGGTGATACAGTTGGATTAAAACACAAGTCAGTTTATCTACAAAGCCTTATGTTCTCCCATCAACACCCACAGTGTTAGAAAACTGGAGATGTGCCAATCTCATTCTAATTTTAAACTTCAGAAATTGACACCAATGATCCCATGGTTGATTCAAGGCAAAACACATACACACACATCAAAACCTAGAATGATAACTAAGAAACCACGAAATCATGCAAAAACTCATCTTAGTCTTGGACAGAAGTTCCTCCACATGTTTTATATGATTATAAGTCAGTCCTGGATAAATATCAATCTTTTCATAAGGATGAAAGGGAAAAAGAATGGGCTGTAGAAAGGATACTGAATTTTGAAATAAAAGCACCAATTTAAGAAATCATAAGAAATGCCTACTTTGAAAATATTTTCCAAAAATGGGAAACTTCAGAAATTCTCTGCTTTATAGTCTCAATCAAATTAAAGAGGACACTGTGAATCTAGAACAGTTTGGAGGAGGGAAAATGAGATAAAATGATGTGAAATCCTGATTGATTATAAAGATCTGACCAATACGTATGGCAGAAAAGAGAACTACTGAAAGAGAACACTATGTTAAGAATTCTTCCCAGAATTAAGAGGCCAGGTACTTTGTGATCTTCGGATATGGAGTTCACTCAATGTTTCTGCAGGTCATGTCAACACCAGAGAATGGGCCTATGGAAGTATTCTTTTCCCCAAAATCTCACTTAGCTCAAAATTCAAAGAGATGTATTTTTTTGAGTACCAATGTTTTGTAAAAAATCTACAGAATTTTAAAGATTCTCTTGTTTTTCTTCTTCCAGATTTTAAAACTTAACTAAAAAAAATCTGTCACCTTGCTTTAGGAAGGTTTTGCTGCAAACCTGTCAGCCCTATCTCACAAAATAAAGTTTAGTGAAACATTAAAAAATATGAATAAATAAAGGAATCTGATGAATAAAAAAAAAAAAGAATTCTTCCCAGAACTATGAGGAAACCTGCAAAAAATAAAGAGACCAACCAGTACATTACCACTACAAACCCACAAGAATGGCTAAAATTAAAAAGACAGACTAAAGCATATGAATATGATAAATGGATCTCATTGCTAATAGAAGTATAAAATGGTAAAACTGCTTTGGAAAATGAGTGGCCATTTTTACTAAGCTAAATATGTGCTTATCCTATGACCCCGCAATTATTCCTAGTATATACCTTAAAGACAAATGTCCATCAGAAGAGATGTAAAAGAGTATTTATATTTGTAGACACTATTCATAATAGCTCCAAACCAAAGCCACCAAAATGTCCATCAACAGGAAAATGGAAGAATATAGCAATAAAAAAGAATAAACTAGTGGTATATATGACATGAATGAATCTCACAGACATTGAAACATTGGATAAAAAAAGTACAAGCTGTAGGATTCCATTTATATGAAGTTCAAGAAAAGAAAAAATCTTTATGTAATTCTAAAATTAAAATTACCTCTATAACATGGGTGTCTGGCTGGCTCAGTCACTGGAGCATGTGACTCTTGACCTCGGGGTTGTTAATTTGAGCCCCACATTAGGTATAGAGATTACTTAAAATCTTTTAAAAAAATAATAAAAATTACCATAAGATGCATAGGTGTGTGTGTGTGTGTGCGTGTGTGTGTATGCACGCGCACATGTGCGTGTATGGACACTGGGAAAGAAGTTAGGGACTAAGAAGGGACCTGTTAGAATCTCCCTGTGGGATTCTGGAAATGTTCTCTATCTTATCTGTATGGTTACCCATGTATGTACTGTTACGTACTTATGTGAAAATTCATTCACAAGTAGTATACTTTGTTATGCCTCAGTAAAAAAAAATAAGTATTTAAAAATATATGTAATGGAAAAAACTTTGTAATGGATAGAAGTAAGTACATCAAATGTTAACAGTGTTATACTTTAGGTGGTCACATTTTTTTTGTTTTTATATTTTTCTGTATTCTCACCTTAAGTAGACAATATATTGTCTTTATAACATCTATATATTTATTAAATATATATGTATTATATATACAACAAATAACAAAACATGGGAAAAACAGCTATACTCAAGGTGGTCAAATTTTTTCTTTTTAATATTTTTTGTGTTCCTCTCAAGTATAATATATAGAATATATATAATGTATACAATATTTATATTTGTTAAATATATATATTTTATATTATATATAAAAACATATATTAGAAAAATATATGTTTTTCACATAATGATTGGCTCATACAATTTTTTAATTTATTTATCTATTACTATCTTTTTTCTTTACTGAATATCACTAAGGAGCCTAGGGTGTGCTAATCAACATGTGATTGCATCATGACCAAATCAAGAAACTTACTTAGTTCTGGAGTGTATGAATTAGAAAGTGAAAGTCTCCCATAATCACTCCCTATGGGAATAATCACCGGGAAAATTTCTGTGTATATTTCTCAGGATCATTAAATGCATATACTGACATGAGTATAATATGTTGTACATCACATACATACATTGACATGGATACAATAATAATAATTAGTTTTATGATTTAACAGAAATGAAATCCTATCATAATAATGTTCTGAATCTTGTTTTGTTTACTTACCTGCATTTTTGGTCAACTGCTTATGGTAGGACTTTTAGGACTTCCCATTTTTAAGATAACCAAGGAGAAATCTTCACTTATTCTTTCATAATATCATACCAGAATGTATTCATTAAGCTGTTAAGGAATATTTATCTCCACTTAGTGCTCTATTTGTGCATTTTAAAGCCTCATACAGTTTAATTTTGTTATATATGGTATAAAGCCAAAGGAAACAAAAATAAATAATATGCCAAAATATTAGTGTATTAACAGTGGATATCTATGGGGCATGATATTGTGATATTTATATTTTTGTACATTCATTTCTAAATTTTATATGATGCACACATTAATTTCTTAACTAAAATCAAAGAAAAAGAAGAAAATGTGAATCCTGGTTGAAAAGCCAAGCATTGGGAATAAAGAAGCACCAGAGGAAATGGACTTAAAACATGTGAAGGGCTGTCATGTGGGTAGATTATACCTGTTCTATATAATTAATGGTGTAAATTTAGAACCAATGTGCAAAACTAAAAAGAATTAAATGGAAAATAATTTAAGTTTGAATATGGAGGAAATTTTGATAGATCTTCCAAAAGAGGGAATTTTGAGTTCCTCCAACACAGAGTGTGCATATAATGCTCCTCATTGAAAATATGTTTGATGGTTTTGGAAAAGATCATCTTATAAATATGAAGTACTGTAAAATCTTCCCAGGAAAACTATTCTTTAAAAGTCTTGATGTCTCTACATTGCATCTGGCTCAATTTCCATGGCTTTTCTTGACTATTGAATCACTTGGTTCTGTCCATGTCTCCTATTTCTATTGCACCTACTCCATTGTCTATGTGAGTGGCTTTTTTCTCCTGTTAATTTGAATAATTTTTTTAAAAACTTACTGAATAATAAGAACCATAGCATTTATATGTGTGTGATAAGTTAATTCATGTGAACTAGCTAGAGTTATTAGCATATATAGAGTCTCATGGTAGTTTATTAGAAGACCAAAATTATGTGTTTTCAAGAATTAAGTAGAGTGGAAAACAATGTGCTAGAGCAGTTTACCAGTTTCTGTTATAAGTACTGAAGTGAAGAATGAGCTACATTTTCCCCACTGCTGAAGGGAAATCAGTTCAGAATAAAATATAAATATGAAAATCTTCTGATTTGGTACTAACTTTTATTCCTCCCTTCCCCCTTTTCCTTCCCCTTCTTATTTTTTTTCTAATTCATATTCTAGCTTTGAAGCTCTATTTACTGATCTGGAAAAGAGACGATATGAGTTAGGGATTGCTAGCTTTGGTGCCTCTATTACTACCATGGAAGAAGTCTTTTTTAGGTGAGCAAGGATGCATAAGGAAAATAAAAACAAAAACCATTGGGGAGGAAGAACCACATCTTGGTCCCTTTTGTAAACTCACCAAACTCAGAGTCACACATTAGAAATTTAAGAGGTGTGGAGAGGAGAGAACCAACATGATTTTTTTTTTACAGTAATAACCCCCCAAAAACACCACTATCATTTTTTTAATTATGTTATGTTTATCACCATACATTACATCATTAGTTTTTGATGTAGTGTTCCATGTTGTTTGCGTATAACACCCAGTGCTCCATGCAGAACGTGCCCTCTTTAATACCCATCACCAGGCTAACCCATCTCCCAACCCCCCCCCACACCACTATCATTTTAAAAAAGAGCAGATATTTTGATTCATCCAAAGTATGAATTAGATGTTAATTTTTAACTTGAATGAGTTCAATTTAATGAAACACTCAATACCTTGCCCTAATTTTCCTAGCCTTACTATGGTCTGCCAGCAGTCCTGTGACTGGGGTTTGGGAACCATTCTTCTACCAGAGTTTACCCTGTTGCCTCCCTATAATGCCCCTGCCAAGTCAGTAAGCAAACCCAGGAGCCTTTTTTTTTTTTTTTTTAAGATTTTATTTATTTATTTGACAGAGAGAAACACAGCAAGAGAGGGAACACAAGCAGGGGGAGAGGGAGAAGCTGGCTTCCCGCACAGCAGGGAGCCCGATGCGGGACTTGGTCCCAGGACCCTGGGATCATGACCTGAGCCGAAGGCAGATGCTTAACGACTAAGCCACCCAGGCGCCCCACCCAGGAGCCTTCTGAGTTGAATGTTTCTCCTGTTCCATTCTCCAAACAAGATATTATGGGGTAGAGTTGAAATTCAATGCTTTGTTACTATTTTTTTTTTTTATGTAGAGTCAGTAATCTGGAAGATTCACAAACAGATATCCAAGCTATCCAAACTCCACCTCCCACTGTGATGAATGAAGTCTCAGTTAAGAACCAGAATAGGAATATGTCAAGCAATTGTTCTACCATGAACGAAAGCCCTGCTATTATGTTTAATACTGGGGTAAGCACCTTTGCTAAGAAACCTGATGTATATTTATTTGATTAGGGCACAAGAGGTACATTTTTGTTTACTATTTGAACAAAGGTAGTGTGGAGTTCTTAACCACCGCACCCTACCAGACAGGGAGCAGTCTGTACCACAACCTAATTTATTTCCTAATGCAGAAGCAAAAAGGTCTAGGTAAAAATCACAGCTCTCACTCACACATTGCTATTCCTCAGTTCTTTTTTATGTCTTAGAATTCTTTTTTTTTTTTTTCAAATTGCTAACCCAGCAATTTGGTAGTTCACTGAAGCTGGAGTACACTGGAAAGAGCATGATTTTTAGTAATCAAACATGCCCAATATTGTAAGTTTTTGCAATGGGAATTGATAATGCATAAGGGATGTTTCCCTAATTGGTGCAGTCCTCAGTATGGGAAGTCCTTGTGAGTTGCCCAGCATTTCTTTCCTTCTCCTTCTAATTCTCTCTTCCTCCTATAAAGAAGCCTGGTTTTCTTGACTGTTAAGAGTCTGGGGAAAATCATCCTGTTGAGATTTCAAGTGTGTTATATGAAAATTCAGACCTTAAACACTGTATTTAATACTTTACAATAGAGATCAGCAAACTTACATAAGGGAATAATAGATATGTAAGGTGGGGTTGGCCACATGGTCTCTCTTGCAATCCTGTCCTTGTAGCACAAACACAACCATAGACAACACAGAAATGAATGGATATAGCTGTGTTCCAGGAAAACTTGATTTACAAAACACATCATAATTTGTTGACTCCTGCCTTACAAAGAAAAGACTGATCATACTCTTATGTAGTATCATACTGTGCTTAGATTCTATTCTCAGTATTTATTTAGATAAATTTTATGTGTCTTCTACCCTAAAATTCCAGAGTGTTCATTCATCTTAATGAATTTCATCAGGAATGATCTGTTTGGGTCCATGAATATTGTAATATTGTTTCTTTTTTCCTTCTTTAGTATTCCCTCTATCACCAGCAGTTCTGTGCCTTGTTCATAAAGAGGGCGATGTTCAGTTGGCGGAACTGGAAACTGATTTTGCTACAGATACTGGCACTTCTAGGTTCCTTTATTTTTCTCTCAGAGGCTAATAAGTTTTTACATACTAAAGATGAAAAGGCCAGACAAATGGATTTGGATCAATATGGTCGAACAATTGTGCCTTTATCTATTTCTGGGAATTCTAATTTGACCACGATTTTCCTAAAACATCTTAGGAGCATGCTAGAGTCTCACAAACACACACTTAAGGAAGTGCAAGGTAAGACTCTAGGTAAAAAAGACTGCTCTTAGATGAAGATCTGGTTGTGTGATTTGCAAAGAAGGTCAACTATGTATTTGGCTACAGTATAACTAAAGACTTAATGTGCTAGCTCCTCTGAATACATTTATTTTTAAGATAGTAATAATAAAAATTTACATTTACTGAGCACTTGTTTTTGGCAAGAACCCAGCTAAGTATTGTACCTGTGTATCATTTAAAATGAGCAATCACCCCGATTTAGTAGATATTTTTATTACTGATACCAGTTAAATGAGGAGCACTGACATTTAAGGAAGTCCAGTAATTTGCACCAAATCAGACATGTAGTAAATACAGAGACGTGAAATTTAACCTGTCCTACCTGATGTCTGCAAACCACTCACTACATGACATTACTTCTCTGATCATAAAGTTTATTCTCTTTCAAGTCATCAGTTCCTCCCAGATACTATATTTTTTTTAACTGCCACCTGATGAACAGTGTTCTGAGTTAGGAAACAGCCTGCAGTATTGGCAAACCTGTGTGGTTCTTTTTTTCTCTCATTGAGGTTCTGTTGTGAAAATACATTTCAGAAATGATTGTTCCTTATAATACTGATTCTACAACCTACAAGTAATAGATTGGCTGACTACAAATAATTGTCCCTATTATTCCTCCGCTATAAGTAGTAAGTAAGCATTTGTTAACCAAGGTCACACATGAGGACAGAGGATGAAGGATAAAATAATTATTTTTTTAAAAATTACAGTATACTGCTTATGTTAAAAAAGTAAAATGATTAACTGAATATACTTGTTATATTGATAATGAGATAAATACAATAGAATAATACAGAAGCCCCACTGATATCCATTTTTAATTGTTATTGTTTTATTCATTAGCTAGAAATTATCTAGGCATAGAGAGAGAATATTTAGGCTTAACCAGTCCCACTTTGTTTTAAGAAACTTACCTGTACTTTTCTAAGTTGTGCTCTCATTATCTTAGCCACAGAACCTTGTATAAGTGAATTCTACTAATTCTATATGGTTTCAATTCCAACCTGCATACCTTTTCTAACTGAATTTTTTAGGATAAAGATAGAGCAAGAAATGCTTTATAACTTGCTCTCTCTTTTCCCCAAACTACAAGAAAATGTTTTGGGGGGCACCTGTGTGGCACAGTGGGTTGAGCATCCACACTTGGTTTTGGCTCAGATTGTGATCTCATGGTTGTTGGGGCTCCATACTCAGCATGGAGCCTGCTTGAGCTTCTCTTTCCCTCTCCCTCTGCCCCACTCACTCATGCACACACACACACTCTCTCTCTCTCTCAAATAAATCTTTTAAAAAGAATGTTTATTAATGAGGAAATAGATTTCTAGATAATTTCTCATCTGTAGCTTTTTTCTCAAATAGTACATGCATTAACACTGGGGAAATCACTGCTAACTTTTTAAGCAGAGCCATAAAATAAGTGGGTATGTGCTTTAGAAAGGATATGAGCTTATAATAACTGAAAAATGCCACCTGCCCTCCCAAACAAAAGTTTACATTTCCTTTTCATCCACAATTTAGATGAATGCCTCTTTTTTGGAATTTATTTCACTGAATTACAGTAGAACATTTCTCGTGCATCTCTCAAACTAATTATGGAGAGGCCACAACTTCTTTTATATCTTTAGAACCTAACCCAATTCCTGGCACACAATGAGTGTATAATTGAAATAGTCTTATCAAATTGAATTAAATGTGAGGGAATGATTCAAAAGGGGACAGATCCAATGTCAATGAAGTCAGCTGGGATGTAATTGTGATAATCGAGGCAAGAGAGATTAAGGCTGTGAAAGAAGGAAAGAAAGATAGATTTGAAAGATATATGAAGAGGACTAAAGTAGATTTTGTTTTCTCTTTAGAAGTGGAGGAGAGAAGAACCATTAACACTGAATTTCATACTTTAGCTTTTTATTTTGAGATAATTGTCAATTTACTGTTGTGAAAAATAATACTGAGAGATCTTGTGTACCAATGGTAACATCTTGCAAACTATATTACAATATCCCCACCAGGGTTTTGACATTAATACAGAACATTTGGTTAGCCACAAGGATCACTACTGTTGCTCTCTTCATTCCCTCTCTACTCTGGCAATCACTAATCTGTTCTCCATTTGTATAGTTTAATCATTTTAGAATGACAAAAAAATGGAATCATATAATATGTACACTTCTGGGATTGGCATTTCACTCAACATAATTCTCTGGTGTTCCATCATTCATTCCATCATATGCTATGAGCCGTTCCATCATGGGGTTGTACCATAGTTTGTTTAACCATTCACCATTGAAGGACACCTCATTTCCCCCCTCTCCCAGGTTTTGTCTTTTATGAATAAAGCTGTTATGAAATTTCATGTACAGGTTTTTATGTGAATCTGTATCTTCAGTTCTATGGGATAAATGCCTGGGATTGTAATTTTAATTGTTGACTTGTATGATAGTTGCGTGTTTGATTTTTGAAGGAACTATAAAACTTTTTCAGAGTGACTGTACCCTTTTACATTCCCACCAACAACGAATGAGTGATCCAGTTCCTTTGAATCTTCCCCAGCATTTGTGTTGTCACTATTTTTATGTTTATTTTTCATTCTGATAGGTATGTAGTGATATTTCATTGTTGTTTTCATTTGCCTTTGACATCCTTTCATGTGCTTGACATCTGTATATTATCTTCACTGAAATGTGTATTCATGTGTTTTGGTCATTTTCTAAGTGGATGGTTTTTTTTTTTTTTTTTTACTGTTGAGTTTTGAGAGTTCTTTATATAGTTTCTCTCATACTGTTTATTATCTTTTCATTATCTTAATGGGTTTTGCAGGATAAAAGTTTTTTATTTGGATAGAGTCCAATATATCCATTTTTTTATGGATTGTGTATTTTGTATCAAGTCTAAAACTCATTACCTAACCCTAGATCCTGAACATTTTATTTTAAATGTTTATAGTTTTCTAAAAGTTTTAGCTTTATACTTAACATCTAAATTCATGATCCATATGGCATTAATCTTAATAATAAATGTGAGTTGTGGGTCAAGGTTAAATTTTGTGCTTGTGGATGTCCAATTGCTCCAGCAGCATTTGTTAAATTATGATATCCATTAAAATTTTTTTGCTCCTTTATCAAAAATCAGTTGGGTGTGTGTGAGTCAGTTTTGGGATCCCTTTTTATACTCCATTAATCTGTGTATCTGTTCCATCACCAATATCATGCTTGAAATCTGGTAGACCAATTCCTCCCACTCTTTTCTTGTTTTCTAAAGTTGCTTAGTTCCTTTGCTTTCCATTTAAATTTTAGAATAAGCTTGTCTATAAATACAAAAACTTTTTGTTGGAATTTTGATAAAATCTTATTAAATCTGTATATCAATCTGGGGAGAAGTGACATCTTTACTGTGTTATATATTCTGATCCATTAACACAACTGATTTATTTAGAATTCCATTTATTAAGAACTTTTTTGTTTCTTTCATCAGTGTTGTGTACTTTTCATCACACATGTCCTGTACATGTTTTGTTAAATTTACACCTAAGTATTTCTTTTTTGAGTAAATGTAAATGGTATTGTATTCTTAATTTTGGTGTCCATATGGTTATTCTAGTGCATAGAAAATAATTGATTTTTGTATGTTTATTTTGTAACTTGCAACCTTGATGAACTCATGTATTAGTTTAAAAAAAATTTTTGTGAATTCCTTTGGATTTTCTACATAGACAGTCATGTCACCTGCAAATAAAAGCAGTTTCATTTCTTCTTTTATTATCTGTATGCCTATTATTCCCTGTTTATGCTTTATTGCACTGGGTAGAGCCTCTAGCACAGTGCCAAATCAGGGTGGTGAGAATGGGCATTCTTGTTCCCAGTTTTAGGAGGAAAGTATGCAGTCTTTCATCAAAAATATAATCTTAGCTGTAGAGATTTTTTTAGATGTTCTATATAAAAGTGAGGAAGTTTAGCTCTATAACCTTTTTTTCAGAGTTTTCTCATGAATGATTACTGAGTTTTGTTAAAATTTTTTCTGCATAAATTGATATGATTATTAATGGTTTTTCTACTTCAGCCTAAAATATGGTGAATAACATTGGTTGAGTTTTAAATATTGAACCAGCCTTGAATCCCTGGAAATAGACCCCACTTGACCATAGTTGTAATTCTTTTTATATATTGATGAATTTTATTTGCTAATATTTTGTTAAGGGGTGTTACATTATATTTGTGAAAGATATTGGTCTGTAATTTTCCTTTTTCTTGGTACTGTCTTTTATGATTTTTCTATCAGAGTAATACTAATTTGATAAAATGAATTCAGAAATGTTCCCTCCTCCTGTATTTTCTGAAAGATATTGTGTATAATTAGTGTTGACTCTTCCTTAAATATTTTGTAGAATTTTCCAGTGAAAACATCTAGACCCAATCGCTTCTTGGCCTTTTGGCTAAGATCAAGTGAAAACATCTAGACCTAGAGATTTCTTTTGGGAGGAATTTTTAATTTATGAGTTAAATTTCCTTAAGAATTATAATTATTCAAATTACCTATATCATATTGGGAGAACTGTTGTAGTTTGTGTGTTTTGAGGAAGTGTTCTATTTCATCTAAAATGTCAAATTATATGTGTAGAGTTGTTCACAGTATTCCTTTATTACCCTTTTGATGTCTACAGGATCTGTAGTGATTTCCCCTATGTCATTTCTAATATTGGTAATTTATGTTTTATTTTTGTTTCCCGTTCTCTTTCTCACTGCTTTTAGCTGAGTATTTTCTAATCAACCTGTCTTCCAGTTTCCTGTCTACTCTTCATTTGTGTCCAACCTGCTATTTATTAATTGTAGTTGATTTTTTTTGACTCTAAAATCAATATTTGATATTTCCTATGGACTTCAGTTCTCTCATAAATATTCTGTCTCTAATATCTAGTTTATATGTGGATGTATTTCTATTTTCTGTGCTTTTTTTGGTTCTGTGTTTTGGTATGCCTAGTAATTTTTTAATTGAATGCCAGATATTGTGTATGAAAATTACATAGACTCTACTTGAGATTATCTTCTCCAGAGGAGGCTTAATTTAATTCCTGAAAGGCAGTGAGATTAAGGGAGGATCTAAATCCAATCGGGGATTTAAGTGATTTGAGACTGTGTTGAAATTTTTATAAGAACTGATCTATACCTTACTGTTATTCTTAGGGTATAGACCTTCAGGAGCCCCACTGAAAGCTTGAGGATTTACCAATGCATTCCATAACTTATAAATCCAAAATGCCTTAAAGGGAAAAGGGGTATGGAATGTTTGGCTCAATTCAGTGCATTTCCATCCTTCTAGGGGCTTATCCCACAAATGTTGATTGCTATTTTAGATATCTAATACCTTCAAAGAGGTGATTTCTTATTTATTTAATCCAGTTTTTTTTTTTATTTTCACAGAGGGAGGTTTTTTTCTGCTTTAAGCAATAAAATCTATAAGTGGAAATACTTACGGATCTCTTTAAGATAGATTAGGGGCAGCTGGGTGGCTCAGTCAGTTAAGCATCTGCCTTTGGTTCAGGTCATGATCCCAGGGTCCTGGGCAAGGAGACTGCTTCTCCCTCTCCTCCACATTCATGCTTTCTCTTGCTATCTCTTTCTCTCTCTCTCAAATAAATAAATAAAATCTTTAAAAACAAAAGAAAGATAAGAAAACCTATACTATGTTGCCTGTGTTTTCTCAGTGAAGTAGGAATCTATGTCATAGACTATGAAGTGAGAGAGCTTGGAATTGAACGATAGAATAGAGTGCTTAAAGAGAATGACAAATGTTTGAAATAATCATTATAAGAAACTTGAAAGGGATGAGAACCAAGTAAAATTATTTGTTCCTTTTCCCAACATATGTTGTAGATGATTTCTTTTGTAGATAAACTGACCAAAGCTATTTCCTCATCCTAGGTGACCTACTGAAATACTTAATGGAAAATGAAGATTGTGTTCACTTATGCATTGTTGCCTTTTCTATTGAGGTGAAGACAAATAAAATAATTCTTACTGGTCTTTTCAACAATCAAGCCTATCATTCACCATCTCTGACCCTGGCAATATTAGACAACATTCTTCTCATGACAATTGCTGGCTCTAATGCTTCCATAACAGTCTTCAATAAACCTCAGCCACACTCTAAGTATAAAAAACAAAGTGGAACGTATGTTATTCTTTTAATTAAAATTTGATTTTTTTTTATTTTTTAATTAACATATAATGTATTATTTGTTTCAGGGCTGTGATTTAGTCTTACACAATTCACAGTGCTCACCATAGTACCTACCCTCCCCAATGTCCATCACCCAGCCACCCCATCCCTCCCACCCCCCTCCACTCCAGCAAACCTCAGTTTGTTTCCTGAATTTAAGAGTCTCTTATGGTTTTTCTCCCTCTCTGGTTTCATCTTGTTTCATTTTTCCCTCCCTTCCCCTATGATCCTCTGTCTTGTTTCTCAAATTCCTCATATCAGTGAGATCATATGATACTTGTCTTTCTCTGATTGAATTATTTCGCTTAGCATAATACCCTCTAGTTCCATCCACATCATTGCAAATGACAAGATTTCTTTTTTTGATGGCTGCATAATATTCCATTGTATATATATACCACATCTTCTTTATCCATTCATCTGTTGATGGACATCTAGGCTCTTTCCATAGTTTGGCTATTGTGGACCTTGCTGCTATAAACATTGGGGTGCACGTGCCCCTTTGGATCACTACATTTGTATCTTTGGGATAAATACCAAGTAGTGCAATTGCTGGATTGTAAGGTAGCTCTATTTTCAACTTTTTGAAGAACCTCCATCCTGTTTTCCAGAGTGGCTGCATCAGCTTGCATTCCCACCAACAGTGTAGGAGGGTTCCCATTCTCTGCATCCTCGCCAACATCTGTAGTTTCCTGACTTCTTATGAAATTTGATATTTTTTAAGGATTTATTTATTTATTTGAGAGAGAGAGAGAGAGCAAGAACAGAAGCAAGGGGGAGGGTCTGGGGAGAGGGAGAAGCAGACTCCCTGCCTCAGGGCTAGATCCCAGGGCCCCGGGATCATGACCTGAGCCAAAGGCAGATGCTTAACCAACTGAACCACCTAGGTGCCCCTAAAATTTTATATTTTAAATGCATCTCTCCTATATGATTACATTTACATGATTAAAAATAGCTATTGAGAGAAATTTATGTTTTCTGCTGTATTGATTTCCTGATATATCTACTTTTGTTCCTTCTTCTGCAGATTATTGGATGGATTCCAGGTGGCCTTATATATACATTTTGGCATGGCTCTTTTAATCAGTGGCTTTTCTCTCCTGACGGTGACTGAACGAGTCACTAAAGCAAAGCACATCCAATTTCTGAGTGGGGTTTATGTCCCTGTGTACTGGCTTTCTGCTCTACTGTGGGATTTCATCATCTTCTTCATTACCTGCTGCTTACTACTCGTAAGTGTTAGATACAGTTTGTTGAGGGCTCGTTTTCCTTCTGTACCCCCTGGAAAATTCCTATTTTCTTATTATGTAACTCGAAATATAACTGTATTTGGAAATAGGGCCTTCAAAGAGGTGGTTACGTTAAAATGAAGTAGTTAGGGTAGGCCCTAATCCATTCTGACTGGTCTGCTTTTTAAGAAGAGGATATTTGAACATACAAAAAGATACAAGGAGTGTGCATACACATGGTAAAGACTATGTGAGGACATAGCCAAAAGGTGGATATTTGCAAGCCAAGGAGAGAGACCTCAGAAAAACCAACCCTAAGAGAAGATAGTGGCAGGGTAGGAGGATGCTAGGCTCATCTCCTCCCAAGAACACAACTAGATAACTGTCAAATAATTCTAAATACTCCAGAAATCAACCTGAAGACTGACAGAACAAACTCCACAACTAAAGGGAGAGAAGAAACCACACCATAGAAGGTAGGAAGTGTGGAGACTGGTTTAGGGGAGAAACAGACCACTAATGCAGTGGAGGGGAGGGAGTTGTGGTCACAGAGAAGGGTGAGAGAGTAGAGGATAAGGGAATGCACAAGGGGAGCATTTCCCCAAAGCCACTGCTGGGAAAATGAGAAGGTATGATTTTTTGAGTTCCTACAACCATTAGGGCTTAAAGCCTGGAGTTTTACAGGTCAGCAGGTTTGGCTAGGATAGAGCTGTGGAGGTACTATGCTGCTCCTGGAAAGAAGACAGGCGAACAATCCAGAGGCAGACAGCATGGAAACAGTGATCTGAAAAACACTTGGGACACACAGGCAGCAGATTATTTGTTATTCTCAGAGTGCTTCCCTGAAAGGCAGCATTCACAGAGACACCTCTCTAGGAGGCAAACGAGCTGGCTGGTATTATTTCGCCCCCCTGCCCCTCATCAAAAATACACAACCACCTTCAGGAAGCAGTGCAGCACCTACACAGGCTGCCTAACTTGCTTACAATAAGTCCCACAGCCCCGTGCTGTGGTGGGACTGCCCTTCTCAGTCAAGCATGTCTCAGTCCCAGTGCAGTGGGCCCTTTGCCCAGAAGACTAGCAGAAACCCCTGACCACACTACATCTCCCAACCAAAGAGTTCTGCTGGGCTTCAGTTCTAGTGGAAGTAATATCAGGTCTCATTTAATAAGCAGACTAAAGCACACCTAGTTAAAACTATCCACATTCTGGCCAAGGACCAAATACTACCCACTGCAGACAAGGAGAGCTTCTGCAGACACCTGGCCTGAAGGATAGAGCAGGCAAAACACAATAGCAGAACACACACAGCACACACCAGAGACGCTGAAGTACCAGGCTCTGGACACTACATGACTTCTTCTTCATAAAGGCATTTACTCTCAGGAGCAGGAAACATAACTGGCTTTTCTAACACAAAGAAAAAGGTAATGACTTAGACAAAAGGCCAAGATGGAGGAATTCATCCCAAATGAAAGAACAAGATAAGAGATCACAGCCAGATATCTAAGTGAAACAGATGTAAGTAACATGCCTGATGGAGAATTTAAAGCAACAATCAACTTGGTTAGATTTTAGTTCTTTTATTTCTCCAGAAAGGGATTCTTTAGTGTCTTCTATGCTTTTTTCAAACCCAGATGGTATCTTTATAAATCATTATTCAGAACTCTAGTTCCAACATCTTACTAATGTCCATATTGATTAGGTCCCTGACAGTCAGTATTGCCTCTCCTTCTCTCTTTTGAGGTGAGTTTTTCCATCTTGTCATTCTGTCCAGAGAATAATAGATGAATGAGAGAGCAAAATACTAAAATGGCAACAACAATCCCAGAGAGATATACACTAAACAAATCAGAAGAGATCCGAAACTGGGGTTGGGTTGGGGGGAGGTGAGAGAGAGAGAATATAATCAGACGGGTGAGCGAATAGAGCAATACACTATCTCCTGAGTGCATTTTGGTCAGTTTGTTAGAGGAAACTACATCTCAAAATTGTAAAGAAAGAAAAACTTATATATGTACAAAAATAAAATGAAATGCAATGAAAGGATAGAATGTAACTGTGAAGATGAAAATTAAAAAAGACTTTAACAAAACAAAACAAAAAAAGAGAATATGATCAGGCGGGTGAACAGAACAGAGCCATACACTAGATTTTGGGTGTATTTTGGTCTGGTAGAAGAAATTGTATCCCAAAATTTTAAAGAAAGAAAAACTTAGGTATATACAAAAATAAGATTAAATATAATGAAGGGATAGAATGTGACTATAAAAATGAAAATTAAAAAAAGATTTTAAAAAAAGGAGTTGATAAAATAACTTGATTGAAAAAGAAAAGAAAACTAAAATTAAAATTAAAAAAATTAAAGTTGAAAGACTAAAGAATCATGGGAAAAAAGACATGAGTTCTAGGTGTATATTCCCCTAGTGCTGGAGTTTTGCAGTTCTCATTGATGGGTGAACTTGGTCTTGGCTGGATGTGCTTGTTGGTCTTCTGCGGGGAGGGGCCTGTTGCATTGATTCTCAAATGTTTTTGCACCAGGCGGAATTGCACCACCCTTGCCAGGGGGCCAGGCTAAGTAATCTACTCCAGTTTGCTCGATGTGGCTTTTGTTTTCTGAAGGCTTTCCGCACAGCTTTAAAGGATGAGAATGAAAATGGTGGCCTCCAAATCTCTGGCCCTGTGGAAATTCACAGTGCCTGGATAGATAAAACCTGACTTATATATGCCTACCTGGATGAGACTAATTTGAAAAGCAAAGGAGGACTGCCCAGAGTGCTGGGCCTCCTCTGAAGTTTCTTGGCTGAACTCGGCCGGATTCTTACTGCACCTCAATTAGTCTCATCTTTGAGCAGGGGCCCGACTGTGCCACAGATCATGGTTTATGGCAACCCCAAGCTGAGAGCCCACTCCTGGGCTCACTTGTTGCAGCCAGCTTCCCTGATCCAATATCTGGGAGCTCTGCCCCCAATCAAAAGACACAGGGTATCAGATTGGATAAAAAAGCGAGACCCATCAATATACTGTCTGCAAGAGACTCATTTTAGACCCAAAGACACCCCCAGATTTAAAGTGAGGGAATGGAAAACCATTTATCATACTAATGGACATAATAAGAAAGCTGGGGTGGCAATCCTTATATCAGACAAATTAGATTTTAACATGAAGACTGTAATAAGAGATGAGGAAGGACACTATATCATAATTAAATGGTCAACCAAACAAGTAGCTCTAAAAATTGTAAATATTTATGCCCCTAACATGGGAGCAGCCAATTATATAAACCATTAATAATAAAATCAAAGAAACACATCGATAATAATACAATAACAGTAGGGGATTTTAACACCCCCCTCACTGCAATGGACAGATCATCTAAGCAGAAGATCAACAAGGAAATAAGGGCTTTGAATGACACACTGGACCAGATGGACTTCACAGATATATTCAGAACATTCCATCCCAAAGCCACAGATTACACATTCTTCTCTAGTGCACATAGAACATTCTCCAGAATAGATCACATCCTGGGTCATAAATCAGGTCTCAACCAGTACCAAAAGACTGGGATCATCCCCTGCATATATTCAGATGACAATGCTTTGAAACTGGAACTCAATCACAAGAGGAAAGTTGGAAAGAACTCAAATAGTTGGAGGCTAAAGAGCATCCTACTAAAGAATGAATGGGTCAACACAGGAAATTAAATAAGAATTTAAAAAATTCATGGAAACCAATGAAAATGAAAACACAACTGTTCAAAACCTTTGGGATACAGCAAAGGCGGTCCTAAGAGGGAAGTATATACCACTACAAGCCTTTCTTAAGAAACAAGAAAGGTCTCAAATACACAACCTAACCCTACACCCAAAGGAGCTGGAGAAAGAACAGCAAATACAGCCTAAACCCAGCAGGAGAAGAGAAATAATAAAGATTAGAGAAGAAATCAATGAAATAGAAACCTAAAGAACAGTAGAACAGATCAACGAAACTAGGACCGGGTTCTTTGAAAGAATTAATAAGATCGACGAGCCCCTAGCCAGACTTATCAAAAAGAAAAGAGAAAGGACCAAATAAATAAAATCATGAATGAAAGAGGAGGGGTCACAACCGAAACCAAAAAAATACAAACAATTATAAGAACATATTATGAGCAACTATATGGCAACAAATTAGACAATCTGGAAGAAATGGATGCATTCCTAGAGACATATAAACTACCAAAACTGAACCAGGAAGCAATAGAAAACCTGAACAGACCCATAACCAGCTAGGAAATTGAAGCAGTAATCAAAAATCTCCCAACAAACAAGAGCCCAGGGCCAGAGGGCTTCCCAGGGGAATTCTACAAAACATTTAAAGGAGAATTAATAAAAGTTCTTCTGAAGCTGTTTCAAAAAAATAGAAATGGAAGGAAAACTTCCAAACTCTTTTTCTGAAGCCAGCATTACCTTGATCCCAAAACCAGACAAATACCAGACCAAAAAAGGAGAATTAACAGACCAATATCCCTGATGAACATGGATACCAAAATTCTCACCAATAGGATCCAACACTGCATTAAAAGGATTATTCACTACGACCAAGTGGTATTTATTCCTGGGCTTCCAGGGTGGTTCAATATCTGCAAATCAATTAACGTGATAGATCACATAAATAAAAGGAAGGACAAGAACCATATGATCCTCTCAATAGATGCAGAAAAATCATTTGACAACATACAGCATCCTTTCTT